>NC_056626.2:256109142-256427892 GCF_002870075.4 Lactuca sativa
TCCAACAAGGTTCGATTACGCCTCTCAACCACACCATTCAACTGTGGTGTCCTGGGAGGTGTCAATTGTGAGACAATCCCACATTCCCTAAGATAGTCGAGGAACTCTGAACTAAGATACTCACCACCTCGATCGGATCGAAGCATCTTAATGTTCCTGCCCAATTGATTCTCGACTTCCTTTTTAAATTCCTTAAACCTTTCTAAAGTCTCTGACTTATGCTTGATCAAGTAGACATATCAGTAAAAGTCAAATAATAACGATTAGCATCCCTTGTGGCATGTTTGAATGGTCCACACACATCCGTGTGTACAAGGTCCAACAAACCTTCACCCCTCTCACAAAAATCTGTGAAGGGTGACTTTTTCATTTTCCCAAGTAAGAATGATTCGCAACTATCATCTGACTTTAGGTCAAATGACTCCAAGACTCCGTCCTTTTGGAGTTGGCCTATGCGTTTCTAGCTTATATGTCCAAGATGACAATGCCATAATGATGCTTTATCCAAGTTATTATTATTAACAAAATCAATACACAATACATTATTTCCTAAGTTATCAACCACAGATACTATTTCATACACGCCATCACAAGGTAATGCCTTAAAATAAAGAACATGATTAAAGAAAGCATTAACTGAACCAACTTCATTATCAAATGAAAAGGTGAAACCTTGTTTATACAATGCATGAAAGGAAATAATATTTCTTGCCATTTCTGGCGAATAACAACACTTATTCAAATCTAACCTAAACCCTCTACTTAGCGATAAAGTATAAACTCCAATCTTGGTGACAGGTGAAGCTTTCCTGTTTCCCATGATCAAGTTTATTCTTCCTTGCTCCACATTCTCACTTCTTCTTAGTCCCTGTAAATCAGAACAGATATGAATACCACAACCGGTATCAAGGACCCAAGAATTAGAATGGGGTCAGTTATTAGATAAGATAGTGTAAATACCTGCATGGTTGGGTTTAACTTTCCCATCCTTCACATCTTGCTGGTACTTTGGGCAGTTCCGCTTCCAATGTGCCTTTTCATGGCAATAGAAGCATTCAGCCTCTTTTGGGTCAGAAGAAGGGGTGATGAAACCTTTCTTGGTTCCACTTGAAGAAGAGCCATCAAGGGTCCTAACCTTGGTACCCTTCGAAGAACTCTTTCTCTTCGTCCCTCGTCCTTTCCTGATTGCCAAGACAGGGGTGGAGTTGATAGGAGTAGGAGTAGTAATAACCGCCTTACCCTTAAGACCACTTTCCGTGGTCTTTAAGAGTCCTTGAAGTTTGCTGAGAGTGACCTCTTCCTTGTTCATGTGGTATGTCATGCGGAATTGATCATAACATGAAGGTAAGGAGTGCAAAATGATATCTATTGCAAGATCCTCGGGGAAGTTCACATTAAGCTTCAGCAAACGGTCCACAAATCTTTGCATTTTCTGCATGTGGCCCATGACGGGTTCTCCATCCTTCAAGCGAGTTGTTATCATGGAGGAGATGATTTCACACCTCTCTTGTCGTGCACTTTGATGGTATCTTTCCATCAAATCTTGGTGCATCTCAAAAGGGTAGTAGTCCTCATAGGACTTTTGAAGTTCGGCTGTCATAGTGGCCATCATGATGCATGCCACCTTGGTGGCATCCCTTTCATGTGCCCTAAAGTCAGCGATCTCTTGAGGAGTAGCAACCGTCTCATCAATCTCCTTAAGCTCCTTATCGAGGACATATTCCTTGTCATTGTAGCGAGTAATCATTCTGATGTTTCTGATCCATTCATTAAAGTTGGATCCATCAAAAGTGACTTTCCCACACAAGTTCATAAGAGAAAAGGAGCCACTAGGATTAGAGCCAGAATCGGCATTGTTTGCAGACATCTGAAAAGAAGAAAAGTTTAGTTTAGAATAGAGATAGTCCTTAATAAAACACACAAATGTAGTATTAAGGCTAGGACCCATTCACAATATATTATACTTAGAAGAGGTATGTCGTAATCTAAGTAATTACATATTTGAAAGGTAGGTGGATGACGATTCACCAATTTCCACCAAAGTTGAAATATTAAAATATTTAATTTGGTTCTTAGAAACTCCTAGATTCTTTTGAGATTCAATGAACTTTTTAAAGGCATGTTTCAATCGCGAGTGTGACCTCCAAATTTTGTGACCGGGATGCCGAGGATCACAAAACGAGGTGTGAAGTAACCATGCAAATTACTTGGTACCCTTAATAAATTACCCCTCAATCGATGTGTCGGTTAACCACACACGCTCCATCGATACTATGATAAATATTAAGTCACCCTTTACCTACCTTGTTAAGTCCAAGTTAGTGTGCCGGTTAACCACACACGCTACACTAACGAGTTAGACAAAGTGTAAAGTGTAATTTCATGGATTAGCACCTAATTCATATTTTTCCTAAAGTAACTAAGATTGGGAATTTAATAAAACATTTAGTTACTTTATAATATTCATCATTCTTTTAATGAGAATTTATAAGTCCTTGTCTTACCAGTTCGGCTAACGACCCTCCACCAGTCAAGCAAGCAGTGAATGAGAGTAGACACCCATTAAGTTGCCATTTTATAGGCAACAACCTTATACCCACCTTATAGACCGGCTTCGTGAATGAGGCGTACTAGCGGTAAGACGACTTTAATCTTATACATATATATATATATATATATATATATATATATATATATATATATATATATATTATTATTAACTTATAATATTATAAGTATAAGGGTTGAATTTTAACTTTTAAAATTCTAAGGGTTGGAACTAAAGTTTTAATCAAGACTTTACTTGTTCCAAAACTTGAGGGCAAGTTTTGTAAACTTTCAAAACTTTTCATTTCTTGTAACTTATGAGTTAAATAGAGTAATAAAAATGAAGACTCTTCATTTTTCTAACTCTTGTGTTCTTTTAATGGTTTTAATTCAATTGACTTTTGGTTTTCCATAACTTGAGGACAAGTTATGGACTCCATTAAAACACTTTATGATCAAGAATTAAACTACCACATAGGTTACAAATAATTCATATGATCATCTAAACATCATAAGATCAAGAACATGAATATGAACACTTTCATGAATCAAAAATTACACTTAAAAACTTGTAATTTTGATAACTTGTTGTTGTAAATGGATTAACATGAACATTACACCAACTAAAACAAGTTTTAAAACACCAAAACAGTTTAGGGTAATATTCCTAGTCCATTTCCAGCAACAAGAACCGAAATTCTGAAAACTGCAGCCTCTACTCGTCGAGTGCATAACTGACTCGACGAGTAGCTTGCATTTGGTCATGGACTCGTCGAGTCCCCCCATGGACTCGGCGAGTTCATACGGGCAGAAAACAGAAAACTCGATTTTTCAAGCAGTTTGCACAAAAATTTGACAAGCAAGCCTAGGCTTTGATACCACTGATGGGTTTTGAGCATTCTAACACTTCCTAAGTGTACATGCAACCCTAATAACCTTGGATCTATATTTGTCTAATAATCATGCAAATTTGTTTTCCAAGGTTATGAACCTATCTAGCATACATGGGGTACAATTTTCTTTGTATAAAAGATAGAACTACATACCTTGTTGTTGTAAGTGTTCCTTGTAACCTTGTGAGCCTCGCACCTCAAGTGTGATGCCTCAAATGCTTCACACAACACCAAATGCAAAGTATAAACTTGAGAGAATACTTTAACACACTTAAAATCGGCCAAGCCCTCTTCTTTCTCTAGTGTCTCACTAGTGTAGCTGATTTTGGGGAGAGACATGGTCCTTATATAGTGTGTTGCATTAGGTAAAACCCTAATGTAACATGACTCTTCATTTCTCAATCCATGGATTAACTCCTTGGAGCATCCATGGAGCATCCTATGGGTGGAACCCAACTTGATAATCCATGGAGCCTTTTAGCCCACTATATAAGATATGGAAGATTTACATAATCTACCCATATATTTAATTAGTTATTCTTTTGATCACATAATTAATTCTAAATTCATTCTTGATCAAAAATAGTTAAATAATATTATTAATATATTAGAACTTATAATATAGTAATAAACCATATGTGTTATTTCTCTTATTTAGTTTATCCAATTGCATGGTGCCATGCAACCCAAATGGACCATGTCGGGTCGGGTCAAGTATTTACCAGAAATAGTTATGGACTTAGACACCTTATCCAACAGTTTCAACCTATCATCAAGTGTAGTATGTTTTATGTTCCTTTGGTCTCTGGGTATATTTACCCTCAATGGTGGTGTAGAATTTTGGTTCATAGCAGACTTGGGTTTGGGTAGCATTCAAGATCACCTTAGAAGTCTTCTTGAGTTGGTTGCGTATTGAGGCTAGTCGTTCAATAGAACTCTGCTATTTCTACTCTTTCTGGATGAGGTTAGGGGTTCCCTAAGGATGTGCATTATGGTAATTCATTATGTGTATGTAGCTGGAAAATATAACATTGGGGCTTCCTTCGAATTATGCACATGATTATTTTGGGTGATAGCCTTTGAATTAAATCAAGGGTACGACCGTTATCCTATTCTCGGGTCATGTACGACCATGATTTTGTCGGGCTCTGTATTGGTAGCAGCTAGTTTTGTGAAAGGAATTAGGCATGGTATAGTTATGGCTTTGTTGTGTGGTTAGCATTGAGAGGGATGTTGTTTAGGTCCCTGCAAGGCGGTGGAATCAGGTTGAGAATCTTTAGGCCCATTGTGTGGGTCGTGAGTTTCCATTCAAAAGAGATAATGTTGAAAAGATTCATGTAATAGTAGGAGCATTCCAGACATGGGTTGAAAGCCGAGTAGGGCATTCAGACACATGTTGTAGGTTCGGTAGCAATCCAGACCTATGTTGACGAGCTTGTAAGGGTATTCCAGACATAGGTTGCGGGCCTTATGATCAAGATTGTTGATTTCTTTTGATTATGGTACTTTTAGTATTAGAGCATTGATGGAAGTCGGGAGGTACACAAATCAGTTAGTTTAGATAAAGGGAACAGTTAAAGGTTGTTGGGAGTATGAGTCGTATATCAAAAAGTTTCTACAGAATGTTTGCATTATAATCCTGTTTGCTCGCAAGCTGTTATGAGGGGTTGATTATCAAGGTTGGGAACCAGGTATGAAGTCTTAAATCAAAAGTTTTCCGTTGATATCTCAGGCGTTTTGCCAGATGGGGGTACACTTGTTAATGATTAGAGGTAAATGTGGAGTTCTTGGAATTCTCATCTTTTCTCCTAGGAGCAGTGGTTGGAATGGCATGTTAGGGAGTCACGGGTTATTTAAAGGCTTTTGGTGTATCTTATAGATTCGGGATTAGTGAAAAAATTTTGATTGATGTGTTTGAGTTCTTTTCCCTCTTGATCGGTAGTTTTCATACTCTCAGGCAAGGGATGGATTCAATGAATGGATAAATGTCAGTCGTGGATTATAGGTTTCCAGTCTCGAGAATCATATTGATAGAGTTGATTCGGTGGTGTAGCCTTGAGAGTCCCCAACCTTTGTGGATCTATCTATATACGTTCGGTTTTAGCCGGGAGGTTATGGAATATTCAGGCATTGTTTCTACCTCCTTGCAGTGGTTATCTAGTCGGGGCTCATGTTTGGAGCTGCCTTGTTTTCGGATGGATGGTTCAACAGCTGAGAAAGTTCATGAGTCCGGAATCCCTATTGGATTCAGCAAGGTAAGTCGAGGTTAGAAGGTTTCCGTATGGTTCGGATTTTGAGGGATATCGTATCATCCGCGTTAGAAGATGGTTGTGCTTGCTTAAGAATCAGTTGATGTAGTGGATGTCCGAATTTTGAGAGGGTGGTGATGGTTTCTCCAGTGCTGAAAGTTCGAAAGTCAAGGATGGTATGGGTAGGCAGCTTCCTGAATAAGCCTACTTTTAGTTAGGATCGGGTCCTAGGGGAGGACCGTTTGAGTGACCCGAGGTGGAGATGTGGAAACACTACCCTAGGCTAGTTACTGCTATAGACTTCGAGGACGAAGTTTAATTCAAGTGGGGAAGAATTGTAACATTTGGTTTTGAAGGACTTCCATTGTTGATCCTTATACTGAGAAGTATGGCATTTTAGTAAAAGTTGAGAAGGCATGAGTATGTCGTGCATATGTATGTGTACGCTAAGCATACTAAGGCCACCTTAGTACGTTGGGCATACACTTTGTATGTGGGGAATACATGGGATACATGCAAACGCTAATTCTAGGGCTTTGGCTCATATTTAAGCAACCTAATGGACACAAACCCTCTTCTTACCTAGCCTCCTTTTGTGTTTTTGACATTCAAGCAACCCTAGAGCAAGTGAGAGCAATTTTGAGCCTTAGAGTGAGATTTGTGGTGATTTGGAAGAAATAAGAAGGTGGTTAGAAGATCTTAAAGTTGAAGTGCACCTTGAATCTGAGTTGTTACTTGCTTTGGGACATCGTGAAGGTATAAAGTTTGCATCTTTACTCCTTTATCTTGAGATCTAAGTTTTTGATCTATTAAGCTACTTTTCGGTCCCAAAATATTGATTCATGAACAAAGCATGTTCTTGACCCATTATTCTATCCTTTTAGACACTTGGAGGGGTCTTTAGTCATAAAAAATGATTCCAAGTGGTTAATTTTTTCCATGCATCATATAGAAGGTATTAATGGATTAAGAAGTGGAAATAAGCACTTAATGTCCATGCAAAGTTATAAAGTTGGAAACTTTTATGACTCTTGAGAGTATTTAAAAATAGATCTGAAAACGAGTGTGAGAGAGTAAGCACTTAATGGATTTTTGGACTTCTTGGAGTATGCCCTGCATACTCGCAATATGCCCTACGTATGAAGTCAACCACCCTAATGGTGGTCAACATGAGAATACGCGAGTATGCCCAGTGTACTGTCGGAGTACACCTCACGTACTCACTCTAAGTCGATTCGGCAGAGTTAACTCAGATGGATTGACTAGGTTGGGTGGACTCAGTTCACTTAGTTGGTTTAACCAAGTTTGACCTTAAAGGTATTTTGGGATTTTGATTGAGATTGGTCTTTTGGTTGGAAAGGTGGCAGTTAGAGCTGAGATTCAGAGTTAGAACCTCATCGGCTAATATTCAGCCTTTGAGGTGAGTTTTCCTCACTGTATTTACGAGTCGAAGGCACCAAGGTCGTCCCATTAGTTTGATATCCTGCTATTCACTGATATTTTAAGTAGGAAATAGATATGTGTGATTATGCTAGTCTGGTAGATCTGTAGGACTACCTGTGATTTTGTCTGCATGATTATCTGTATATGTTTAGATATTGTGTTGGGTTGAGGTTGTACCGCTTTGTGCTATAGCCAATAAACCCTGGAGCATTCCAGATATGAGCTGAGGGTCGAGTAGGGTAAGACAGACTCATGGTCTCGGTAGCATTCTGGATATGAGTTGAGGACCAGGTATGGCATGCTAGACTCATACCAAGGGCTCACTAGAATTCCAGATATGATCTGAGGAACGGTTGGTATGCCAGACTCTAACTGAGGGCTGAACATTTGTATTCAATTCTGGTGATTGATTAGGTCAAGGAGATAGCCAGACTTCAGATGTGGGGCCGAGGGCAAGCAAGACTTATGTTGTTGGATGAAGGGCAAGCCAGATATCATCTGTAGGCCTAATAGGCAAGCTAGACTCATACTGTGGGCCTAAGGGTAATCCAGTCGTTTAGTTGTGCACCGAGTATAGGCTACTATTGATATATATGATTTGTTTGTGCGTTGGTATATGGGGCAACTCACTAAGCTTCGCGCTTACAGTTTTGGTTTATGGATTTAGGTACTTCATTGGACCGTGGCAAAGCGAAGGCATGACCGTACTCATCCTTGGTTTTACGATTGATTAGATCTTGGGGTACGCTGATTTTAAATAATGTTTTGGAAATAATAGTTTGTAAACACTTTCATTAAGAAAATGGTTCGCTTTTTAAAGGTTTAAATTTGCTTAAAATTTTGGGAGGTTACATGTTATTAGTATATCTTAAACTAAGTACACAATTGTATAATTACTTGTGTGTTTCTGTTTTAATGCACAACATTGAACTCTAACAAATAATCGAATCAATCGACAAAAAGAAAAGATGAATAATGATTTACACTCAAAAAACATACAATAAAAACTATTATATAGGACTGACACCATGCCAACAAGACTAAAGAGCAACCGACTTAACAATCAACCAACACAAGATCAACTAGAGCCAATAGTACCACATGTAGTAGTAATGCAACCAACAATACCAGTTGATCCTCTTGTGAACTCGGTCGAATTTGAGCAGATTATTGCTCAACGCCTTGCTGAAGCTATGTCCAACTATAAAACGGTCCAAAACACAGCCTCATCTAGGGATACCATTGGTAAAACCCATGGAGGCAGTTCAAAAAGGAATATTGGGGGACCGACAAGAATCTATACCAATAAAGACTTCATGAACTACAAGACTGGGAACTTTTATGGCAACAAATTTGTGATAGGCTTGAACAGTCGGTTCAAAAGAATGGAGTCTATATTCCAGATTACTTATTGTGCTAATGACATTAAATTACGTTTTGATGTTTGTACTTTCATGATGAGAACGTGAAGATAGTTGGCATCATCCCATCCAATTCCATGACATGGGAAGAACTGAAAGTAATGTTGGATGAAGAATATTGCCTCATGGATGAAGTACAGAACCTGGAGAATGAACTGTGGAACCTAAAACTGATGGGTTCAGAAGCGGTTTATCTTCCAGTATCATAGAGTTAAGTTGTAGTGTACAATCAAGGTTTCACTGTTAATTCCTTTAATATGGTACAAGACAAAAATTGAAATAAAGGAAAAAGAAAATAAAATAAATAGTCAAATAAGGAAACGTTCAAAAAGAGAAACATGCAACTTTTTTAGAAAAATCATAAATACCATATTTGGTGAATCCTTTGAATTGAATGATCATTAATGACCTTCTTTCTTCCAAGATATCTACCACTCAACCTCTGTCTATAAGGACGAACAAATTAATGCATATTTCATATCACATAAACAAATAAGAGGAAGAATATTCTTACCCTCAAATATAATATTATTCTTATAGATTCTACGCTTCATGTCCATCACAAAAAGAGAAAATCTGAAGAAACACAATCATTGTAACCAATGAGTTAAGCGGTTCAAATATTTGTAACAATTGAGTTATAGAAATTAACACATAGATACTAGAGGTTATAAAAGATTATGAGCCAACAGATGAAATGTAAGAATCATTGTGTTAACAATGAATAGTTGCACCTATAACAGGGGATGATGAAGAACACAACATCGTTCAAAAGAATAAAACATGCTAAACTCTTTTCCTTCACATTACCCCATTGCATCAGATGAAGGATCTCAATATTAGAGTTTTATTTGTTGTTGAAAATGCTGGAGGAGCTGCTATGCTTTGAAAGGATGATTCATTATAAGATATGTGCTTGAGAAGAAGAGGGCATGAACGATAGACATTAGAATAATAAATACATATAATGTATACTTCTTTGGTAATGCCAATTTACATTTGCATGACTAGGAATGATAAAAGACTATTTTTTTTTTAATTTTGATATTTTGAAAGCAATAAAAGAATGTAAAGACTTATTTTTGTAGCTTGGAAAGAAAAAGGAAGGAGTACATAGAGGCACAATAAAGTAAGCAAGACAGATAAAGCAAAGTTTGGCAATGTTTAAATATGTTGTGACCTTAGGACATGGAAATCATGCCTAGGTCACTAGTGGAAAACTAATATTTTGTTCATCTTGTGGCTTGGTGAAGATATCAGAAATTTAATCATCAGTTGGAATATACATCAACTCAACCTTCCTTTTTTGAACATTATCCCTGACGAAGTGATGTTGAATCTCTATATGTTTTGTTTTGGAATGTTGAACTAATTTTGAGTAATGAGAATGGCACTGGTGTTCTCACATAAAATAGAGTATTTAGAACCATATATCCATAATAAAAAAGCTAATTCTGAATCCAAAAAATTTGTGCACAACATCTTCCAGTGGCAACATATTCAACTTCTGCAGTTGAACAAGCAACAAAAGTTAGTTTCTTTCTAGACTAGCTAATCAATCTATTTTCTAAGAGTTGACATCCACTTGAAGTACTTTTTCAATCTAAAGAACAATCGGCATAATTAGAATCAGTGAAACCAACTAATTCAAAAGGTGAATCACGAGAATACCACAGTCCAAGATTTGGAGAACGCTTTTGGTATCTAAAGATACACTTGATAGCTTTTACATGAGATTCTTTTGGGTGGGCTTGATAGCGTCCACAAATGCTGGTGGCAAACATGATGCCAAGGTGACACGTTGTAAGATATAGCATTGGTCTAATCATTCCATGATACAAGGTAGGATTGACATCGATGACATCAATTTCAGCGTGAATCATGGAAGAAGGGGCCATGGGAGTATTAGAAAGCTTACATGCACTAAAAATGAATTTCTTTAGCATATCTTGCACATATTTACTTTGAGAAATGAAGATCCCATTGGGGATTTGTTTGACTTGCAGACCCAAGAAAAAGGTTAATTCAGCCATCATGCTCATTTCAAATTTATGAGCCATGACTTCTATGAATTCTTTACTCAAATCATCATCATTTGATCTAAAAATGATGTCATCAACGTATACTTCTGCAAGTATGGTATGAGACCTAGATTGTTTGATGAACAACGTATTATCAATAGTACCACGTCGATATCCATTCTGAACAAGATAGTTTTCCATAGTATCATACCATGCCCTAGGAGCTTCTTTCAAACCATAAACTACTATGTCCAATCTATAGAAAAGAACTGGAAACTTATCATATTCAAAATCCAGGAGTTTGTTTGAGAAACACTTCGTCTTGAAGCTCTCCAAGCAGACAAGAAGTTTTGACATCAATTTGTTACACATTGAAGTTCACGAATGATGCATAGGAGAGAAAAATTCATATTACTTTGATTCTTGCAACATGAACAAATGTTTCATCATAGTCTAGACCTTCTAATTGAGTAAACCCCTGAGCCACCAATCATTCCTTCTTTCTTGTAACAATTCCACCCTTATCCATCTTGTTCTGAAAGACCTATCGAGTGCCTATGATAGTTTTGTTCTTAGGGAAACGAAAAAGTGAGCATACATTATGAAGCTCAAACTCATTAAGTTTATCTTTCATGGATTTTTTCCAATCAACATCTTTCAGAGAATCATTTATCTTCATGGGCTCAATTAATGAGACAAAGTTTATGTACAGGAAAAAGTTACATGTTGCTTGTCGCCGAGTACAAACACCATCTGAGATGTTTCCAATGATTTGATCAGTGGGATAACAAAGGACAGAACAAAAACTGATCATAGAAGAGCCAAATCCTCTTGAGTCCCTAAGAGATTCTTCATGGTGAGGAGAATGATCTTCATTGACAATAACATGAGAACATCTTCACCCATTTCGGCAGGTTTATTAAATTAATCATTATCTTTGAGAGAGGGGGATGGAGGTGAAAGGTGATCAGCTTCAAAAGAGATAACATGTTGAAAAACCTCATAATCCTCAGATAGATGATGCGTGAGCTCATCTACAATGGATGCATGATGATCAATTTGATCCTTAACATAGGACTCAATATTGAATATCACATGAATTGATTCTTCAATAATCTGAGAGTTTATGTCGAAGACACTATAAGCTTTAGATTCATTTAAGTATCCTAAAAAGAAACCTTTATCAACTTTTTCTTCAAACTTTATACACTGATCCTTTTGATTTAAGATGAAGCACACTCATCCAAAAACATGAAAGTATGATATATTTGGATTTCTTCCTTTTAGCATTTCATAGTACGTTTCCCATGACGCTTGGCAATAATGGATTTGTTTTGAGTATAACATGTAGTGTTGACGACTTTAACCCGGAAAGAGAGAGGTAGACTAGCTTTGACTACCATAATGCATCCAGCTTCAATTAGCTTCCTATTTCATTTTTCAGTGACTCCATTCTGTTGGGGGATTCGAACGGATGATCTGACAACTGGTAGTTTTGGCTCAATCAAAGTCAACAAGTCAGCATATATCAAACAAGTCTATGAGGGCCCAAGCAACTTTGGGTTCTTAAAAGATAATATGATTACGGTTTTTAAAATCACAAAGAAAGTTAAAACAACCTTAATAAAATGAACATATCTGGTTGATCCTTCTATTTCTTTTCTTGTGAAAAAATCACGAGGGCCCAAACAACTTTGGGTTCTTAAATCTGCTTAACTTTCGTAGGTAATACATGATGAGCAGATTCACTCAGAATGGTACATCGATAGTGGTTGCTCATGTCATATGACAGGAAGGAAGGAAGATTTGTGAGAGTACAAAGAGCTAAAAGACGGTGGAAGAGTGAAGTTCAAAAATAAATCACTTGGAGAGATTAAATGATATGGTATGATCATTAACGGAGAATTTTCTATTCGCAATGTGGCATATGTAGAGGGACTGCAACACAATCTTATAAGTGTTTCGCAGTTAGTTGTTGGCACAGGATTGAAAGTCTTGTTTAATGACGAAGGGTCAGAAATCATTGAGAAAAAAACAAAGTCAATGCTTCTAAAATCAAAACGCAAAGGCGAAATGTACCCACTGAATATGAATCCTATTTGAGGGAAGCCTGCCATTTCCCTGTTGACGAAAGCACCTACAGATGATAGTTGTCTATGGCATCGAAGATTTTCACACCTCAACTTCAAAGATATCAACAAGCTTGTTCCTGGTGATCACGTGCGAGGGGTTCCTCTCTTGAAATACGACAGGGACCATCTATGTGTTGCATGCGAAATGGGGAAGCGAAGCAAGAAGATTCATCCAACTATAGTGAATACAAAAGTCGTTGAACCACTCAAACTTATGCACATCGACCTCTGTGATCCTTCTGCGATTGAAAGTATTGGTGGTAACAAGTATATTCTCGTTATTGTAGATGATTTTTCTCGTTTCATATGGGTGTATTTTCTTAACCAGAAATCTGAAGCCACTCAAAATTTAAAAGATTTCATAAAGCAGATTGAGTTACATTTGCAAAGGCTGGTTTGCAACATTCGCAGCGACAACGAGATGGAATTCAAAAACCTAGGGTCTAAAGAATTTCTAACTGTGAAAGGAGTAACACACAACTTTTGTGCTCCTTATACTACACAACATAACGGGGTCATTGAAAGGCAAAAACGTTCACCGTGTGAAGCTACGAGAACCATGCTTTCTTTTGTGAATTTGCCACTTTACTTCTTGGCAGATGCGATTGGAACTGCACGCTTTACCTAAAACCGATCAATCCTTAACAAGCAATTTTCTATCACTCCTTATGAAATCATAAACAAACGAAAACCTAAAGTAAAGTTTTTCCATGTGTTTAATTCCAAGTGTTTCATTTTCAACCCTAAATAACAAAGGAACAAATTTGATGTGAAAGTTGACAAAGGTATCTTTTTGGAATATTTGCTGACCTCCAAACCATATAGGGTTCTCAACAAAAGATCCAAGAAGATTCAAGAAACCTATTATGTCACATTCGATAATAATTATTTCAAAAGGTTTCAGAAATTTGATTGTCAGACAAAGGAGATCTTTCCACAAGTGAATGCAACAACAATTCCTCTCTCTACTCTCCACGATGAATTTCTGAATCTTTTCGACGAACCAGAAAAAACAATTTTGTCTGATTCTAAGGCAACTAACAACAAAGTTGACGAATCGACGAAAATCATAGATGAATCTAGGAAAGATATGAACCAAGATTCACAAAATATGATTATCCCTCAAGATACGAACACAACAGCCTAGGGGAGAGTTCTTCTTCAACCACCACACCGAATGCACCGATTCAGGGGGAGAACGAAACCCCTGATGCTAGTTTTGAACCACCTTTCTAGGGGGAGACTCTGAATCCAGAAGATGACAATCATACATCATTCGAGGGGAGAATGGAAATGTGAATGATGATTCAGATATTGAATCATAATTTAAAGAAGTAAACGCAGAATTGGATCCATCATATGATACAAACTACCCTCCATTAGCTAAACGAACCAAAGGTCATCCGAAAAATCAAGTAATTGGAGATTCGTCCTCAGGCGTTCTTACAAGAGCTCAACAAAAGGCGAAGCGAACTGCACTATACAGTAAAGTAGAATTTTGCATGTTCAACTAGTTCATCTCCAAAATTAAACCTAAAAATGTTCAAATTGATCTTGATCATTCTGATTGGGTGCAAGCAATGTAGGAGGAGCTTAATGAATTTGAATGAAACAAAGTCTAGAGACCCATTCCTACTCCAAAGGATGCTTTGTGTTGTTGGTCACAAACGGTTATCGCAACAAGTTAGACAAAGAAGGCAACGTCATACGAGACAAGGCACGACTAGTTGTAAAGGGTTGCTAGGAAGAAGGCATCGACTACGAAGAAACCTTCGTATCAGTTGCAAGGTTGGAATCTGTTCGTATATTTTTGGCTCATGCAGCACAACCACCGGGGTTTATAAACGAAAAGTATACCAACTAATGCTATATTGTGGACAAAGCGATCTATGGTCTGAAGCAAGCTCCAAGAGCCTGGTACGAAACTCTTGCTCGTTTTGAAACATGCTAAATTTAAACAACGTTCGGTCGACCCACCCTTCTTTCGCAAGAATGATGGTGACCACTTGATGATCGTCCAAATCTACGTTCATGACATCATTTTCAGTTCCACTAACCCAAGCTTAACCACTGAGTTTGGAAAATTGATAGAAATGAAGTTTGAGATGAGCTCCATGGGTCCGATTAACTTTTTCCCTGGCTTGAACATAAGACAGAGTTAGGAAGTTTCACACCCCCGAACAAGACGGTAGAAACGTCTGAGGACTCGCGTGACTTTGATTGAACATCATCACAAAGAATATACATGAATCATAACATAAACGTCACCATCCATCAATATATTACAACTGGAACTGTTCACATCGAGTACATTGTTTTCAAATATTACAGTTCATAACACAAACTGTTTCAAAGTTTTCAACACAAAATATTCTAACATACTTAGTATTACCCTTCCGCTTATCTGTTACCTGAGAATACATGTTACTTTTGAAAAATGTCAACATATGGAATGTTGGTGAGTTCAAAAGCATAGTTGTAAATAAAATGATGTGTATAGTTTATAAAACCAAGAAAGTCCCATATTTTCTGAAAAGACATTTGTTTATCAAAGTGTGAAGATCCATAGTTGATGCATGAATGATTTCAAAACATATATATGAAGGGTATTTTTTATTATATTGATAGAAATTTCGAGCGAGTAGTATTGAATTCCCCAGAAAACCCGATGTTTTCTGATGTCGAAATGTATTCGTGATTACTGATTTTTGTATTGTCTTAACGAATGAATCTTGATTACTCCACATTGTATATCATCCTAATTTCGTCTACTTTGATTTCTCATAAGCTTTAGCGAACGAAGAGAAGAGGAGCACTATGCCCCACTACTATCGTAAGTACCTTAGGCTGTCGTGGATGCGAAAGACACGAGGGTCTAACACGCATTTGATTACTATGACCTTACTAGTTTTTCTAATGGGCCTCTAGGGCCCAATAGCACATAAAAGCAATTGAAAGTCCTTTTATAAAATATTGGGTCATAGAAGGCCCAATAACATATATGTGTTATCCCTTTGGGCCCAAAGATCATGTCGATGGGCTTGCAAGGCCCAACGAGCATAATTTGAAACTCATAAGCCCAAAGTTTGAAGATTTACTCATTGTATTTATCGCATATCTATTGAAGTGTTTTGACTAAACGATTGTTGTATTGTATTGATTCGAGACCGAATCAATTCGTTAATAACGACATTTGGTGTTGAATGTGTATTCGTTTTCCGTGTTGTCAGTAGTCGTGGATTTTGTATTTTGACTTAATGAATTAATTTGTTTAAAAGTAGAACTTCGACATTTTCACTACCTTTCTTTTATAAAAATAGCACTTTAGTCCTTTATATAAAAGAATTTCATTTCTAGTCCTTAAAACATTTTCTTGACACGTTTGCATCATAAACTTGTTGCAAAGACAGTTTTAACTCAAAATTTATTTTGTTAACAGATTCAGCCCTCCCAAAATGGTGTTACTCGGTTGGAACTCCATTTTTTGCAACTTTTACAGTTTTGGCCCAAAATCTAAAAACTTTACAATTTTGGTCCTTTTGATAGTGGAAAGCATTTTTGACCCTTAAAATGGTTTTCTTATGCTAATTATCCCCTGTTTTACAGAAATTTTCATTTAAGCCCCTTTAATTATCAATTTTTCGCAATATTGGGCATATTGGGCCAAAAGCCCAAAATTAGCCCATTAAGCTAAAATTTTACATTCCAAGTCCTTTGAAAATTTTATTATTCAGTAAATCAATTATGGAAACTGTTTTGACTCTTTTGGCCCTTAAGAAACCATGACTTGGCAATTTTTAACCCAAGTTTTGTATATTTGACAATATAAGCCCTAAAATGGGTTTTATGTTAGAATATGTTCATCATAATCTTATAAGCTATTATTCTTGACTCATTTTCTGTAAAATAACTTAGATTATGTTTGTTTCCTTTCTCATGTCATAGATCTCGAGTTAACACTCCTTTTGGTTACATATTCAACACAAAAACACATAAAATCACACACATACATGCATAAAATCACACATAGCATTCACATACTCATAGATCTACACATTTTCTTGTATTCTCCCCCATAAAACATATGAAAACCGAAAATAGAGGGGTATGAAGCTCACCTTGAGTTGTGGTATCGGTTTTTGAAGGAAAAGATGAAGAAATTTCGATCCTAGCAAGTCTTCTTGGAGGATCTCGAACTTAGATGCTTCTAAGGTGCAAGATCATGAGTTTGATTAGGTTGAGAAGAGATTTTGATGAAATGAAGTAGCTAGATCATCTATTAGTCATCAACTTACCTTAGATGATGAATTACTTGATGAAAATCCTTAGACTTCAAGCCAAACTTTCGAGATCTTCAAAGGAGAAGAAGATGATCTTTAGAGTGGTTTAGAAAGATTTTTTGGTGAGGTGTGTCTGTTGTGTTCAGCCGAGAGAATAAAAGAAAGAGGAGGAGAGAGTGGTGATGGAATTTATGCATGGAGATATGAGGCCTTAGCATGGGAATCCAAGAGTTAATTGTGAGGTGGCTTCCAAAAGTCAACTCCTCTTTCTTTGTGGGTTTGGGCCGAGAATGGAGAGAGGAAGAGAGAAAATTTGGGCTTTTTGCCCTTAAGCCCATATTATAGTTAATTTAGATGATGCTTGGCCCAAATAAGTCAAAGTATAATTTCTGTGTCCTCTTAGTGCTAAATTAAATTGGTTGTGACCCATTAAAGTTAACCTAGTTTCATTTGGGTTCATAAGGCCCAAAAACGTTAAGTCTCATGTATATGGGTCCAATTGAGGCCCATTTGAGAGTTCTAGGTTCAAGATAGTTAAATTGGAAGCTCATTGGTCCGTTAGGCCCAATAAGGAAATCCTAATCCAAAATGGACTTAAACCGGGATTTCAAGGATTTCCAATTCTTTGTTGACTATTTGTAGTGCTTGAATGAAGTATTTAATGAGATTTTGTTGTTATTGAATAAGCATCATACATGCTTTCATGTTGTTGATTCATAATTGATATAAGTGTTGTAGTTACAAGGCCTCAAAATTCCTTGTTGTGACATCATCCCCCCGTTAGAGGTAATTTCGTCCCAAAATTCTTTTGAAAGCTAGACTTGAGAATGCGAGAATAGATGAGGGTACTTCTGTTTCATTTGATTTTCGTGTTCCCATGTGAATTATGGCCCGCGTCTTGCGTTCCATAGAACTTTCACGATCGGAATGCGGCTCTACTTGGTACGCTTCACCTCCCTGTCCATGATTTTAACTGGTTCCTCGATGAACAGGAGATTCTCATTGATTTCAATTTCTTCTAATGGGATGATGAGATTCTCTTCGGATAAGCACTTCTTCAAGTTGGAGACATGGAACACATGGTGTACACTGCTGAGCTCGGCGGGTAGTTGCAGTCTATAAGCCACAAGACCGATTCGGGCAAGAATCTCGAAGGGTCAAATGTATCGAGGGTTCTGTTTTCCCCGATCCCTAAAACGAATCACCCCTTTCCAAGGAGAGACTTTTAGTAGCACCCTATCTCCGAATTGAAACTCCAAGGGTTTTCGTCCTTTATCGGCGTAGCTCTTTTGTCTGTCTCGGGACGATTGTAGTCGGGCCTTGATCTGGATTATCTTCTCAGTCGTCTCGTGTATGATTTCCAGTCTCTTTAGAGCATTGTTTGGAGTCTGCCCTCCCGCTAGTTGGGTGTCTCCTACCTCAGCCCAGCACAATGGTGATCTACATTTACGCCCGTATAATGCTTCGAAAGCAGCAACTTTGATACTCGAGTGATAACTGTTGTTGTATGAGAACTTGATCAAATGCAAGTGGGTATCCCACGATTTTCCAAAGTCTATTACGCACGCGCGAAGCATATCTTCTAGCGTTTGCATGGTTCGCTCGCTTTGGCCATCCGTTTGTGGGTGGTAGGCAGTGCTCATGTCGAGTTTTGTTCGCATAACTTTCTGAAGCGATTGCCAAAAGTGCGATGTAAACCTGGTATCTCTATCTGAGATGATAGATACAGGTACTCCGTGGAGTCTCACGATTTCCTTGATGTAGATTCTTGTCAGGCGCTCCATCTTGTATGATTCTTTTATTGGTAGGAAATGGGCGGATTTCGTTAGTCTATCAACTATTAACCAGATCGTGTCCAAACCATCTGTCGACTTGGGTAGTTTGGTCACAACATCCATGGTAATCCTTTCGCATTTCCACTCTAGAATTACTAGTTGTTGTAGTTATCCGGAGGGCTTCTAATATTCCACCTTTACTTTAGCACAAGTAAGGCATTTGGTAACGTAAGTGGCAATCTCTGCCTTCATATTACGCCACCAATAATGTTGCTTAACATCCAAGTACATTTTGTCTGAACCCGGATGGAAGGATTATCGCGTCTTGTGGGCTTCGTTCATGACTACCTCTCTGAATCCCCCAAGTTTAGGGACCAATATGCGGTTCATGAAGTAATATGTCCCATCTTCCTTTACCTCCAAGTTCTTCTCCATTCCACGCAACGCTTCACTTGTTTTGTTTTCCGTCTTCATGGCATCTGACAGAGTTGTTCTGATTTGCGAGGTCATGTGGGATTGGATGGATATCGAGAAAGTTTTCACACGACAATTTGAGTATTCTTTTTGACTCAAGGCATCAGCTACCACGTTAGCCTTTCCTGGGTGGTACCTTATTTTGCATTCGTAGTCGTTTAGCAGTTCGACCCATCTTCGTTGCCTCATGTTTAGCTCTTTTTGATTCAAGATGTGTTGGAGACTCTTGTGGTCGGTGAAGATGGTGCACTTAGTACCGTAAAAGGTAGTGCCTCGAAATCTTCAAGGCGAAGACCACTGCTCCCATCTCCAGATCCTGGGTTGTGTAATTCACTTCGTGAGTCTTTAGTTACCGGGATGCGTAAGCTATCACCTTTCCACGCTGCATGAGTACACAGCCTAAACCCTGATTTGACGCATCGCAGTAGTGTAACACTGAAAATTTTAAAATTTATTTTTCACAATTTATGAAAGCATTTCTCTCTTAATTTCATAAAACATCAAATTTCAAATTCCAATATGTATCATACGAATCCCAAGATCACATAATTAAATCAAATTCTTCTACGTGTGTACAGATCAAGCCGGCGCCTTCCCACGGTCATCGCTAGTACCTGAAACAACGACACTAACACTGTAAGCACAAAGCTTAGTGAGTTCCCCAAAATACCACACATAAACACATATTAGCCACTCGAGGCTATAACTCTATGGGTCCGTGCACCCAAACTCTGTGAACCCTCAGGTTCTAACTCTAGGAACCTTCCGGTTCCAACTCTATAAGCATGCACAACATAAATCACATAGACATCATGCAGTACAACACATAACATACACATACTCTATCACATGACTCTGGTTACCTACTCGAGGTAAAGTATAGTGAGAAGACTCACCTCGCGTGTCTCAGTATCTCACGATCCCTGGAAATCCCTCGTACTCGATCCTCCGAGCTCTAATCCTCCTATAACATCACAAGACTCTAATTAACACTTTTATCTCCAAGGTTGACTATCCCTAAGAAGTCAACACAGGTCAACGGTCAACGGTCAACGGTCAACTTCGACCGGACTCGGCGAGTGCCCGCGGCAACTCGGCGAGTCTAGACGTTCTCACCAACTCTCTAGGATTCCCTTTCTACACGTCGAGTACTCCCCCTGACTCGACGAGTTCCACCTGGAAGAGTCGCGGGACCACCCCGACTCAACTCGCCGAGTCTCCAGAACGACTCGGTGAGTCCCAGCTCGACTCATACCACATGACAATCCTCTCTAACTCGCCCTGACTCACTGGGTCAACTCCTGACTCGTCTGGACCACTCCCTGGCCGGTCCAAGGCAATCTTCAAGCTACTCGCCGAGTCTGCTCATCGGACTCGGCGAGTCCATTTCATGCAATCATTCAAACTTGCTTCTAAGGTCAGATCTAATCCAACAATTCATAGATCTGGCCCTCCTAGACTGATTCATCACGTAAAGTTCTAGCCTTGATGCATTAACAACCTCTATATGACTAATTATGAAGAATCTTCAACAAATCTCACTACACAAGGTCATGACCTCCATTGTTCTCTATAAAGCTTGAAGAATGAGACTCTCTGGACCTCTATGGATCCAGATCCGGAGTCTCATCACTAGCATGGGACTATTTGGCCATCAAATCTACTCAACAAGGCCACAAGAAACCCTAAAATCGGTTATACTTCACAAAACAGGAGATGAGTCGAAATTATACCTTTAGATTGAAGGGTCAAGCTTCCAATCCACCAAATAGCAGTCCCCTTTGCCTCCTCTTGGCTAGAGCCTCCTTCTTCTTTGCTAAACAACACACAAATGCCAAGAAATGCCTCCTTTCACTCTCAAATCGCTAAAGCACTTTTAGGGTTTCTCTTTATGGACTGATGGATGCAACTGACGGCCATAAGGCCATTTAAATAGGTCCCAAACCCGAGAAATTAGGGTTTCATTAAACAGCGTGGACTCGCCGAGTCCATATCCTGGACTCGTCGAGTCCGAACGAATCCCGCGTCCTGAATCGCGACCCTACTCGGCGAGTCTGAGCTCCAACTCGCCGAGTCCCTTCTCAAAACTCAAAATATTAAAACAATAAAATACCTGGAGATCCGGGCTGTTACAATTCTCCCCCACTAGGATTAGACTTCGCCCTCGAAGTCTCGCTCTAAAATAGCTCCGGATGCTGAGCCCGCATCTCGCGCTCCGGCTCCCAGGTCATCTCTGATCCCTTCCGGTGTTGCCACTGAACCAACACCAAAGGTACCTCCTTGTTCCTCAGAACCTTGATCTTCCGATCTCTGATGGCTACTGGTCTCTCGGCGTAATTCAGGCTCGCATCTACCTGAACATCCTCTAATGGAACTACTGCCGACTCATCGGCAATACATTTCCTTAATTGCGACACATGAAAAGTGTCGTGGATTTGCCCCAACTCTGCTGGCAATTCCAAACGATAGGCTACCCGGCCTACCCTCGCAATCACGCGAAATGGCCCAATATACCGGGGCCCCAACTTGCCCCTCTTCCTGAATCGAATCACCCCTTTCCAAGGAGAGACCTTCAGGAGAACGAAGTCACCGACCTGAAACTCAAGCTCGGACCGGCGTCTGTCTGCATAACTCTTCTGTCGACTCTGGGCGGTCAACAACCTCTGTCTGACCTGCTGAATCTGCTCTGTCGTCTGAAGCACGATCTCGGTACTGCCCATCACTCTCTGCCCGACCTCTCCCCAGCAAATGGGGGTCCGACACCTCCTACCATACAACAGCTCAAAGGGTGGCATACCAATGCTCGAATGATGGCTGTTGTTGTAGGAAAACTCTGCCAAGGGTAGATACGCATCCCAGCTACCCCCAAAATCCAACACACATGCTCGAAGCATGTCCTCAAGCGTCTGAATCGTCCGCTCACTCTAACCGTCTGTCTGGGGATGATATGCGGTACTAAAATGCAATCTAGTACCCAACTCCTCATGAAATTTCTTCCATAATCTGGAAGAAAAGCGCACATCACGGTCTGAAACAATCGAGATCGGCACCCCATGCCGAGATACCACCTCTCTCACATATAATTCTGCCAACTTCTCTGCTGAAGAACTCTCACTGATGGCAAGGAAGTGAGCGCTCTTCGTCAACCTATCCACAATCACCCAAATTGCATCAACTCCCCTGGCAGTTCTCGGCAATTTGGTGATGAAATCCATAGTGATCTATTCCCATTTCCATTCGGGAACCTCCAATGGCTGCAACTTGCCATGTGGTCTCTGGTGCTCGGCCTTAACTCTACGGCAGGTCAAGCACCTCTCAACGAACCACGCGACGTCCCTCTTCATACAGGGCCACCAATACTCTCTCCTCAAATCCAAATACATCTTCGTAGCCTCCGGATGGATCGAAAATTTCGACCGATGAGCCTCCTCCATCAAGGAAGTGCGCGTACCACCCACGAACGGTACCCAAATCCGACCCTGAAAAGTCATAAGCCCTCGCCCATCCGTAACGAATTCTGAAACCAAACCAACGACCCGTTCCCTCTTCTGCATCTCCGGCTGCACAGCCTCGGCCTGTGCCCCACGAATGGCATCCAATACCGGGGCTATCATGGTCAATCTCAAACATACATCTCGAAATGGAGTGCTCTCCGCCCTGCGGCTCAACGCATCGGCCACCACGTTGGCCTTGCCCGGGTGGTACAGGATCTCACAATCATAATCCTTGACCACATCTAACCACCTCCTCTGACGCATGTTTAGATTGGGCTGATCCATCAAGTACTTCAAGCTCTTATGATCCGTATATATCGTACATCGAACCCCATATAAGTAGTGGCGCCAAATCTTGAGGGCGAACACTACTGCCCCCAACTCTAGATCATGCGTGGGATATCTTGTCTCATGAGGCTTCAGCTGCCTTGATGCATAAGCTATCACATGACCCCTCTGCATCAACACCGCACCCAACCCCAAAATCGATGCATCACAATATACTACAAAATCCTCCATCCCTTCCGGAAGAGCTAATACCGGGGCTTCGCACAATCTCTGGCGAAGTGTCTCAAAGGAGGTCTGCTGCTCGGGACCCCATGAGAATGCAACACCCTTCCGGGTCAATCTGGTGAGCGGCACTGCGATCCTGGAGAAATCCTTGATAAATCTCCGATAATACCCTGCTAATCCAAGGAAGCTCCTGATCTCAGAGGGTGACTTTGGCACCTCCCAACCCATCACCGCCTCAACCTTGGCCGGATCGACCAGAATCCCTTCCTGGTTAACGAGATGTCCTAGGAACTGGACCTCCCGTAACCAGAAATCACACTTGGAGAACTTTGCATAAAGCTTCTCCGATCTCAGTACCCCAAGGACCTCCCTCAAATGTTCCTCATGCTGCTCCCTAGATCTCGAATACACCAGAATATCATCGATAAATACAATCACCGACCGATCCAACATCGGCCTACATACCCTGTTCATGAGATCCATGAACACCGCCGGGGCATTGGTGAGCCCAAAAGGCATCACCACAAACTCATAATGCCCATAACGCGTCCTGAAAGCTGTCTTCTGGACGTCCCCGTCTCGTACCCTCACCTGATGATATCCCGACCTCAAATCGATCTTGGAAAACCAAGATGCTCCCTGCAACTGATCAAATAAATCGTCGATCCTCGGCAACGGGTAACGATTCTTGACCGTTAGCTTGTTCAACTCCCGGTAATCAATACACATCCGGTGTGAACCATCCTTCTTCTTGACAAACAGAATAGGTGCTCCCCACGGCGAGCTGCTCGGCCGAATAAATCCCTTCCCCAGCAACTCCTGAAACTGCGAGGATAACTCTTGCATCTCTGGAGGTGCAAGACGATAAGGCACCTTAGCTATGGGCGCAGCCCCCGGAACCAAATCAATACCAAACTCTACTTGCCTCACAGGAGGTACTCCCGGCAGCTCCTCGGGAAAGACATCTGGAAACTCACACACCACCGGTACCTCCCCAACTGAACTCGGTCTCTCGGAAGTCACTCGCATATCCATCACATACGCCACAAAACCCTTACAGCCCTGCTGTAGACACTGCCTCGCCCTGGCGGCCGAACAAAAGGCTGATCCCGAACGTGTACCCTCACCGTACACCGAAAGAACTCCCCCACTAGGGTCTCGTATGGTCACCAGCTGACGCTCACAGTCGATAATTGCGCCGAATCGGCTCAACCAGTCCATGCCCACAATGACACAAACATCACCCATCGCAATAGGAATCAGATCAATCGGAAACTCAATCCCGAAGATCTCTAACACACATCCCCGGAAAACCTCTGTGGCACAAATCACTCTATCATCAGCTATGGAGACTCTCAGAGGCCGACTCAGTGCCTCACGACTAGCACTGATATGCTGGCTAAAGGCCAAAGATACAAAAGACCGACTCGCACCCGAGTCAAATAACACTAAAGCAGGTACGGAATTCACAAGAAAAGTACCTACACATAACATAATATAAGCATAACATCATATGCCAAAATAAATACACGAAAGGAAACATACCAGCCACAACATCGGGTGCAGCGCGGACCTCCTCCGCAGTCAGCCGGAAGGCTCTCCCTCGAGCTCTCGGCGTCTCAGCCTTCACAGGCCGACTCTCTGTAACTCTGGTGGCGGCAGGAGCAGACCCCTGAGATGCTCCGCGCAACTGCGGACACTCGGCCTTCCGGTGTCCGGTCTGGTTGCAGTGAAAGCAAACTGCAAACCCCTTGGGGCAGTCCTTGGCCATGTGCCCCTCCTTACCACATTTGTAGCAAGACCCTGCTCGGCAGACGCCGTCATGACCCTTGCCGCACTTTCCGCAAGTGCGGCCCTTCTGGCTCCCCGGTCTGGGATCAGCAGGCTTGGCCCGCTTGGCGGCCGGCTGCGACAACGCCGGTCGCCGATCCCTCCCCTGAGACTCTGCCTCCTCCCTGGCCTGGGTCTCAAGCTCAATCTCCCTCTTCCGGGCATTTGCCTGAAGCTCGGCAAATGTTCGGTACGAGGAGTTCGCAGCGAACTCCCGAATATCCCTCCTCAAGATGCTCAAGTAGCGGCTCATACGTGCCTGCTCAGTGGACACGTGCTCAGGGCAGAACATCGCCCTCTCGTGGAACATCCTCGTGATTGCTGTAACAGACTCAGTACCCTGCTTGAGGGTCAGAAACTCCTGTGCTAAACGCTCCCTCTCCACCTGGGGAACGTACTCATCCCGAAACATAGTGGTGAACCTCTCCCAGGTCACCGCAGAAAGCTCAGCAGGCGAATAATGCGCTGTCACAAACTTCCACCAGTCCTTCGCTCCCAAGCGAAGCTGGTTCAGCGCGAACCGTACCTTCAAATGCTCAGGAGACGAGCAAGTGAAGAAACACCCCTCAATATCAGATATCCACCTCATAGCTGCCACCGGATCCTGAGTACCATCAAACTCTGGTGGCTTTGTGTTGCTGAACTCACGGAACAGCAACGCATCCCCACCCTGCGGCCTCGCAGCAGCAATCGCTGCGGTAGCCGCTGTAGCAGCAGCCTCAGAAAGAGCGGCATAACGCTCATCAAACGTCTCAATCAAGGTGGTCTTTATAGACCCAAACATCTCCGGTATCTCTGCCCTGATGGCCGCAGCCACCTCCTCCTAAATGATCCGGCGGATCTCCTCCTCACTGGTACCACTGCTCTCGGGCATCAAACGTGTCCTCACCATGATCTACCTACGACATACGATAAATTAGAATCCACACGAGTATGCTCATACTCGACAACTCTTTTCTCCTTGATTCTTGGCATTCCAAAGATTCTAACTTAGGCTGCACACTGCTCCGGTGCTTCCAGTAGTACGGGCCCAATACTACTGTCCGCACCGCACCAGAATACACTCCAAGTCCTTCTCTTTGGATTCCAGGGCTCAAGTACTTTATCATGCATAGACTACTCTCTAATAGATTTCTCATAAGTCCCTTGCTGCTACCTACTCACTCTCAAGCATCTCATAGCAGCTCACCTCTCTCTAGGCTAAGGCATCACACATCAGGCCATTCTAGTCCTAATAGCAATACCTAGCCTACTCTAGCATGCGGATACATCATATCAATATCAATATCACATAATATATATAAAGGTATTTTGGGAAATCACCGTTCGGGCGCTGACTGATCGTACACACATCTCTTGCTCTGCGTTTTTCGAAAATCTTTTACTCTTTTGAAATTACATCTCAAATCCTCAGTTTGAGTTCAAATACGCCCGAAGGTGTACTCGAATCCCTCAAACCAAGGCTCTGATACCAACTTGTAACACTGAAAATTTTAAAATTTATTTTTCACAATTTATGAAAGCATTTCTCTCTTAATTTCATAAAACATCAAATTTCAAATTCCAATATGTATCATACGAATCCCAAGATCACATAATTAAATCAAATTCTTCTACGTGTGTACAGATCAAGCCGGCGCCTTCCCACGGTCATCACTAGTACCTGAAACAACGACACTAACACTGTAAGCACAAAGCTTAGTGAGTTCCCCAAAATACCACACATAAACACATATTAGCCACTCGAGGCTATAACTCTATGGGTCCGTGCACCCAAACTCTGTGAACCCTCAGGTTCTAACTCTAGGAACCTTCCGGTTCCAACTCTATAAGCATGCACAACATAAATCACATAGACATCATGCAGTACAACACATAGCATACACATAACATACACATACTCTATCACATGACTCTGGTTACCTACTCGAGGTAAAGTATAGTGAGAAGACTCACCTCGCGTGTCTCAGTATCTCACGATCCCTGGAAATCCCTCGTACTCGATCCTCCGAGCTCTAATCCTCCTATAACATCACAAGACTCTAATTAACACTTTTATCTCCAAGGTTGACTATCCCTAAGAAGTCAACACAGGTCAACGGTCAACGGTCAACGGTCAACTTCGACCGGACTCGGCGAGTGCCCGCGGCAACTCGGCGAGTCTAGACGTTCTCACCAACTCTCTAGGATTCCCTTTCTACACGTCGAGTACTCCCCCTGACTCGACGAGTTCCACCTGGAAGAGTCGCGGGACCACCCCGACTCAACTCGCCGAGTCTCCAGAACGACTCGGCGAGTCCGAGCTCGACTCAGACCACATGACAATCCTCTCTAACTCGCCCTGACTCACTGGGTCAACTCCTGACTCGTCTGGACCACTCCCTGGCCGGTCCAAGGCAATCTTCAAGCTACTCGCCGAGTCTGCTCATCGGACTCGGCGAGTCCATTTCATGCAATCATTCAAACTTGCTTCTAAGGTCAGATCTACTCCAACAATTCATAGATCTGGCCCTCCTAGACTGATTCATCACGTAAAGTTCTAGCCTTGATGCATTAACAACCTCTATATGACTAATTATGAAGAATCTTCAACAAATCTCACTACACAAGGTCATGACCTCCATTGTTCTCTATAAAGCTTGAAGAATGAGACTCTCTGGACCTCTATGGATCCAGATCCGGAGTCTCATCACTAGCATGGGACTATTTGGCCATCAAATCTACTCAACAAGGCCACAAGAAACCCTAAAATCGGTTATACTTCACAAAACAGGAGATGAGTCGAAATTATACCTTTAGATTGAAGGGTCAAGCTTCCAATCCACCAAATAGCAGTCCCCTTTGCCTCCTCTTGGCTAGAGCCTCCTTCTTCTTTGCTAAACAACACACAAATGCCAAGAAATGCCTCCTTTCACTCTCAAATCGCTAAAGCACTTTTAGGGTTTCTCTTTATGGACTGATGGATGCAACTGACGGCCATAAGGCCATTTAAATAGGTCCCAAACCCGAGAAATTAGGGTTTCATTAAACAGCGTGGACTCGCCGAGTCCATATCCTGGACTCGCCGAGTCCGAACGAATCCCGCGTCCTGAATCGCGACCCTACTCGGCGAGTCTGAGCTCCAACTCGCCGAGTCCCTTCTCAAAACTCAAAATATTAAAACAATAAAATACCTGGAGATCCGGGCTGTTACAAGTAGACTATAAAGTCTTCCGTTCCTTCGGGTAGCGATAGCACCGGCACACTACAGAGTGCTTGCTTTAGAGATCGAAACGCGGCTTCCTGCTTGTCCGTCCATATGAAGGGTATGCCCTTTTGTGTAAGCATGGTAAGCAGTTTGACCGTCTTAGAGAAGTTCTAGATGAATCTCCTGTAACAGCCTGCGAGACCCAGAAATTGGCGAATTTCTATGGGTGTTGTTGGAATTGCCCATCCTTCGATGGCTTGGATTTTAGAAGGATCCACATGTATTCCTTCCTGACTAACAACATTTGTAACAGCCCGGAATTCCAGGTATCTTTATTGTTTTAATTTTTTCGTGTTTTGAGAGGGGACTCGGCGAGTTGGAGCTCATACTCGCCGAGTAGGGTCGTGATTATGGACGCGGGATTCGCCTGGACTCGGCGAGTCCAGGATATGGACTCGGCGAGTCCAGGATATGGACTCGGCGAGTCCGTGCTGTTTAATGAAACCCTAATTTCTCGGGTTTGGGACCTATTTAAAGGGCCTTATGGCCGTCATTTGTACCCAGCACTCCATAGAGAGAAACCGTAGAGTGCTTTAGCGATTTGAGAGAGAGAAAGGAAGCATTTCTTGACCCTTGTGTGTTGTTTTGCAAAGAAGAGGGAGGTTCTAGCCAAGTGGAAGCAAAGGGGGTTGCTATTCTGTGGATTTGAAGCTTAGATCATCGATCTAAAGGTATGATTTCGGCTCATCTTCTGCTTTGTGAAGTATATTTGGATTTAGGGTTTCTTGTGGCCTTTGTTGGGTTGATTTGATGGCCAAATAGTCCCTTGCTAGTGATGAGGCTTTGGATCTGGATCCATAGAGGTCCAGAGAGCCTCATTCATCAAGCTTTATGAAGAACAATGGAGGTTATAACCTTGAGTTGTGATATTTGTTGATAATTCTTCATATATGGACATATAGAGGTTGTATGTACACCAAGTTTGGGGCTTTACGTGGTGAAGCAGTCTAGGAAGGCCAGATCTATGAATTGATGGAACAGATCTGACCTTAGAAGCGAGTTTGAGTGATTGCATGGCATGGACTCGCCGAGTCCGATGAGCAGACTCGGCGAGTAGCTTGAAGATTGCCTTGGATCGGCTAGTGAGTGGTCCAGTCGAGTCCTGGGTTGACTCAGTGAGTCAGAGCGAGTTAGGGAAGGGTGGTCAAGTGGACTGATTCGAGCTGGGACTCGCCGAGTTGTTCGTGAGACTCGGCGAGTTGAGTCGGGGTGGCCCCGCGATTCTTCCAGGTGGAACTTGTCGAGTCAGGGGGAGTACTCGACATGTAAGAAGGGAATCCTAGAGAGTTGGTGAAAACGTATAGACTCGCCGAGTTGCCTTTGTGCACTCGCCGAGTCCGGTCAAAATTCAACGTTGACCGTTGACCGTTGACCAGAGTTGACCTGTGTTGACTTCTTAGGGATAGTCAACCTTAGAGATAAAAAGTGTTAATTAGAGACATATGATGTTATAGGAGGATTATAGCCCGGAGGATCGGGCACGAGGGATTTCAGGATTTGTGAGTCATCGAGATACGCGAGGTGAGTCTTCTCACTATACTTTACCTTGAGTAGGTAACCAGAGTTATGTGACAGAGTATTGTATGTTATGTATGCTATATGTTGTACTGCATTATTTCTATGTGATTATGTTGTGCATGTTTACAGAGTTGGAACCGGAAGGTTCCTAGAGTTAGAACCTGAGGGTTCACAGAGTTTGGGTGCATGGACCCATAAAGTTATAGCCTCGAGTGGCTAATATGTGTTTTATGTGTGGTATTTTGGGGAACTCACTAAGCTTTGTGCTTACAGTGTTAGTGTTGTTGTTTCAGGTACTAGCGATGACCGTGGGAAGGCGCCGGCTTGATCCTTACACACGCATGGGATTTTGTTATACTTGTGATCTTGGGATTTTGTATAATGTGAATTGAGATTTAAACTTGATGTTTTTATGAAAAGTTAATGGGAAACGTTTTTATAAATTGTGAAAATTATTTTGAAATTTACGGTGTTACAAGTTGGTTTCAGAGCCTTGGTTTGAGGGATTCGAGTACACCTTCGGGCGTATTTGAACTCAAACCGAGGATTTGAGATGTATTTTCAAAAAGAGTAAAAGATTTTTGAAAAATGCAGAGCAAGAGATGTGTGTATGATCAGTCAGCGCCCGAACGGTGATTTCCCAAAATACCTTTATATTATGTGATATTGATATTGATATGATGTATCTGCATGCTAGAGTAGGCTAGGTATTGCTATTAGGACTAGAGTGGCCTGATTTGTGATGCCTTAGCCTAGGGAGAGGTGAGTTGCTATGAGATGCTTGAGAGTGAGTAGGTAGCAGCGAGGGGCTTATGAGAGATCTATTAGAGAGTGGTCTACGCATGATAGAGTACTTGGGACTTGGGATCCGAAGAGGAGGACTTGGGGTGTATTCTGGTGCGATGCGGACAGTAGTATTGGGCCCGTACTACTGAAAGCACCGGAGCGGTGTGCAGCCCAAGTAAGAATCTTTGGAATACCAAGAATCAAGGAGGAAAGAGTTGTCGAGTGTGAGTATGCTCGTGTGGATTCCGATTTTCGTATGTTGTATTTCAAAGGTAGATCATGGTGAGGACACGTTTGATGCCCGAGAGCAGTGGTACCAGTGAGGAGGAGATCCGCCGGATCATCCAGGAGGAGGTGGCTGCGGCCATCAGGGGCAGAGATACCGGAGATGTTTGGGTCTATAAAGACCACACTGATTGAGACGTTTGATGAGCGTTATGCCGCTCTTTCTGAGGCTGCTGCTGCAGCAGCTACCGCAGCGATTGCTGCTGCGAGGCCGCAAGGTGGTGATGCTTTGCTGTTCCGCGAGTTCAGCAACACGAAACCACCAGAGTTTGATGGGACTCAGGATCCGGTGGCAGCTATGAGGTGGATATCTGATATTGAGGGGTGTTTCTTCACTTGCTCGTCTCCTGAGCATTTGAAGGTTCGGTTCGCGCTGAACCAGCTTCGCTTGGGAGCGAAGGACTGGTGGAAGTTTGTGACGGCGCATTATACGCCTGCTGAGCTTGCGGCAGTGACCTGGGAGAGGTTCACTGTCATGTTCCGAGATGACTACGTTCCCCAGGTGGAAAGGGAACGTTTGGCGCAGGAGTTTCTGACCCTCAAGCAGGGTGCTGAGTCAGTTACAGCGATCACGAGGATGTTCCATGAGAGGGCGATGTTCTGCCCTAAGCACGTGTCCACTGAGCAGGCACGTATGAGCCGCTACTTGAGCATTTTGAGGAGGGATATTCGGGAGTTCGCTGCGAACTCCTCGTACCGGACATTTGTTGAGCTTCAGGCAAATGCCCGGAAGAGGGAGATTGAGCTTGAGACTCAGGCCAGGGAGGAGGCGGAGTCTCAGGGGAGGGATCGGCGACCGGCACAGTCTCAGCCGGCAGCCAAGCGGGCCAAGCCCGCTGATCCCAAACCAGGGAGCCAGAAAGGCCGCACTTGCGGGAAGTGCGGCAAGGGTCATGATGGAGTCTGCCGAGCGGGATCTTGCTACAAATGTGGCAAGGAGGGGCATATGGCCAAGGACTGGCCCAAGGGGTTTGCAGTGTGTTTTCACTGCAACCAGACCGGACACCGGAAGGCCGAGTGTCCGCAGTTGCGCGGAGCATCTCAGGGATCTGCTCCTGCCGCCATCAGAGCTACAGAGAGTCGGCCTATGAAGGTCGAAGCGTCGAGAGCTCGAGGGAGAGCTTTCCAGCTGACTGCGGAGGAGGTCCGCGCTGCGCCCGATGTTGTGGCTGGTATGTTTCCTTTCATGTATTTATTTTGATGTTGAGATATTATGCTTATATTATGTTATGCGTAGGTACTTTCCTTGTGAACTCTGTACCTGCTTTAGTGTTATTTGACTCGGGTGCGAGTCGGTCTTTTGTATCTTTGGCCTTTAGTCAGCATATCAGTGTTAGCCGTGAGGCATTGAGTCGGCCTCTGAGAGTTTCCATAGCTGACGATAGAGTGATTTGTGCCACGGAGGTTCTCCGGGGATGTGTATTAGAGATTTTCGGGGTTGAGTTTCCGATTGATCTGATTCCTATTGCGATGGGTGATGTCTGTGTAATTGTGGACATGGACTGGTTGAGCCGATTCGGCGCGGTTATCGACTGTGAGCGTCAGCTGGTGACCATACGAAACCCTAGTGGGGGAGTTCTTTCAGTGTACGGCGAGGGTACACGTTCAGGATCAGCTTTTTGTTCAGCCGCTAGGGCGAGGCAGTGTCTACAGCAGGGTTGTAAGGGTTTTGTGGCGTATGTGATGGATACGCGGGTGGCTTCCGAGAGACCGAATTCAGTTGAGGAGGTTCCGGTGGTGCGTGAGTTTCCTGATGTTTTTCCCGAGGAGTTACCGGGTGTGCCTCCTGCGAGGCAAGTGGAGTTCAGTATTGATTTGGTTCCGGGCGTCGCGCCTATCGCTAAGGTGCCTTATCGTCTTGCACCTCCAGAGATGCAAGAGTTATCCTCGCAGCTTCAGGAGCTACTGGGGAAGGGGTTTATTCGGCCGAGCAGCTCACCGTGGGGAGCGCCTATCCTGTTCGTCAAGAAGAAGGATGGTTCACACCGGATGTGCATTGACTACCGGGAGTTGAACAAGCTGACGGTCAAGAACCGTTACCCGTTACCGAGGATCGACGATTTATTCGATCAGTTGCAGGGAGCATCTTGGTTCTCCAAGATCGATTTGAGGTCGGGATATCATCAGGTGAGAGTGCGGGATGAGGACGTCCAGAAGACAGCGTTCAGGATGCGATATGGGCATTATGAGTTTGTGGTGATGCCTTTTGGGCTCACCAATGCCCCGGCTGTGTTCATGCATCTCATGAACAGGGTATGCAGGCCGATGTTGGATCGGTCGGTGATTGTCTTTATCGATGATATTCTGGTATATTCGAGATCGAGAGAGCAGCATGAGGAGCATTTGAGGGAGGTCCTTGGGGTTTTGAGATCGGAGAAGCTTTATGCAAAGTTCTCCAAGTGTGATTTCTGGTTGCGAGAGGTTCAGTTCCTAGAACATCTTGTTAACCAGGAAGGGATTCTGGTCGATCCGGCCAAGGTTGAGGCGGTGATGAGTTGGGAGGTGCCGAAGTCGCCATCTGAGATCAGAAGTTTCCTTGGGTTAGCAGGGTATTATCGGAGATTTATCAAGGATTTCACCAAGATCGCAGTGCCACTCACCAGATTGACCCGGAAGGGTGTCGCGTTCTCATGGGGTCCCGAGCAGCAGACCTCCTTTGAGACACTTCGCCAAAGGTTGTGCGAAGCCCCGGTATTAGCTCTCCCGGAAGGGATGGAGGATTTTGTGGTATATTGTGATGCATCGATTTTGGGGCTGGGTGCGGTGTTGATGCAGAGGGGTCACGTGATAGCATATGCATCGAGGCAGTTGAAGCCTCATGAGACGAGATATCCCACGCATGATCTAGATTTGGGGGCAGCAGTGTTCGCTCTCAAGATTTGGCGTCACTACTTGTATGGGGTTCGGTGTACGATATACACGGACCATAGGAGTTTGAAGTACTTGATGGATCAGCCCAACCTAAATATGCGACAGAGGAGGTGGTCGGATGTGGTCAAGGATTATGATTGTGAGATCCTGTACCACCCAGGCAAGGCTAATGTGGTAGCCGATGCGTTGAGCCGCAGGGCGGAGAGCACACCACTGCGAGATGTATGTTTGAGGTTGACCGTGATAGCTCCAGTACTGGATGCCATTCGTGGGGCACAGGCTGAGGCTATGCAACTGGGGATGCAGAAGAGGGAACGGGTCGTTGGTTTGGTTTCAGAGTTCGTTATGGATGGTCGAGGGCTTATAACTTTTCAGGGTCGGATTTGGGTACCGTTTGTGGGCGGTACGTGTGCTACTTTGATGGAGGAGGCTCATCGGTCGAAATTTTCGATCCATCCGGGGGCCACGAAGATGTATTTGGATTTGAGGAGAGAGTATTAGTGGCCCTATATGAAGAGGGACGTAGCCTGGTTTGTTGAGAGGTGTTTGACCTGCCGCGGGGTTAAGGCCGAGCACCAGAGACCGCATGGCAAGTTGCAGCCATTGGAGGTTCCCGAATGGAAGTGGAAACAGATCACTATAGATTTCATCACCAAATTGTCGAGGACTGCCAGAGGAGTTGATGCAATTTGGGTGATTGTGGACAGGTTGACGAAGAGCGCTCACTTCCTTGCCATCAGAGAGAGTTCTTCAGCGGAGAAGTTGGAGGAGATATATGTGAGGGAAGTGGTATCTCGGCATGGGGTGCCGATCTCGATTGTTTCGGGTCGTGATGTGCGTTTCACTTCCAGATTCTGGAAGAAATTTCATGAGGAGTTGGGTACTAGATTGCATTTTAGTACCGCATATCATCCCCAGACAGACGGCCAGAGCGAGCGGACGATTCAGACGCTTGAGGACATGCTTCGAGCATGTGTGTTAGATTTCGGGGGTAGCTGGGATGTGTATTTACCCTTGGCAGAGTTTTCCTACAATAACAGCCATCATTCGAGCATTGGTATGCCACCCTTTGAGCTGTTGTATGGTAGGAGGTGTCGGACCCCCATTTGTTGGGGAGAGGTTGGGCAGAGAGTGATGGGCAGTACAGAGATCGTGCTTCAGACGACAGAGCAGATTCAGCAGGTCAGACAGAGGTTATTGACCGCCCAGAGCCGACGGAAGAGTTATGCAGACAGACGCCGGTCCGAGCTTGAGTTTCAGTTCGGCGACTTCGTTCTCCTGAAGGTCTCTCCTTGGAAAGGAGTGATTCGATTCAGGAAGAGGGGCAAGTTGGGATCCCGGTATATTGGGCCATTTCGTGTGATTGCAAGGGTAGGCCGGGTAGCCTATCGTTCGGAGTTGCCAGCAGAGTTGGGGCAGATCCACGACACTTTTCATGTGTCGCAATTGAGGAAGTGTATAGCCGATGAGTCGGCAGTGGTTCCATTAGAGGATATTCAGGTGGATGCGAGCCTGAATTATGCCGAGAGGCCAGTGGCCATCAGGGATCAGAAGATCAAGGTTCTGAGGAACAAGGAGGTACCTCTGGTGTTGGTTCAGTGGCAACACCGGAAGGGATCGGAGATGACCTGGGAGCCGGAGCGGGAGATGCGGGAGCAGCATCCGGAGCTATTTTCAGAGCGAGACTTCGAGGGCGAAGTCTAGTTCTAGTGGGGGAGAATTGTAACAGCCCGGAATTCCAGGTATCTTTATTGTTTTGATTTTTTGGTGTTTTGAGAGGGGACTCGGCGAGTTGGAGCTCAGACTCGCCGAGTAGGGTTGCGATTCTGGACGCGGGATTCGCCTGGACTCGGCGAGTCCAGGATATGGACTCGGCGAGTCCGCGCTGTTTAATGAAACCCTAATTTCTCGGTTTTGGGACCTATTTAAAGGGCCTTATGGCCGTCATTTGTACCCAACAGTCCATAGAGAGAAACCCTAGAGTGCTTTAGCGATTTGAGAGAGAGAAAGGAAGCATTTCTTGACCCTTGTGTGTTGTTTAGCAAAGAAGAGGGAGGTTCTAGCCAAGAGGAAGCAAAGGAGGTTGCTATTATGTGGATTTGAAGCTTGTATCATCGATCTAAAGGTATGATTTCGGCTCATCTTCTGCTTTGTGAAGTATATTTGGATTTAGGGTTTCTTGTGGACTTTGTTGGGTTGATTTGATGGCCAAATAGTCCCTTGCTAGTGATGAGGCTTTGGATCTGGATCCATAGAGGTCCAGGGAGCCTCATTCATCAAGCTTTATGAAAAACAATGGAGGTTATAACCTTATGTTGTGATATTTGTTGATAATTCTTCATATATGGACATATAGAGGTTGTATGTACACCAAGTTTGGGGCTTTACGTGGTGAAGCAGTCTAGGAAGGCCAAATCTATGAATTGATGGAACAGATTTGACCTTAGAAGTGAGTTTGAGTGATTGCATGGCATGGACTCGCCGAGTCCGATGAGCAGACTCGGCGAGTAGCTTGAAGATTGCCTTGGATCGGCCAGTGAGTGGTCCAGTCGAGTCATGGGTTGACTCAGTGAGTCAGAGCAAGTTAGGGAAGGGTGGTCAAGTGGACTGAGTCGATCTGGGACTCGCCGAGTTGTTCTTGAGACTCGGCGAGTTGAGTTAGGGTGGCCCCGCGATTCTTCCAGGTGGAACTCGTCGAGTCAGGGGGAGTACTCGACGTGTAAGAAGGGAATCCTAGAGAGTTGGTGAAAACGTCTAGACTCGCCGAGTTGCCCTTGTGCACTCGCCGAGTCCGGTCAAAATTGACCGTTGACCGTTGACCAGAGTTGACCTGTGTTGACTTCTTAGGGATAGTCAACCTTAGAGATAAAAAGTGTTAATTAGAGACATATGATGTTATAGGAGGATTATAGCTCGGAGGATCGGGCATGAGGGATTTCAGGATTTGTGAGTCATCGAGTTACGCGAGGTGAGTCTTCTCACTATACTTTACCTTGAGTAGGTAACCAGAGTTATGTGACAGAGTATTGTATGTTATGTATGCTATATGTTGTACTGCATTATTTCTATGTGATTATGCTGTGCATGTTTACAGAGTTGGAACCGGAAGGTTCCTAGAGTTAGAACCTGAGGGTTCACAGAGTTTGGGTGCACGGACCCATAGAGTTATAGCCTCGAGTGGCTAATATGTGTTTTATGTGTGGTATTTTGGGGAACTCACTAAGCTTTGTGCTTACAGTGTTAGTGTTGTTGTTTCAGGTACTAGCGATGACCGTGGGAAGGCGCCGGCTTGATCCGTACACACGCATGGGATTTTGTTATACTTGTGATCTTGGGATTTTGTATAATGTGAATTGAGATTTAAACTTGATGTTTTTATGAAAAGTTAATGGGAAATGTTTTTATAAATTGTGAAAATTATTTTGAAATTTACGGTGTTACAACATTGCCCAAAAAGTTCACACTTCGGAGCCAAAACTCGCACTTGGAGAGTTTTGCATATAACATTTCGGTTCGCAGGGTTTCCAGGATATGTCGAAGATGTTGGCCGTGTTCTTCTTCGTTTTCGGAATATACGAGGATATCATCGATGAAAACGATAACGAAGTTATCAAGAAAAGGTCGGTAGATTCGATTCATTAGGTCCATGAATGCGGCAGGAACATTCGTTAGACCGAAGGGCATTAAGACAAATTCATAATGTCCGTAACGAGTTCGGAAGGCGGTTTTTGGAATATCCTCCTCCCGGACCTTGAGTTGGTCGTATCCATATCGCAGATCTATCTTTTAGAAGTGACTGGCTCCTTGGAGCTGGTCAAATAGGTCGTCAACTCGTGGAAGTGGATATCAGTTTTTGACAGTGATCTTGTTAAGTTCTCTGTAGTCGATACAGATCCTGAAGGTATCGTCTTTCTTCTTGACAAAGAGAACTGGAGCTCCGCAAGGTGAGAAATTGGGTCGGATGAATCATTGATCCAAAAGCTCACTGAGTTGGCTGGACAACTCTTGCATCTCTGCAGGAGCCAATCTGTAGGGCGATTTGGCGATGGGGGTATCTCCTGGTAAAAGGTCAATTCTAAACTCGACTTGTCTTTCTGGGGGAATCCCCGGAAGATCATCAGGGAAGACATCTAGGAACTCACAAGCTACTGGAATGTCTTGAATGTTGACCTCTTTCTTGGATTTGTCTACTATTGGAGCCAGGAACGTCAAGTCCTTCCTTCCTAGGTACTTTTGCGTTTTAATTCACGAGATAAGACGAAGGTTCGTGTTGGGTTTGTCCCCGTAAATAACTAGGGTTTCTTGATTTGGGAGATGAAGGCGAACGGCCTTCTCGTGACACATAATTTCAGCATGGTGGGGGCTTAACAAATCCATGCCGATAATCACATCAAAACTCCTAATGGAAACAAGCATTAAGTTTATTTGAAAGAGGTGATGATTTAAGGCTAGGGTACATCCGATATAGATTTGCCCAGTGGATTCTGTCTTCCCATTAGCCATTTCCACCGTGAAGGTTTCATTAAGCTTCAGGGGAGCGGTTCTCCCATGCGGGATTTACTGGTGGGGCGGGATGGTCCGACTGCACCTTGCTGACAGGTGCCGTGGCAGTGTCCTTGCCGGTGTCTTGTTCTTCCTCCATGTCGTCCTCAGCCTCATCGAACTCATAGTCAGTGGTTGTATACTCGTCAGGTCCCACGGCGTGTGCTCCCCCCTGATCTCCTTCCGACTCATCTTCGATCATCCCATGGGCTACTAGGACCTGGTGAAACTGAAGGCCCTGGTGTTCTCCTTCCATGTCGACTGAGAAGAGGCATGCGAATAACTATCATTACTCCTATGACGCTTCTATTATTGTATAGATTAAGTTGTTGTTCTCTTTTTGGTGATAAAGGGGTATGTTTTTACGTTTTCCTACCATCGCGATTTCCTCGGGACACGTGATAGTTATACCTTGGAGGAAATGTAGTTGATCAGGCTACATCCTCTCCTTGATACAACCATGAACAGTCCCGGCTTACCCGAGATGATAGCATTATCTTGTTTGGTTTGGTATTATATTATGTTTCCTAATTCACACAGGCAAAGATGTTTTATAGTTTTGTTTTTATTTGTTTTGTTTTGTTAAGAGTTGGGTAAGTCCCTCTTTGGTTTATAGTTGCATATCAAAGTGTGGTTAGATATGCTACTTCACTATAAACAATGCTCTGATACCAACTTGTCACACCCCCGAACCAGACGGCGGAAACGTCTGAGGGCTCGCGTGACTTTAATTGAATATCATCACAAAGAATATACATGAATCATAACATAAACGTCACAATGTATCAATATATTACAACTGGAATTGTTCACATCAAGTACATTGTTTTCAAATATTACACTTCATAACACAAATTGTTTCAAAGTTTTCAACACAAAATATTCTAACATACTTGGTATTACCCTTCCGCTTATCTGTTACCTGAGAATACAAGTTCTTTTGGAAAAGCGTCAACATATGGAATGTTGGTGAGTTCATAAGCATAGTTGTAAATAAGATGATGTGTATAGTTTATAAAACCCAAAAAATCTGATATTTTTTGAAAAGACATTTGTTTATCAAAGTGTGAAGATCCATAGTTGATGCATGAATGATTTCAAAACATATATATGAAGGGTATTTTGTATTATAGTGATAGAAATTTCGAGCGAGTAGTATTGAATTCCCCGGAAAACCCGATGTTTTCCGATGTCGAAATGTATTCGTGATTACTGATTTTTGTATTGTCTTAACAAATGAAAATTGATTACTCCACATTGTATATCGTCCTAATTTCATCTACTTTGATTTCTATTAAGCCTTAGCGAACGAAGAGAAGAGGAGCACTATGCCCCACTCCTATCGTAAGTACCTTAGGCTGTCGTGGATGCGAAAGAGATGAGGGTCTAATACGCATTTGATTACTGTGACCTTACTAGCTTTTCTAATGGGCCTCTAGGGCCCAATAGCTCATAAAATCTATTGAAAGTCCTTTTATAAAATATTGGGTCATAGAAGGCCCAATAACATATAAGTGTTATCCCTTTGGGCCCAAAGATCATGTCGATGGGCTTGTAGGGCCCAACGAGCATGATTTGAAACTCATAAGCCCAAAGTTTGAAGATTTACTCATTGTAGTTATCGCGTATCTATTGAAGTGTTTTGACTTAACGATTGTTGTATTGTATTGATTCGAGACCAAATCAATTCGTTAATAACGACATTTGGTGTTGAATGTGTATTCGTTTTCCGTGTTGTCAGTAGTCATGGATTTTCTATTTTGACTTAATGAATTAATTTGTTTAAAAGTAGAAATTTGACCTTTTCACTACCTTTCTTTTATAAAAATAACACTTTTAGTCCTTTATATAAAAGAATTTCATTTCTAGTCATTAAAACATTTTATTGACACTTTTGCATCATAAACTTGTTGAAAAGACAGTTTTAACTCAAAATTTATTTTGTTAACAGATTCAGCCCTCCCAGAATGGTGTTTCTTGGTTAGAACCCCATTTTTCGCAACTTTTACAGTTTTGGCCCAAAATCTAAAAACTTTACATTTTTGGTCCTTTTGATAGTGGAAAGCATTTTTGACCCTTAAAATGGTTTTGTTATGCTAATTATCCCCTGTTTTACAGAAAGTTTCATTTCAGCCCCTTCAATTATCAATTTTTCGCAATATTGGGCCAAAAAGCCCAAAATTAGTGCATTAAGCTAAAATTTTACATTTCAAGTCCTTTAAAAATTTTATTATTCAACTAAACAATTATGAAAACTGTTTTGACTCTTTTGGCCCTTAAGAAACCGTGACTTCGCAATTTTTAACCCAAGTTTTGTATATTTCACAATATAAGCCTTAAAATGGGTTTTATGTTAGAATATGTTCATCATAATCTTATAAGCTATTATTCTTGACTCATTTAGTGTACAATAACTTAGATTATGTTTGTTTCCTTTCTCATGTCATAGATCTTGAGTTAACACTCCTTTTGGTTACATATTCATCACAAAAACACATAAAATCACACACATACATGCATAAAATCACACATAGCATACACATACACATAGATCTACACATTTTCTTGTATTCTCCCCCATAAAACATATGAAAACCGAAAAGAAAGGGGTATGAACCTCACCTTGAGTTGTGGTATCGGTTTTTTGAAGGAAAAGATGAAGAAATTTCGATCCTAGCAAGTCTTCTTGTAGGATCTCGAACTTAGATGCTTCTAAGGTGCAAGATCATGAGTTTGATTAGGTTGAGAAGAGATTTTGATGAAATGAAGTAGCTAGATCATCGATTAGTCTTCAGCTTACCTTAGATGATGAATGACTTGATGAAAATCCTTAGACTTCAAGCCAAACTTTCGAGATTTTCATAGGAGAGGAAGATGATCTTGAGAGTGGTTTAGAAAGAGTTTTTGGTGAGGTGTGTCTGTTGTGTTCGGCCGAGAGAAGAAAAGAGAGAGGAGGAGAGAGTGGTGATGGGATTTTTGCATGGAGATATGAGGACTTAGCATGGGAATCCAAGAGGTAATGGTGAGGTGGCTACCAAAAGTCAATTCCTCTTTCTTTGTGGGTTTGGGCCGAGAATGGAGAGGGGAAGAGAGAAAATTTGAGATTTTTGCCCTTAAGCCCATATTATAGTTAATTTAGATGATGCTTGGCCCAAATAAGTCATAGTATAATTTTTGTATCCTCTTAGTGCTAAATTAAATTGGTTGTGACCCATTAAAGTTAGCCTAGTTTATTTTGGGTTCATAAGGCCCAAAAATGTTAAGTCTCATGTATATGGGTCCAATTAGGGCCCATTTGAGAGTTCTAGGTTCAAGATAGTTAAATTGGAAGCTCATTGGTCCATTAGGCCCAATAAGGAAATCCTAGTCCAAAATGGACTTAAACCGAGATTTCAAGGGTTTCCAATTCTTTGTTGACTATTTGTAGTGCTTGAATGAAGTATTTGATGAGTTTTTGGTGTTATTGAATAAGCATCATACATGCTTTCATGTTGTTGATTCATAATTGATATAAGTGTTGTAGTTACAAGGCCTCAAAATTCCTAGTTGTGACAGGATGGAATCTTTATAAATCAGGAAGCTTATACGAAGTCCTTTCTTTCCAAGTTTGGAATGGCGGGAGACTCAAAGGTGAAAGTCCCAATGACATTCGGAACAAAACTAACTCCTTGTCTCGAAAAAGCAGCTACAGATATGACACTTTATTGTCAAATGATAGGTTCACTACTGTATATGACTGCTATTCAACCAGATATCATGTTTTCCGTTTGTTATTGTGCTAGATTTCAAGCTAATCCTCGAGAACCTCACATGATCGATGTCAAGAACATATTCAGGTATCTTAAACAAACATCTTCACTTGGAATATGGTACCCTTAGAGTCTGGTTTCTTTATGCAAGCATTTCCGGATGCTGATCTTGGAGGATGCAGGTTAGACAGAAATAGTACAATTATAGGATGTCATTTTCTTGATGGAAAACTGGTCAGTTGGCAATCGAAAAAGAAAACCTATGTTTCCTTATCAGCAGTTGTAGCCAAGTACATTGTTGCTGCCTCATGCACTTCCCAGGTCATATGGATTCAAAGTCAACTTCGTGATTATGGCCTGAACATGAAATGAATCTCACTATATTGTGACTCTGAAAGTCCCATTCGCATCTGTCACAAACCAATGCAACTCTCAAAGACGAAAAATATAGCACTGAGAAATTTTGTGTGATTCCTTTTTCATTGCAGAAATCCTCCAGAACAGAATTTCTAAACTCAGTGCCATGATCACGTCCAAGTTGCCTAATCTTTCGGTCATACAGACCTTTGTTTCATTTAACAAAAGAGATAATTTCTTTAGTAACATGGCTCTTTTTCTGAAGACATGACACCCAAGTGAATCTAGACAATTTATCCATAATAAAATTAGTAAATCTTTTCCCATACCTAGATATGTTTGGAACGAGACCAAAAAAATCCATATGAAGAAGAACGAAGGGAAAAATGATGCAGAAACATGATCTTGGCTTGAAAGATGACTTGGTTTTTTGCCTTTGACACACGCTGAGAAAATTTTGTCTTTGAGAAACTTCATCTTGGGCATTCCCTGATAAGATCATCACCAAAAATGATAGAAAGAGTTTTGATATTCAGATGACACAACTTCTTATTCCACCACCAATTTAAATGAGCAGTAGATAGAGAGAAGAAGCAATCTAAGAGTTGAATTAGCAAAAAACATATCTAGCATATATATATATATATATATATATATATATATATATATATATATATATAGAGAGAGAGAGAGAGAGAGTTAGGTTCAAATGTTTTCACTATCTATTGTGTGTATGTATGATTGCTTCTGGACCAATCATTTTAGTTATTTTAAGAAAGTAATTAATGCATATTAAATGTTGAAGATGTAATTAATATCCATTATATCTTCAACATGTAATATGCATTAATTACATTCTTAAAATAACTAAAATGATTGGTCTAGAATCAATCATACATGCATACAATAGATAGTGAAAACAAAATAACCTAACCCTATATATATATATATATATATATATATATATATATATATATATATATATATATACATTTTTATGGTTTAAAGTGAGTGTTGGTGAGTTTATATCCCTAATGTTATTTAAGTGTAATGAGGTTAATTTCTTGATCAATGCACTTTGACAATTATTGACAAATCGGTATGGTGCGGAATGCATATTTGTTTAATTTTTTCTTTCTTGAAAGTATACTCCTATTTAGGGGCGAAGCCCCTGAACCGACGGGGGTCTGGGGGCAATGCCCCTAGGAGCGGGGTCCAAGGGGCAGCAGCCCCTGGCGAGGTCCAATGGGCAAAGCCCCTAGCTAGGTCGAGCTGAATTTAAGTTAGTTTATGAGATTTTGACAATTTTAGGACATAAAACTATCATGTGGCAGTTCTAAGACTGGAATTTTTTCTAGTTATATGATCATATTCGAAATCTGTTGTTGGTACACTTCTTCTTCATAACATCTTGAACATTCTTTCGTCTGTTTTCTCAATTCTGAGTCTTATCTGATTAAAGATTGGGAGTACCACCCAAATACTTTAATCTGAAAGTGAAAACCACAATTCTCAAAATTTCCAAGACTTTTCTATACCCCAATTTCTTACAAAGATTAAAGTATTTGGGTGACCATGGCAAGTGGCGATTCTATGAAGGATATGACAAGAAAGTTTGACAAATTGAACAAATTTGAAGGGAAAGATTTTCGTAGATGGTAGAAGAAGATGCATTTTCTCCTTACTACTCTGAAACTGGTGTATGTTATGAGTACACCCATGCATGTCTTACCAAAATCTGTTGAAGATGAACCTTTGGAGCCAACAAGTAGGAGATCAATGTGGGAAAATGATGATTACATATGTCGTGGTCACATTCTCAATGGTATGCCGGACTCTCTTTTTGATATCTATCAAAATTTTGAATCTACAAAAAAACTGTGGGATTCTCTTGAATCCAAGTACATGGCTGAAGATGCTTCTAGCAAGAAGTTTCTAGTCAGTAACTTTATGGGTTACAAGATGTTTGACTCTAGGCCTGTTATGGAACAATTCCATGAAATGTTAAGGATTTTTGGACAGTTTTTTCAACACAATCTAAAAATGGATGAAGCCATTTCTGTGGCTGTTATCATTGACAAACTACCCCTTCCTGGAAGGATTTTAAACACAATCTGAAACATAACAAAGAGGAATTGACATTGACTCAACTTGGAAGCCATTTAAGGATTGAAGAGTCCATAAGGAATCAATAACTTGATAATAATCCTAAAGGCAAGATCGAATTTGCTTCCTCTTTTGTAAACATGGTGGAAGGAGAAAGTTCAAAGAATCCCAAGATTCTAATGGAAAAAGGAAGTTTAAGAGAAAGGATGATAAGTCTTCAAACAAGAAGGCTATGTTGGTTTCTTGGAATTGTAACAAACTCGTTCACTTCAAGAAAGATTGACGTCTTCGCAAAGTGAACAAGGATGGTGCTGGACCAAGCAGATCAAAGGATCCAGAAAAGCAACAAGGTCTGATTTCTGTTTTCATGCAGAATTCTAAATATATTCATAATTATATTTCTATGATTTCTGAAGCATTCTATGTATAGGATGATAATGTTTCATGGTGGGTTGATTCGGGAGCAACAAGTCATCTTTGCAAAGATCTACATTGGTTCAAGGACTTTCAACCAAATGATGATGGATTTGTTGTGAAAATGGGAAATGTTGCAACTAAACCAATCAAGGGCATAGGATCTGTTTTACTTACTTTTACTTCTGGGAAATTTTTTTGTTTGAATAGTGTTTTATATGTTCCAGGGATTCGTAAGAATCTCGTGTCTGAAATTGTATTAAATAATTTTGGTTACAAACAAGTGTTAGAAAGTGACAAGTACATCTTGTCAAGACATGGTTCTTTTATGGGATTTGGCTATATATGTAATGGAATTATTAGGCTTAATATTAATTAACCTTCTAGTGATAATTATGTTTGCATGGCTTCTAGTAGTACTAGAATGCTAACTAAAATCACTATACATTTTAGACATGTCTTTTAATTTTCATAAATCTGAATTATGGCATGCTAGACTAGGACACATTCATTACAAGAGATTAATATACATGTCTAAAATGAGTTTAATTCCTTCTTTTGATATGCAAAATAATGAAAAATGTAAAACATGCATGCTAACTAAAATCACTAGACAACCTTTCAAAGATGTTGTTAGGGAAAGCAAGGTGTTGGATCTTATACGTAATGATTTATGTGATTTCCAAGCAACACCTTCCGTTGGAAACAAGAAGTATGTTGTTACTTTTATTCATGATGCATCTAGATATTGTTATATCTATTTGCAACATTCTAAGGATGAAGCACTTGATAAATTTAAAATTTATAAACAACAAGTTGAGCTTCATAAAAATGAATTAATAAAAGTATTGCGTACTGATAGAGGTGGTGAGTATTATGATCCGGTTTATTTTGAATCATTTAGAATAATACATCAAACCATAGCTCCATATACACCACAACAAAATGGTGTAGCTGAAAGGAAGAATAGGACTTTGAAAAAAAATGGCTATTTCCATGTTGTCATATTCTAGTTTAAGTGAAATGTTTTGGGGTGAGGCAACGCTAACTGCATGTTACATCCTGAACAGAACTCCAAATTAAAGGAGTAAGAATACTCCTTATGAACTTTGGTGTAAAAAGATACCAAATTTGAGTTATCTCAATGTTTAGGGTTGTAGAGCAGTTTTAAGGCTCACTGAACCCCAAATGGAAAACATTGGATAATAGAGGTGTAAATTGTATCTTTATTGGATATGTTGAGCATTCCAAAGCATAGAGATTCTATGTTTTAGAATCTAATGACTATGTATCTGTAAACACAGTGATAGAGTCAAGAGATGCTATCTTTGATGAAGACATATTTATATCTATACCTAGACCAAGGGACATGATTCATCAATCATCCAACAAGAGTACTACACAAGATGAAGATGTTTCTAGTGGTGCAAGTTATGTACCTGAACCTAGGAAAAGCACAAGAACTAGAAAAGCTAAGTCTTTTGGATTTGATTTTCAACTTTATCTGCTTGAACGAAAAAGGAATGAGACTATATGTCAACATCAATATTGTTTTAATATTAAGGAGGATCCAAAGACTTTTAGTGAAGCTATGGCTTCTAGGGATGTTCACTTCAGGAAAGAAGCAAGTCAGGATGAAATTGATTTTATCATGCATAAGAATACATGGGTATTATCTGATTTACCTCATGGTTGTAAGGCATTGGGAAGTAAGTGGATCCTCAAAAGGAAAATGAATTTGGATGGCACAATTGATAAGTATAAAGCCATATTGGTTATCCAAGGCTTTAGGCAAAAGGAAGGCATTGAATTCTTTGATACTTATGCTCCTGTTGCTAGAATTTCCACAATTAGATTATTGTTAGCTCATGTAGCTATACATAATCTTGTGATTCGCCAAATGGATATGAAAACTACATTCTTGAATGGTGACATAGATGAAGAAATTTACATGAAACAACATGAAAGGGTTTGTGATGCCTGGTAAAGAACATAAGGTGTGTAAGTTGAAGAAATCATTATATGCTTTGAAACAAGCACCAAAACAATGGCATCAAAAGTTTGATGATGTGATATTGTCTAATGGTTTTGCAATAAACCAGGCTGACAAATGTGTATATATTAAATTTGATTCTTCTGGTAAAGGAGTTATAATTTTTCTATATGTTGATGATATGTTAATATTTGGTACCGATCAAGGTGAATTTGATAAAACCAAGATATTCTTATCATCTAGTTTTGACGTGAAAGACATAGAGGAGGCTAAAGTAATTCTTGGTATAAGAATTAGAAAAGGAAACAATGGGATTTCAATTTCTCAATATCATTACATTGAGAAGATATTGAAGAAGTTTAAATTTGAGAATTGTTCTCCTGTTAGCACTCCTATAGATCCTAGTCTTAAGGTTCTACCTAATAAAGGATCTCCAGTATCTGAACTTGAATACTCAAGGGCTATTGGTTGTATGTATTCCATGATTAGTGCTAGGCCTGGTATAGCATATGATGTGGGAAGGCTTAGTAGATATACTAGTAATCCTATTTCACATCATTAGCAAGTTAGGAGTAGAGTATTCAAGTATTTGAAAGGGACCATGAAATATGGTTTAACTTATAGTGGATATGCTTTTGTTTTAGAAGGTTATTTAGATGCCAGCTGGATTAACAACTTAGAGGATCACTCTTCTACAAGTGGTTGGGTGTTTCTTCCTGGAGGAGGTGCCATTTCTTAAGCATCTAAGAAACAGACTTGTATTACTAACTCAACCATGGATTCTGAGTTTGTTGCATTGCCTGCTGCTGGTAAAGAAGTTGAGTGGCTAAGGAATTTGATTAATGAAATTCCATTAAGGCCCAAACCGATATCTACCATTTCTATCAGATGTGATAGTGCTGCAAGCGTGGATAAGGCTTATAGTCAAGTGTACAATGGAAAGTCTAGACATTTAGGTGTTAGACATATCATGATTCGTCAGTTTATCATGATTAGTGTGATATATGTGGAGTTTGTAAGAACTCGGTTGAATTTAGCCGATCATCTAACCAAAGGGTTAGCATGAGATATTGTGCACAAGGCGGCCGTAGGGGTGGGTTTAAAGTCCATTTAAATTCTTTTATTTTGAGATACTCAATTCCCATCTAATGTAATATTAGATGTTAAATTCAATGTGGAAAGCTTGATATTTCGAGATTGCAACACATTATTATCATTATCCCAAGGTATGTGTTCAGTACTGCAAGTTAAGGAGGTTGAATATATATTCTTAATAGTTATTTTGAAAAATTGCATTTGCATGTGCAATAATAAAAGGACTACCTATATAAGCATGAACTTTAGCTACTTCAAGAAGTTAGGACTTGGCTTTCATATGCTTATATGCATGTATTCACTTAGAATAGAAAGGGTTCAATCCTTAGTGACACCCTGATATTCGAATATTTGGAATGAGTAATATACTAATGTGAAATTCAATTGTCATGATATTTCATTTATGCATCAGTTTGTTGTTGTTATGATTTTAGTGTTAAGTTAATCAAGATTACACTTAAATGGGGGAGGTTTGTTGGTGATTTTATATCACTAATGTTATTTAAGTTTAATGGGGTTAATTTGTTGATCAATGTCACTTTGACAATTATTAAACAAATTGGTATGGTGCGGAGTGCACATTTGTTTAATTTTGTCTTTGTTGAAAGTATACTGTTGTTTAGGGGCGAAGCCCCTGAACCGATGGGGGTCCAAGGGCAGCCCCCTAGGAACGGGGTCCAAGGGGTGGCAGCCACTGGCGGGGTCCAAGGGGCAGGGCCCCTGGCTGGGCTCGAGCTGAATATAAGTTAGTTTATGACGCTTTGACAGTTTTCGGACATAAAACTGTCATGTGGCATTTTTAAGACTGAAAGTTTTTCTGGTTATATGATCACATCCGAAATCTGTTGTTGGTACACATCTTCTTCATAACATCTTGAACATTTTGTCTTCTATTTTCTCAATTTTGAGTCTTATCCGATTAAAGATTAGGAGTACCACCCAAATACTTTAATCTGAAAGTGAAAACTACAATTCTCAGAATTTCTAAGCCTTTTCTATTCCCCAATTTCTTACAGTGAGCACAACAGATTTCTTTAGTTCGATGATGTTTCCTTCCTTTTTACTAAAATGAACCTCATAATCATCGTCATAGAGTTGACCTACTGAAATGAGATTGCTCTTAAGACTTTTGACATATCAAACAGTTTTGAATTCAACTGACTTGCACTTAATTGTTCCAAATCCTTTCAGTTGGATGTATATGCCCAAGAATCATTATGGAGTGATATTGCTAATAATATATGAAACTATAGGGTCACACCTTTATCAAGTAGGCAGATTTTTCATATTTATTATTGATATGATTATTAATAAATAATATCAATATTGTATTTTAATTATGGAATAATTATTCTTTTGTGAAAATAATAATTATAAGAGAGCACTACTAGTTATTATTTCATATGGTATGAATTAATAAGTCATGCACAACATTTTTGACTAGTTGGATTCTTTTGTCTTTTAGCTAAAGACAAAGTTTAAATTTTATAAACTTGGAGTTAATAAAAAATAAAGAATCTTACTTTTTAAAAGGCATAAAGATGGTGTGGGAGGTTGCTTTTTCAACCTTCCACCTTTTGTTTCCCATGCTTCTAAAGGCTACCATTACTTTAGATTATTTTAATGGTTAGGCCTTACTTTTCATAGGCTATATAAGAGATGCATGATTCTTGCATTTTTGCAAGAGTGAAGCTCCTCTTCTTCCTCTCTTTTCGCTCTAGAACCATGGGTTCTTCTTCTCTTCTTCCTCTCTCTCTCTTTTGAAGTTAGTTTGGTGTTTAGAAGACCTCTTGAGTTGTTCCCTTTAGTTCTTAATTGAGTTAAGCACTTAAAGGCTTTAGAAACTCAAGAATACAAGAAGGAACTAGCATTCCAAGTGGCTAACTCTTGATGGTGGATACTTGTAGATAAGATCATACACTTTGATCTTTTGTTATCTTCATCAACACCCCAAACCAAGTGGCTTCAAAGGCTTCAAAGGTTATTTCTAAAGCATCCTATGGTTAGTTTCAAAGGTTATTTCTAAAGCATCCTATGGTTAGTTTTATTTCATTCTAACCTCTACAAATGGATCCATGATGATTCAGTTTTGTTATGAACTAAAAATAAACTTGTTATTTTTAAAATCTTCCGTTGCCGATTTTTGTGAAAAACAAACTTTTATTTCGTATCAAAACCCAATAGTGGTATCAGAGCCATCTTTTTCACACCCCAAAACCGGAACGGTGGAAACGTTTTGGGGTGGAGGACGTCATGTACAGTATCACAGCACAGAATAATAGTAAATAAGCAACAACATCATCCATTGCATCAATAATATAATTTAATACAAGTGTGTTCTGTGAAGTTTATAAGACACCAAAATATGAAACAAAATAAAAGACGTGTCTTCAACACGCTCCGTCTTCTCAAAACCTGGTCGATTGCACCTAACTATTAATGACCTGAGAATACAAGTTATTTTGAAAGAGTTTATCAGCATAAAAGCTGGTGAGTTCATAAGTATTTAGTGTCATTATTTGTATGAAAATGTTTTTAAGTGTTTGATGTGTAAGTTTGCAAATGTTTGTATAAGTAATTGTATTCTCCTACAAAATCATATATTTTCTACTAAAAGTAGCCTTCTACCAAGGCATCAAGGTTCTGTATGTTTGTTTGTTGTAAAAGTGTGTAATTTTCCCAAGTGTGACTATTATTAACAAAATATAGTTTATACATTATCGTTTATGTAAAATGATCACAAAGTGAATGCAATGGGAAAATGATTTAGTAATGTAGTTTGTATGTAAAAACTACCTTAAAACCACTTATCTTAAAGCCGATGAATTATAAGATAGGGTGAGATTTGTAACCATACTGATTGACTGCTGTAATACACGACAATGAAAGACGTCGAAATAAAAGTAAAATTTGTCACCCCTTGGCTTGGTCAGCCGAGGACTGTAGCTAACAGTCAAGGTGCGGGATAGTCTGTCCCGTATAGATCTATACACACAATACCCGCTCTCCCTCCAGGAGACTCTGGTTACCAACATGACAACGGTGGAATCCTCGTCATGTAGAAGTAAATCTCATATTCTACAGGTTATAATGGTATGTGTTCTTTTTGTTTACTTGTATATGTAATGTTTCTCATAATAGTAAGTTCTCTTAGTTTCTCATCATAGTATAGTTGTATAGTTTCTCATAATAGTATGTTCTTAGTTTCTCATCATAGTATAGTTGTATAGTTCTCATAATAGTATGTTCTTAGTTTCTCATCATAGTATAGTTGTATAGTTTCTCATAATTGTAGGTATTAACTCATGAATGAACTGACTCTTTGTATACTTCATTGAACTATAAGTAATGAATAGTATTATCCTAAACTATGCCTATTATAGTTTACTAGAAAAATTGTTTGTATGACTGAATGTATTGAATTGAGATAAAAGCTTTTTTGTCTTATACATATATACATAATATATAATTAAGGATCAAACGACATTCGGACAAACAACCAGGTACTCTAAGTCCACAACTAAACAAGGAACAGGAAATAAAGTGAGTTATCAGTCCTAAGTTCTTCAAACCTTACTTATATAACTATATATGCATTAGACAATATTTTGACAATATATAAATATACAAGTTTAAAAATAAGTTTTGTAAAACCTTTTGAAGAGTTTCAAAACAAATATTAATGACTTGATGTCACTTTATAAAACGATTTAAAAGCAGTTGGGCATATGGAAACAAGTTTGGTAAAGAGTTTAACGTGTAAAACAAGTTTGGTAAACAGTTTGAAGTAGTTTGTTTGATAAAACAGCTGAAAGTATGTAAGTATAATTGTTGCTAGGTATGAATCACGTGTGATTGATATAATAACTATAATGTTTCAACTTGTATTCGCCCCCCCCCCCCCCCCCATAAAAGCATTTAAAAGGTTGATTAAGGGGTATGAACTCACATGCAGTGAGTGGTTTGGATGAACCTTCTGAAAAGGATGCTAAGTGCCAAGTGAAGACTTGAACACACGTACGGATCCTAGTTAACATATAATGACACATATATGTATCTAATTAGTGATTAAACAACTAATTAAATAAGTATAAACACCCTAGATCATGGAAAAAACTTTGATTCAAGTGTTATAAGTACTAAAGGGTTGCATCTAAGGGTTGTATGGTCCTATATTGAAGTGTAAGGCCACAAAACCAAGGGTTTTGTGTGTGTGCAGTCAGAGTGTGCAGCCAGGTTGTGTGTGCGGCCGCACACTCCCTATGAAGTGTGCCAAAACATATTTCCAAGTCTTAGGAATGTCCTAGGGAAGGTGTTTTGACCATTGCTTAGCCGGAATGGGAGTTTCTTACCATTTTGGACCCTTAAAAGTGTGTGTGCGGTTACACTTGGTGTGTGCAGCCGTACATAGGGTGTGTGCGGCCGTACACACTTGCAGATCACATGATATGGCGTTTTTCATGCTTAAATCCAAGGGTCCTAAGCATATATCAAGCCATTGCAAGTGTATACCTGATTTAGGGGCTTAAAAGTGTAGTTAAAGTCCGAAAAGTTTAGTAGGTGTTCTTGGTGTTCTTGGTGTTTTTTAAGGTCTAACACCAAATAGGTGTTTTCATGGATCAAATCAAAGGGGAAGGCTACTTAAGGTCGTGTATCACTAATCCAAGGATGAATCGCTTACTTGATTGAAGATTTGAATAGAAATGTGGATCATACTTGAGAGGATTTCAAGTTCCAGCTTTGAAGGAGTGGAAAGAGTGTTCAAAATGACTAAGGGTGGTATATATAGGCAGGAGTGTGTGGCTGGGATGGGTGTGCGACCGTACACACCTGTGAGTGGCCGTACACTCCATGTTTTGGAGTGTTTGGCCCGATTTTACTTGATATGCATCGTATTATCCCATTTCTAGGCTCCTACCTTAATTGTACTAGGTTTAGAACACTCAAATAGACCCCAAACAGTGTTAAAAGCTAGCAAAACGAGTCTAACTTTGATTAAATTGATCTATTGTACAATATGGAAAATTTTGGGTTGTCATAATCTTTTATATGTTATAATGATTTTTTATGTTTGATAATCTTTGGTTTGTTGGAAAACAAGCATGGATTTCCTGTTGTTAAGAAAAATCCATATTTGTCTTCTTTGATAACTTCTTGGTTAAAATGTTTATTTTTATATATAACCATTTTTTACGCATTTTGGTTATATAAAAGTTGCCTTAGAAAAAACAAAGAGTTGTTTGTTATAATATTTGATATGTTGCTGTGTATAAACAAGCCATTTGGACCTTTGTATTTTTTTGGTTGATATTTGTTTATTCATAAGATGTAATAGATAAATATGTATTTTTTTTAATTGTTAATTTGATGTAATAAATTAGTTAGACTAGTTGTAGTTACTTTAAATGTAACAAGATGAATAAATTACCACCTTGAAGACCTTTTGAAGTGTCCCTTAAGTCCTTTAGGAAAGACTTAATAATTCTTGTGATGACTTAGAAGAATTATTACTAGACATGGCTTGGTTTATACACATTATAATGCATGCTTGTGATGTTTATTTTATGTTAAATGTATGTTATGTTTTATGTATGAAAATAGTTTTTACATGTCAATTAACATTTTTTCAAAAGATAATATCACTTGTAGTTTGAGTAAAAAATATTTAAAAGATAACATAAGATGTTTATAAATGGGTATTTATAAAAACGTTTTACCGGTTACCGATTTACCGGTTAAAACTCATTTTTTGTTGAAAATAGTTTTATTGTAAAACTTATAAATACCCAACTTTAAAATATTTGACATGGTTTAAAATATGTTTAAACTTTATATAAACTCTATGCTTTTATAATAAATAAAGAGTTTTTATTAAAAAGACTAAAATCGGTTTATGGTGTTATGAAGGCAAATAATAAAACTAGTAATTATTTTTTGCGTCGAAACTTAATATATGATATTGGTGTTTTAAACATAACACAACATGTTGATATTATGTTTTCTGCATGCTAAATGAGATTTAAAACATAAGTATCATCACCCAAGTTTTGGTTTATCAAAATATGACTTTTATCATAAGATGCATAAAATTGAATTTATAAAATAAAATGAGTTTATTTTATAAATTCATGAAGTTGTAACTTTTTATATTGTTAAAAGGAGATTTAAAATAGTGATTTTATAACTCGTCCAAAACTCCAAGTCTTAAGCATAAAATAAGGTTTTATTAAGACTATTACCGGTTCTTAAAACTGATCTACGACTAAACTTTAGAATACCGAATTTTAGTTTATAATTAATTGTGGTTAATGGCAAATAAAATGAACTTTTATTTGGCACAAAAAGAACCTCATAATAAGTTATATGAATGTTACAAAAGGGTACATGAATTGTTGGATGCATGCAATATTCATGAGACCATGTTTTATAAACTATAATTGTAAAACATATATAAACCCTTATTTAGAAAACATCAAATCTATGCAATCCATTTAAAATTCACTTGGGATTTTTGTGTAGTTCATATAGATTTTAGGGTCACCTTATTCATTTGAGTTGTCAAAAATAGTCAAGGTGTTTTTGTATTTGCTTATGGGATAAAGGTCACCTAACCATTTGTGAAATAGAACTCATATGTTTTTTAAATGGATGATTTGATCAATTTCTTATGTGATAAAGGTCGCTGAAGCATAAGTGTTTTGAGACATAAATGGGATAAACATGTCAAGCTAAACAATAGTTGTTTAGGATCCCATAATCTATGAGTTACATATCGTAGGCAATTGGTAATCGCTACCCACCGGGTTTGATTAAGTTTAAGGGATAAAGGTTGCCTAACCATTTACTTGTTTCTTTACATGGATCCTAGACTTTAATAAATTAATGTTTTAAGGAACAATATAAGGTATTAATTTTTAAAGACTAAATATTGAAAATACTAAACGAAAATTTGTTGAATTATGTTGATAGGTGTTAATAATTTTACGCCCTGCAAAACTTCTCTTTTGTTTAGTTCAATAGACAATAACATTTAATGGTTCTAATTTCTACAACTGTATAATATCTTAAGGTTCTAACTTTAAGATAAATAGAAATTATATATACTGAAAGATCTCATACCTGAATAACCTCTACAACCAATTAGTCTGATCATGATACTTTGATGAAAGTATTATTGTGATAATGTTGATGTGTCTCACATCACACTGAAGAAATTAACCATGACTTCTAGAAAGTCATGGATAATAATGAAACATATCATACGTCTCATTAAGTAAATCAGATATTCAATCAGAACACTAGAAATAGCTTCAAGTCTGTTCAAGCATTGAATAAAAGGAAGTCTAAGAAGTTGTGCACTCATATAGACTTATAGTTCAGTTAAGGGAAATACAACATAAAACCCAAAAATCAAGAAAGGATCAAATGATTATTGTTGTTTCTATTGTGGAAGAAACTGGACACTAAAGGAGGAATTTTTCCTCTTGTCTCATCGAGCTGAAGAAGTCTGGCTTGGACAAGACTTCGGATATCTATATGATAGAACTATTTATTTTTCCATCATTCACTTGAGTATGTTATACTTCAGGTGACACTAATATGCCCAACAATCATTATGGAGTGATATTGTTAATAATCTACGATCCCATGGGGTCACACCTTTATCAAGTTGGCACATTTTGTATATTTGTTATTAATATGAATATTAATAAATAATATCAATTCTTGTACTTTAATTAGGGAATAATTATCGTTTTGTGAAAATAATAATTATAAGAGAGTATTACTAGTTATTATTTCATATGGTATGAATTAATAAGTCATACACAACATTTTAGACTAGTTGGATTCTTTTGTCTTTTACTTAAAGACAAAGTTCATATTATATAAACTTGGAGTTTATAAAAAATAAAGAATCTTACTTATTAAAAGGCATAATGATGGTGTGGGAGGTTGCTTTTTCAACCTTCCACCTTTTTTCCCCCATGCTTCTAAAGGCTACCATTACTTTAGATTATTTTAATGGTTAGGCCTTACTTTTCATGGGCTATATAAGAGATGCATGAGGCTTGCATTTTTGCAAGACAGCTCTCTTCTTCCTCTTTTTTCTCTCTAGAACCGTGGGTTCTTCTTCTCTTCTTCCTCTCTCTCTCTTTTGAAGTTAGTTTGGTGTTTAGAAGACCTCTTGAGTTGTTCCATTTAGTGCTTCATTGAGTTAAGCACTTAAAGGCTTTAGACACTCAAGAATACAAGAAGGAACTAGCAATCCAAGTGCCTAACTCTTGATGGTGGATACTTGTAGAGCAGATCCTACACTTGGATCTTTTGTTATCTTCATCAACACCCCAAAACCAAGTGGGTTCAAAGGCTTCAAGGTTATTTCTAAAACATCATATCGTTGGTTTTATTTCATTATAACCTCTATAAATGGATCCATGATAGTTTAGTATTGTTATGAACTAAAAATAAACTTGTTATTTTCTAAAGTCTTCTGTTCCTGGTTTTTGTGAAGAAGAAACTTTTATTTCGTATCAAAACCCAACACTTTCGTTTTTCCTTTGCTTTCGTCTCTATAAGTTACTACATGGATATCTTTTCAGACAAAATCATCCAGGAGAGACTTGAATCTTTTCATGTGCCTGGAACATCCACTATCAAGATACCATACATGCTCCTGACCCTGTGTTCTTAAAAGAAAGAAAGTTAGGACATATTTGTCGATTTTTCAATAGGTCTTTTAACTAAGTATAAAACATCATAACAAGCAGAAGGAAGACAATTTAAGAGTTGCCTTTTTAATCCATTTTTCATTTATCAAGCAAAGATTGTCAAATCTCCTAGTATTTTCACCAAACGTACACTCACTAATCTTATGAGAAATATCTCACAATGATAACATATCCTTATTCCATTTTTTTTACTTCTGTTGACACCTATCAGATAGTTAGGTTTCCAAAAAAAACTTTCATGAATTTTATGAAATTTGGTACGTTCACTTGAGGTAAAATATTTATCAGTATGACAAGAGGCCTGACACGCTGGTATACTTAAAGATTCATCAGTTTCAGAAGATCAAGAGCAGTTAATGTCAGATTCGCTAATGGTGTAATTTGGGGAATCACTGAGTATCTCATGAGTTGAGTGAAACTCATTAGAAATGGGAAACTTCAGATACATTTTAGTGATTGGAGTGGGAATGTCAAAAGCAAGGTTTCTAATGGTAGGATCCAAAGCAGTTAGATGAGTGTTGTAAACAGTGACACCATCAAGATTAGTTGTATAGTGTTTGTCAATTAGGGATTGATTTATAAAAGAGTGACTAATGAAACTAGATTCAAAATCTTCCTTGAGATCACTCAGAGAAGGAAAAGTTTATTCAGTTTCAGTTTGCTTATATATTTTAACTGCCTCATCAATATTTCCACCAATGATTTTCTCATATTGATCAAGTATTTGGAAGCTTACTATCTTATTTAGCTTATGGTGAGAATGAGCCCACTTGTGAACAATACCTTGCAACTTACTTGCATGTAACTCAGCTTTATCCTTTTTGGTGTGAAGATCAACATTAGTAAGAGATATGTTAGTAACTTTAATACTTGTTGAAGTAAGAGATTTCTCAAATTCAATGATTTTATTCATTAGTGTCTCAATTTCTACTTTATGTGAACGCTTTTCTTGATTAACTTTTGAGAGATGAAGACACAAGAAATTAAACATCATGCACTTTTCGTTATTACAATTGGTAAAAAAATTGTTTACCAGATACATCGATGAGGAATCCCAGTCATCTAACTTAAAATCAACGGAAACTTTAGCTAGATTATCTTCAAAGGTACTCGAGCCACTACTGTCATAAGACACTTTTCCATTTATTTTACTTCCTTCCTGTTAGACACTCATGAGTTCAACCTTGATTGAATATTTATAGGACTACATCGCTTTTTTATTTATTTGACTATCATTATGTTTGACAATCAAAGCAATCAGATTCATCAGATAAATCACTATCGTAATTTTGAGTTGAGACCGTTGTCTCGATCCTTTGTGAGTTACGAATGATTTCCTTTCATGGGATCTTTATTTCTTCATGATTTCGAAGATTTTTAAATATGGAGAAGACATTCATGGCTGCAATCTTTTCGCTGTTTTTTAAGAATTCACCGTTATGATCCCAACTATCATTCAAGGAATCAAGCAACTTGATTATCAAGGAGCTTCCGGTCTTGTTCAAATTAAATCGAATCATATTATTTGCTACGTAATTAAAGGGATCGAAAAATTGAGTAAGAGTCTCATTCTTTTGCTGAAAGAATATTTCATATTTTTAAGGATCAACTCATATCATTTACTAGGTAAACAATTCTTTTCATCAGCAGGTGAAGGTTTGTTTTCAGAAGAGATTTTTAAGAGGACAGAAGAAAAATTCAAAGACATTGTTAATCAATCAAAGTAACCTGCTCTGATACTAGTCGTTGGATTCCTTGATCTTAATCGACTAACAATTAAAAAGAAACTGAAAGAACACAAAGAGATATCACAAAGGGTTTTTCACTAAGAAGAGGTTCGCACAAAGAGAATGAGCACAGAGATCTCTGGGTTTCAATAATCAACTAATGATACGAACCCTAGTATATAAAGAAAAGTGAATACGATGTGAATCCCTACAAACCAAGGATATCACCTAATCTATGTAAATAATCAAGTATATTTGATATCCCTAAGATATGGGATCTATTAACTAACTAACTAACTAACTATATATATATATATATATATATATATATATATATATATATATATATATATATATATAAGATGTTACAATTATATAGTTTACAAGCTGATACGACATTGTAGACTCAACTTCACACTAGCGCTGGTGAGACGCTGGCGCTGATAAGGAGTCAACAAGAAGGTTTTGCATTATTATATTCTAAGGTTGACCTTGATGATGTGACTGGAGTTATCCATATGATCTTTCACTTGGGTAAGGTGACAACCCGATATTTCGACTCTATGTAATGACCTAAAAAGTCAAGTATTGTAACCACTTTTGATATAATGAAATTAACATCGAAAAATAAAATGTGCAAAAGTCACTATAGGGATATCTGTTATGCTATATATTGTGTCAAGATTTACAGAAATACTAAGAACACTAAAATCCGAGTTATAACGAAGAAGTTATGACCATTCTAAGATTTCCGACAAAACCGACAACACCGATTAAACGAAAAACACGAAGTTTCAATACAATAGTTTTTAGCCTTAAGTATCTAACTGAAAGTTGTAGATATCACTAAACCGTGTGCGTACATAAAAAAACGTCCAAATCTGACTTCGTATGAGAAAGTTATGATTTTTCCAAGATCCGGATATAGTAGTAAACAGCTAAAAACTCGAAATAGAGATCGAGAGACTTTTGGTAGAAACAACCTTAATGAGAATTGAAGGTCTCAACAATATTAGCGCAACGGTGAAAATTCTGACGAAAACGGACATCGGATAAAAAAGTTATGGATTTTTAACGGACTTTTCGTGTCCCGGCCCGTTAAAAATAAATAATTAAAAATAAAATCAAAATTTGCCGATCAAGTCTAAACGAGAGTTGTAGTGCATATTTTCAACTACGCGTGCATATAAAGAACGTCGAAAACGGAGCTCGTACGGGAAAGTTACGGATTTTACAAACTCAGGGTCCAAAATCTGAGGATGTCAGGTCTGCCACGACACGGCACAGTTGGCCGCGACTCGGCCAGTGACTGAGGGCGTCCAATCAATGGAAGAGGATAAGATGACTCACCATGATGTGGCACACCCTTTGTCACGACGTGGAACCCAAAATATGGCCCTATAAATAGATTTCAAGGGCTCCGAGTTTCATTGCTCAGTCCCCTTCTTTCTCGCACCGAAACTCTGCGTTTAAGCCCCCGAAGCCTTGGTTTTCACACTCAAGTTCCAAAGGAAGATTCTACACTCCCGAGATTCCCGAGAATCCTGAGAAAATCAACTCTTCCAAGTCAAAGTTCTGCTCGATTATCATCTCGTTTTCTCCAATCAATCAAGTGAGTTCATACCCCTATAAACTACACTTTCAAATGTTTATCAACGCTTTTTATACACTTTTAAGGGGGGGATACAAGTAAACACACGGTTATTATCATGTGTAACATAGAGTTTCACTATATACTCTTTTTATCAAGTGAATCATATGTGATTTAATAACTACTACCTAGGAACTTTCATATGCAATATATATTCAAGATAACATCTTGTCTTTTGGAAATAAGACATGTTTATATATATATATATATATATATATATATATATATATATATATATATATATATATATATATATATACACGAATCAAACACTTTATTTATACTTTAAGTGTATGTGATCATTTATGTCACTTTAAATGTTATACTTTACATAACAAGTGAGCATTACACTAGGATTTACTATACGAATGAAACACACACTTTGAAAAACTATAATAGGTATAGCTTATGAGAAAATGATGAACATTTACATACAAGAAACACTATATCAAAGAGATATTTTCATACGCAAGAACAAATGGACATTTTCATATGCAAATTTGTTTTATACTAAGTTTTGTGAGACATTTCACATACTTTCGAGTATGCATTTTAAGTCCTGTATTATATACCATAATCCCTCGTAGGGGGAGCATGATACTTGTGTATAGATCTATACGAGATTGACAATCTCGCACCTAAGCTGTTAACTACAGCTAGGCCAGTAGGCCTGGGGTGACAAACGTCATAACTTTCCAACGCCTGAAGAACGTTGTTATACGCATCCTTGTCAAACAGCATGGTTATAAGACTCACATGGAGTATTAAAAACACATTGATTTACGGGGTTTTTAAAATGCCTTAGCGATTTATACATAAACCTACTATCTTAGGCATGAAAAGCATTATTGCATTATAGTTTTGGAATAATTAAACTACCATCTACTATAGTAGAAAATATGGGATTTTCTAGGAACATTTAAACATGTACAAACCATTTTCATTCTATTTCATACAAACATTATCACTAAATACTTATAAATTCACCAGCTTAAATGCTGATCTACTATTTCAAAACTACTTGTATTTCTCAGAGATTCAGTAATACAGGTAAACTACTGCTTTTGAAGAAGGGACGCTGCGGCGTTAGTTTAATTTCATTTTGACATCATATTGTAATTTCTTTTGAAACAAGTACTTTTCTACAATGTAAATTTCAAATTATATATATATGATGGTTGTATTACTTTCTTTACTATGTATTCAACTGTTTCGATACTACATGAAGTCATCCGCCCTCGAACGATTCCGCCGTTCTAGTTTGGGGGTGTGACAGATTGGTATCAGAGCATTGTTTATAGTGAACTAAGTATATCGAACCACATAAGATATACAAACTATAAATTCATAAGGGGCTAAAACTCTCTGACAAAACGTTTTTACACCTAAAACCTCGTTTCATTTAATTTAGATTATTCTGGGTCGTAAAAGTACAAATACATGCATACAACAATATATTTTCATGGTTAGAACTATACAAGAATATTAAGACAAGTTGGACACTACGATTAGGCCTCAAAGTATGTAATCAGATTTGGGACGAATATAGCCTGATCAACTATATTTATCCGAGATGGGACTAACATATGTCGAGGAATGGTCGTAGTGAGCAACAAGTCAAAACTTACCAAAAATAAACACTAGTATCAAACATACAAATTTAAATACTATAGAGGTATTTGGTACATGCAATAGTTTAAACGACATGTTTAGTTTTACATGTTTCAAATTTTGTTCAATTCTTATAACCCTATTCTCGTATAGTCAAATGGCTGGATTCTATCGATCCCTACTACCCGAATTAGCGCAATGGAGGATGGATAGAGGAGGACCCCGAAGAGGATGAAGAACCTATCGAGTTGGAGGAAGGGGATAACTCTGGGACAGACTCAGAACCAGAAGTGATCGACCCTCCAGTCGCTCAACCTCCCGCAGTTAGGAGAAACTTTCAGGGACCCACTCCCATTTGGGGAAGTCACCTCCACCATTGGAGTCAACAGCAAGGAGTGCGTCCTCCTTACGGTATGTGTCGAGACTTCTACGATGTCAGTGGCGGAGGTTCAGCCGATGGAGCACTCCCAGTCATGGTGGGCAAGCTAGCCAACCAGTCCTATCAATCCGGAGTTCAAGCTAACCGGATTTGTGAAGTCAACGTGGAAGTACAAGTTCACACTTCCGACATACGTAGACTGGATAGGTTACAGGATGACACCCAACTCCGCGCCAACACATTCCAAGCACAAATGATTGCAGCCCTCTCTGAGATGAGGGAACAGCAAGCCGCCTTCGATAGGCGTCTTATGGAAGCAAAGCAATCGGATGCGGAGTCAAGCTCCAAATGCAACCTACGTCGCAAGTAGTGCTTGTCGAATCCCAAAATTTTCTTATAGAATAGGAACTCGGCTAAAAGTCTTACCTTCTTTAACTTCCTGTAATCAGAGACCTTTAGAAAGGTCAAAATTTTCTAACTTCGGAGGTAACGCAACCATATGTTTAATATATATAGGGAATACCTCTTTTGTGTGTTAATTTTGTGCATTTCATTCGAGTTCAAGAGTTTGTTTGTTGTTATTCAAACTCCATTGGTGAATCAAACTCAATGCCCTGTGTTGGTCAAACCAAATTCTCAAACTATTAAAGATAGTTAACTCATTATCATTTAACTCTCAACCACCAAAACTTATAATCTTTTATTTTTATTTCTTGGCAGCGTGATGCCTCCTCATCCAAACCTAAGACCCAGGCCAGGCACAATACCTCCACCACCACCGCCTCCATCGACGGAAAATGCCGCATTGATAGCTGCTGTAACAGCTACAGTAATAGCGGTAATGGCTCAAATGAGTAACAATGGTTCTAGTGGGGGAGTAAATAGTTCTACGAATGGCCAACGTCCAGGTCATTCAGGGGATTGTACATACAAGGATTTCATGAATAGCAAACCCATTACTTTTAATGGGGCTAGAGGAATAATGGCTCTATCATAGTAGATAGAGAAAACTGAAGCAGTTTTCGAGATTTGTTCTTGTCCGGAAGGGAACAAAGTGAAGTTCGCTGCATGTACTTTCTCTGAAAGAGCTCTGACATGGTGGAATGGCCATGTCAAGTCACTAACGCTAGTAGTGGCTAACTCTATGGGCTGGGAGAATCTAAAACAAATATTACTACAAGAGTATTGTCCACGGGGTGAATTCCAAAAGCTCGAACAGGAACTTTGGGGCCTTACCATGGTAGGCTCAGACATCACGACCTATACCAACAGGTTCAGTGATTTGGCAATCCTTTGCCCGGGGATGGTTGCTCTAGAGAGCAAGAAAATAGAGAGGTACATCTGGGGACTGTCCCCCCAGATTCAAGGAAGTGTATTAGCTTCCAAACCAATCACCTTCGATAGTGCCAAACAGTTGGCACAAGCCCTTGTCGACCATGGGGTCTGTCAAGGCTTCGCAACTACTGCTCCGGAGCAACCTAGAGGAAGCAACAGCAACAACAACAATACCAACAACAACAACAACAACAACAAGCTCTGGAACAAAAGGAAGAGTCAGCTTCACAGGAACCATCAAAGAAACAACAGATTGTGGCAATCCATGCCACTACTGCCCCCACTGATGCTCCAATTACCACTACACCAGCAAAACCATATGCTGGAAACCTGCCGAAGTGCGCCAAATGCAATTTCCACCACAATGGAAATTGCCGGGAGATGCACTATAACAATTGCAACAAGAAAGGGCATACAGCCCGTTTCTGTAGAGCACCAGCACAACCGATCACCCAAGTCCAAGGATTCGGTGTGGTTCAAGCATGTTACGGGTGCAATGAAGCTGGGCATTAGAAAAGAGATTGCCCTAAGGCGAGGAATGCGGCCGGCACGGGACGAGTGCTGGCAATAGGGCAGAACGAGCGATAGTTGATCCCATGGTGGTTACGAGTACGTTTCTCCTCAATAACGTTTATGCATGCATACTCTTTGATTGTGGTGCAGATAGGAGCTTTGTGTGTCATAAATTCAAGCACGTACTAAAACAGAACCCTAAAACACTTAATAAGATATTTACAGTAGAAATGGCAAACGGTAGAACAGAAAGCACGAACGATATGTACATAGGTTGCACACTAACTCTAAACGAACATTCATTTCAAATTGATCTAATGTCGATCACTATAAAGAGCTTTGATATCATCATCGGTATGGGTTGGTTAAGCCTACACCATGCCGATATACTTTGTCACGAAAGGGCCGTTCGCCTGAATCTGCCAAACGGCGAAACTCTTTTCGTTTATGGCGACAAGCCCGGTACCAATTTACAAATCATCTCTTGCGTCAAATCCTAGAAATACCTACGTAAGGAGTATCATGCCTTCTTAGCCCACGTGGTAGATAAGGAAAAAGAAACGAAAGGCATCAAACACATTCCAGAAGTTTGCGATTTTCCTGATATCTTCCCTGAAGATCTCCCAGGAGTCCTACCGGAACATCAAGTCGAGTTCAGAATCGACTTAATTCCTGGAGCTACACCTGTAGCTAAGTCACCATACTGTCTAGCACCGGCAAAGATGTAGGAGTTATTCAGCCAATTAAACGAACTACTCAACAAAGGATTCATCAAGCCGAGCTTCTCACCTTGGGGAGCACCAGTCTTGTTCTTAAAGAAGAAGGATGGATCTTTCCGCATGTGCATTGATTACCAGGAACTTAACAAGCTTACTATCAAGAACCGATACCCACTACCACGCATTGACGACTTATTCGACCAACTCCAGGGAGCGAGTTATTTCTCAAAGACCGACTTAAGATCTGGGTATCACCAACTACGAGTCTTGGAAGGAGATGTTCCCAAAACAACTTTTCGAACTCGTTATGGTCACTACGAGTTTGTAGTGATGCCCTTTGGATTAATAAACGCACCAACAGTGTTCATGGACTTAATGAACCGGGTGTGTCATTCGTTTCTAAACAAGTTTGTGATCGTATTCATAGATGACATACTCATCTATTCGAAGACTAAAGAAGATCACAGTCAACACCTCCGACAAGTCTTGGAAATGCTAAGAAAAGAGAAGTTATATGCAAAATTCTCCAAGTGCGAATTTTGGATTCGGAAGGTAAGACGGAATACACGTGGACCCTTCCAAAATCAAAGCAATCGAGAACTGGTCAGTTCTAAGAACCCCAACGGAAATTCGAAAATTCTTGGGCTTTGCTGGCTATTACCGTAGATTTATACAAAACTTCTCGAAGATTGCAAAACCACTCACCACCCTGACACAGAAGGGTGTAACTTTCGATTAGGAAGGAAAACAAGACGCTGCATTCCAAACATTGAAACAAGCACTATGCAGTGCACCTATATTGTCCTTGCCAGAAGGAACAGAAGACTGTGTGGTCTACTGTGATGCATCTAATCAAGGTCTTGGATGCATACTAATGCAATGAGGTAAGGTCATCGCTTACGCCTCAAGACAACTCAAGACGCATGAAGTCAACTACACTACCCACGATAATGAACTAGGAGCAGTCGTTTTCACGCTAAAGATCTGGAGACACTATCTCTATGGCATGAAATGCATGATCTTCACCAATCATAAGAGCCTTCAGCACATTCTCAACCAAAAAGAACTCAACATGAGGCAGAGACGATGAATTGAACTACTGAATGACTACGAATGCGAGATTCGTTATCACCCAGGAAAAGCAAATGTAGTAGCTGATGCTCTTAGACGAAAAGAATACTCAGGTCGCCGAGTGAAATCCTTAACCATGACGATCCATTCACTTCTGTCCACACAAATCAAGGAAGCTCAGAGGGAAGCCTTGAAAACAGAGAACGTGGCAAGTGAAGCCCTAAGAGGAATGGAAAAGAATCTCGAAGTCAAGGGTGATGGAGTTCGTTACTTCATGGATCGGATCTGAACACCAAAGTTCGGTGGATTCAGAGATGTGGTCATGAACGAGGCGCACAAGACTCAATACTCCATGCATCCAGGTTCGAACAAGATGTATCTGGACCTCAAGAAACTGTATTGGTGGCCGAACATGAAAGCAGAGATAGCTACCTATGTGGGCAAGTGTCTGACTTGCGCCAAAGTCAAGGTAGAGTACCAAAAGCCATCAGGATTACTACAACAACCTGAAATACCCGAGTGGAAGTGGGAACGCATAACCATGGATTTCATAACCAAATTACCCAAGACAGCGGGTGGGCTAGACACCATCTGGGTAATCGTCGATAGGTTAACAAAATCCGCACACTTCCTACCCATAAAGGAAACCGATGAGATGGAGAAGCTAACTCGAACTTACATCCGAGAGATTGTACGACTACACAGTGTACCCATATCCATTATCTCCGATAGAGATAATAGGTTCACGTCGCGTTTCTGGCAGTCGCTACAAAAATCTCTTGGAACGAGGCTAGACATGAGTACCGCTTACCATCCACAAACCGGCGGTCAAAGTGAGAGGACCATACAAACCTTGGAAGATATGCTAAGAGCTTGTGTAATCGATTTTAGTAAAGCATGGGATACCCATTTACCACTAGTCGAATTTTCATACAACAATAGCTATCACTCCAGCATTAAAGTTGCTCCATTCGAAGCCCTCTATGGCCGAAAGTGCAGATCACCACTGTGTTGGGCTAAAGTGGGTGGCACGCAACTAGCCAAGGGACAAGTACCCTATAGCACTCTCACAGGCCCGTAAATCATAAGAGAAACAACTGAGAAGATTGTTCAAATTCGGAAATGACTAAAGGCATCAAGAGACAGACAAAAGAGTTGGGCAGACAAAAGATGGAGACCCTTGGAATTCCAGGTTGGAGACTGTGTCTTACTAAAAGTCTTACCATGGAAAGGTTTAATACATTTTGCAAAGCGTGGGAAACTAAACCCAAGGTATATCGAACAATTCGAGATCCTTGCAAGGATCGGCCCGGTAGCCTACAAACTTCGTCTACTGCAAGAACTCAATAACGTACACCCTACCTTTCATGTTTCAAACTTGAAGAAATGTTTGACCGATGAGACCCTCATCATCCCTCTAGACGAAATCGAAATCAACAAGAGTCTCCACTTTATAGAAGAACTAATTGAAATCATGGATAGGGAAATTAAAATAACTAAAGAAAGTCGCATACCCATCGTGAAGGTCCGCTGGAATGCAAAGCGAGGACCTGAGTACACCTGGGAACGCAAAGATCAGATGAAACTCAAGTACCCACATCTTTTTCCCTAATCCGCAAGTGTTTTTCTTACATTAACTTTCGGGACGAAATTCCCTCTAACCGGTGGGGGGGGATGATGTGACAACCCGATATTTCGACACTATGTAATGACCTAAAATGTCAAGTATTGTAACCACTTTTGATATAATGAAATTAAATTTAAAAAATAAAATGTGCAAAAGTCTCTATAGGGATATCTATTATGCTTGATATTGTGTCAAGATTAATAGAAATACTAAGAACACTAAAATCCAAGTTATAACGAAGAAGTTATGACCATTCTATGATTTTTGACAAAACCGACAACACCGATTAAACGAAAAACGCGAAGTTTCAATAAAATAGTTTTTAGCCTTAAGTATCTAAATGAAAGTTGTAGATATCATTAAACTGTGTGCGTACATAAAAAGAATGTCCAAATCTGACATCGTATGAGGAAGTTATGATTTTTCCAATATCCGGATATAGTAGTAGACAGCTAAAAACTCGAAAGAGAGATCGAGAGACTTTTGGCCAAAACAACCTGAATGATAATCGAAGGTCTCAACAATAGTAGCGCAACATTGAAAAGTCTGATGAAAACCGACATCGGATGAAGAAGTTATGGATTTTTAACGGATTTTCCGTCTCCCGGCCCGTTAAAAATAAATAATTCAAAATAATTCAAAATTTGCCGATGAAGTCTAAACGAGAGTTGTAGATCATATTTTCAGCTACGCGTGCATATAAAGAACGTCGAAAACGGAGCTCGTACATGAAAGTTACGGATTTTACAAGTTCGGGGTCCAAAATTCGAGGCCGTCAGGTCTGCCACGACACGGCACAGTTGGCCGCGACCCGGCCAGTGACTGAGGGCGTCCAATCAATGGAATAGGATAACATGACTCACCACGACGTGGCACACCCTTTTCCACGACGTGGAATCCAAAATATGGCCCTATAAATAGATTTCAAGGGCTCCGAGTTTCATTGCTCAGTCCCCTTCTTTCTCGCACCGAAACTCTGCGTTTATGCCCCCGAAGCCCCATTTTTCACACTCAAGTTCCAAAGGAAGATTCTACACTCCCGAGATTCCCGAGAATCCCGAAAAAATCAACTCTTCCAAGTCGAAGTTCTGCTCGATTATCATCTCGTTTTCTCCAATCAATCAAGTGAGTTCATACCCTTATAAACTACACTTTCAAATGTTTATCAATGCTTTTTATACACTTTTAAGGGGGGGGGGGGGGGGGGGGAATACAAGTTAACACACGGTTATTATCATGTGTAACATAGAGTTTCACTATTTACTCTTTTTATCAAGTGAATCATATGTGATTCATAACTACTACCTAGGAACTTTCATATGCAATATATATTCAAGATAACATCATGTCTTTTGGAAATAAGACATGTTTATATATATATATATATATATATATATATATATATATATATATATATATATATATATGTATATATATACATATATATATATATATATATATATATATATATATGAATCAAACACTTTATTTCTACTTTAAGTGTATGTGATCATTTATTTCACTTTAAATGTTATACTTTACATAACAAGTGAGCATTATACTAGGATTTACTATACGAACGAAACACACACTTTGAAAAACTATAATAGGTATAGTTTACGAGAAAATCATGAACGTTTGCATACTAGAAACACTATATCAAAGAGATATTTTCATACGCAAGAACAAATGGACATTTTCATACGTAAATCTGTTTTATACTAAGTTTTGTGAGACATTTCACGTACTTTCGAGTATGCATTTTAAGTCCTGTATTATATACCATAATCCCTTGTAGGGGCAGCGTGATACTTGTGTATAGATCTATATGGGATTGACAATCCCGCACCTAAGATGTTAGCTACAGCTAGGCGGGCAGGCCTAGGGTGACAAACGTCATAACTTTCCAACGCCTGAAGAACGTTGTTATAGGCATCCTGGTCAAATAGCATGGTTATAAGACTCACATGGAGTATAAAAAAACACATTGATTTATGGGGTTTTTCAAATGCCTTAGTGATTTATACATAAACCTACTATTTTAGGCATGAAAAGCACTATTGCGTTACAGTTTTGGAACAATTAAACTACCATCTACTATAGTAGAAAATATGGGATTTTCTAGGAACATTTAAACATGTACAAACCATTTTCATTCTATTTCATAAAAACATTGTCACTAAATACTTATGAACTCACCAGCTTAAATGCTGATCTACTATTTCAAAACTACTTGTATTTCTCAGAGATTCAGTAATACATGTAAACTACTACTTTTGAAGAAGGGACGTTGCGGCGTTAGTTTAATATCATTTTGACATCATATTGTAATTTCTTTTGAAACAAGTACTTTTCTACAATGTAAACTTTCAAATTATATATATGATGGTTGTATTACTTTCTTTACTATGTATTCAACTGTTTCGATACTACATGAAGTCATCCACCCTCAAACGATTCCGTCATTCTGGTTTAGGGGTGTGACAGGTACTTTTTTACATTTTAAGAATGTATAACCTTTGCTTCTCATGCAACCTGTTTGTTAGAGAGTTGTTCTGGTACTTGTCCAAAAGCTTCTCCCAGAGCCCAAAAACGGTTGTTTGATTCACTACCTCCCTCAGTACTTCATATGTCAAACTCAATAAAATGGCACTATTTGCCTTCATTAGAATGTCCACCTTATTTTCATCCTCCGTGTCCTTTGGCATTTTTTCCTCTCCTTCCAATGTCGCTGCACATCCTTGTTAAACCAGAAGACCTTCATCTTCACCTTCTACAAAGTGAAGTGATTTAAACCATTTAACTTCTCCAAATCAAACTTATGAGTAGATATCTTCAATCACATGAACACAAACCACAACTTTAATACTACTTGTTAGGAAGTATATCGGATAACTACCAAAACTAAAAACACACAAGACACAATATTTACATGGTTCGGTCAAGGTGACCTACGTCCACGGGAAGGAGGGGGTATTCTTTATTTCAGAGTTCTTAAACAGAGGTTACAAGTACAATTTCATAGAGATTCTCCTATCACTCTGGAATTAAAGACCCTTTAAATGACTTATCATGCATCCCTATTTATACTTGATGAATCAGACCTAAAACCCTAATACGCAAAGCCCAGTAGCCTATAGGCCCATAAAAAGTGTCAACCAATCATAATATGCCATGTAGTATCTTTTGAAACATTCACTCATGTCATACAACCCATAAGCATCAACAACACACATGATAGGGGATCATAAGCCATACTGGCACATCATGATGTAGAGGTGGTGCATCATGAACACTAGTTGTGCTTCATCCATCATTGTGGTACATCAAGGTGTATTCCTTAAACATTTTCAACTTCATGACATCCTTGGATAATCATGAGCATCGTAGAGGACTTTATAGCATACAACTCATCAAGGGATACCTTTGCATATCAAAGAGCCAATTGGCACATCCTTGCATCAAGATGGCGCATCAGACATGTGGATGATGCATCTTGATCAAGGGATGGTGCATCATCTCCTAGGTTGGCACATCCTCTTCCAATTTGACACCCATCCTTCTCAAATAGCGCCTCTAGACTCCAAGTTGGCGCTCCTCTCCATAATGGCACATGCTCCTCATGAATGGCATATCACGTCAGTTGGTGGCTTATCATGTCATGTGGTGGCATATCAAGTCACTTGGTGCATATCATGTCACTTCGTGGTATATCAAGTCACTTGGTGGCCTACCAGGTCACTTTATGTCATCTCCTTTCACTTTGGCATATCCTATCCTTTGTTAGGAGATCCATTCCTTTGTCATGAGATCCATTCCCTTATAAGACGATATATTTCTTTGTCACATGCTCATGAATCCTAAGTGCACCATTGAGTTCCAAATGTTTCATGGAACTCAAATGCTCCATGTGAATGCTCCAAATGCTCAAGTTACATTTAACATGCCTCATACCTTTTAATTGCTTGTCCTTTTCGTCTAGTATTATTTCTCAAGTGTGTCAATACTCAATAGTGAAGTAGTTTGGTTTCTGGTTTATTGTCTCATGTGTATTGGTTGGATTGGTTCACGACTTTGCAAATTTAGTTCTTTTGATAAGCGTATCTTTGAAGGAGTTTTCTATGTGGCTTGGTGAGCTATTTGGGAGTTTAGAAAATCTCGGCTTTTTGGAGTTAGAATACCGAAAGCGGCTCTTATTTTTGATAGTATTACCAGTAAGTCGTTTTTTTGGTGTACCGTTAGGTGTAAGAAAAGCTTTAATTGGGTAGGGTGGCTTCAAGACCCGAATATTGCTATTATTATTTTTTTTCCGGTTGAATTTCTTGCTAGTCCGGGCTTTTTTGAATATATTTTGTCGTTTAAAAAAATTATGAATAAAAAAGAAAGATAAATAAATTAAAAAGAAAACCAATAAGGAAAATGTGTTATTTTAGGTCTGGCAAAAGAGATTAAACCTGAAACAAAATCAAAACATGAATTATGTAAATTAATAAAAAATAATAATAGTAAGTACACAAATGGCTCTAAAATAATATTGCATTGCACCTTGAAGAGTGAATATTCGGAATATAAACATTTCTCTATAGCATAGTTACTACGGGAAAATACTAAGTAAAGCTCAAAAAATAACTATTTAGAAGCAAAAGTGAAGATATTAGACGATTTTTTTTTAGATGTTAAAAAACCTACTTCATTGACGATATCCTAAAATGCTAATTTGCAAGGATTGGCAATCATCTTCTTAAATATTTATTTATTATAAAAAAAATTATTGCAACAACAATCGAATAATGCATAATAGGTATTGATATTTTATCATTGAGCTGAAAAAAAAAGTCATTTTGAGATGCAAAGAAAAAACTTATTTGGCTGCAAAATATGCCGTGAAACGATACTAGTGTATAATATATTATTTTCTATAGAAATTTTCTTTTAAGTTTTTTCAACACAAAAAAGTTCAATTTTCATTTGATATTCATATATTAGATTTGAAAAATGAAATGAGTTTTTTATTTCTATTCAATTTATGAGGGTTAAAACTGCAATATAAAATTCCTCTAAATACTTGACTAATTTTTTATTAATTTTAGGAAAATTATAAACAAAACTAACCTATTTATTTTTTCCTCAATTTTTTTAACTTTTCTAAGATAATACAAAAATGGTTGGTATCTTTTGTCCATAATCATTTACCATTGAAGAATCTGGTGCATGCTGGGCCCACTATATACGAGGGATCTGAATGTAGGAAAACATCTCCAAAACGAAAAAGACTTTGTAGGCTCTTCGAAACAGACACGTGAGACTTCCCACGTGTCTGGAACTGCCTACAAATTACATATATTTCCTACATTAAAGAATTCAATTGAATCAAATATTTGAAATCCGCAGCCACCCTATAAATACCGCCGTTCACCACCGTCTTCATCGCACACTCCGCTCACTCGCACACAAACCTAAACTAGATTTAGTGTTTGTGTGTCAGACAAGCGTAAAAATGGTAGGGTGGGCCATAGCCGTGCACGGCGGTGCCGGTGTCGACCCTAACCTCCCAACCGAACGCCAAGAACAGGCCAAACAACTCCTCGCTCGCTGCCTCAATCTCGGCATATCCGCTCTTCGGTCCTCGGCTTCCGCCATTGATGTCGTTGAACTTGTCGTATGATTATGAACCATTATTCCCTTGTTAAACTAATTTCGTTTTCCTTTTAATTGGATTCGTTAACTGATTAGCGAATAATATGTCTAACGGTGTAGGTTCGTGAATTGGAAACGGACCCGATATTTAATTCCGGCCGTGGATCTGCACTGACGGAGAAAGGAACGGTGGAGATGGAAGCCAGCATCATGGATGGGCCTCGCCGGAGATGTGGAGCGGTGTCCGGTCTAACCACCGTTAAGAACCCCGTCTCCCTCGCTCGCCTTGTCATGGACAAATCCCCCCACTCGTATCTCGCATTCTCCGGCGCCGAGAGCTTCGCTAAACAAATGGTACCTTTACTTTCTTCGTCTACTTGCATTTCACACTACAAATTCATCTCGCTAAAGAAATGTGATGTTTTTGAAGGGTGTGGAAAGGGAGGAAAATGATTACTTTATCACCCAAGATAACGTCGGAATGCTAAAACAAGCGAAGGAAGCAAACTCCATTGTGGTAACTATAATCAAATACCAATTTAAAGATAAAAACTAACATTATGATGTTTGTGTAAGTAATAAAACTATTTTTTATTCTTAGTTTGACTACAGAATCCCGACGAATGGATTCGAATCATGTGGGGTCGAGGTTGAAAGTCCGATACAGATGAACGGTCTTCCGATCAGTGTCTACGCACCGGAGACAGTAGGGTGCGTGGTGGTTGACAGCCAAGGTCGTTGTGCCGCCGCAACATCCACCGGAGGGCTGATGAACAAGAGAACTGGGAGGATCGGTGACTCTCCTCTGATTGGTGCAGGGACCTACGCATGTGATTTATGTGGTGTTTCTTGTACCGGAGAAGGGGAGGCGATAATCCGGGCAACCCTTGCAAGGGAGGTGGCTGCGGTGATGGAGTATAAAGGGTTGGGTTTGCAGGAAGCGGTGGACTTTGTGATAAAAGAGAGGTTGGATGAAGGGAAAGCAGGGCTGATAGCGGTGTCGAATAAGGGTGAGGTGGCTTATGGATTTAACTGTGTAGGAATGTTCAGAGGGTGTGCCACTCAAGATGGGTTTATGGAGGTTGGCATCTGGGAGTGATGAGCTCAAGTTTTAGATCTCCTAGTTATTAACTAAAAGTAGTAATCTTTTAATTGTAATAAAATTCAAGGGTCTATCTCTTTTGGTTGTTTTGTTAATTACCCAATCTATGTTTAAGAAGTTTGCTTGTGTTTATTTGAGGTTTTTCAGTCTTCTATCAGTATTTTATTTGACATGTAAATAACAAAACCAAACATCAAGGCCTTTATAACTAGAAACCAAAATATTGGAGACAATCATGCACACGTTTTCTTCATTATTTTAGTTTTGTATATCTATCACGTTACATACATCTTTTGCAAGAAATGATAGGGGTACAATCGGTGTTCTAAAAGATGTGTCAATGCGTTTCATGGCATGAGGCGTGATTTTGTCGTTACGAAAAGCTTCATAACATTGTTATTAGGTGTGACATGTGACAAGAGATGATCTGACATGCTATGACGCATTATGGCATGTTATGATGCATATTTTTTTCGTTTGATACAAGTTTGGCTTTTTGTTATTTCTTTACTAATCGGTGATATAAGTATTGTGGTTTTTAATAATTTTTTGTTATTAGTTATTGATATACCATTTCTAAAATTACTATATATTTCATATAAATTTATATTTATGTGGTAATATAATTATAAATTAATACAAAATCATCGTCTTACACCGCGCCATGAAAAACGTCATGACTCTTAAAGTTTGAGGCTTGTTCTTGCCGCCACGTCACGACTCACGTCATTTAGAACTTTGGGTACAATAGACTTCAAGTACACTGTTTTAATACACTAAAAGGTAGTACAAGGCAAGCAGAGTTGAACTAAAAAGATACAATTAGTCACAACGGAGGTTTTGTTTGCAAAAGTTAAATAATAAAAATAACAATATACTTTGAAAACATACAGAAATAAAATAGATTTGAAAATAAGTTATCGAAATGGTTCCAGTTCCAGTTCTCAATGTTGATATTTAACTTGATTATGACTTGATATATAATTCGTGATTGCTATTCTATGTTGATACTAAAAGATATTAGCACACTTTAATACCTCTCGCTTGCGAAATTATGTAATCAAAACACGCTCTTTGACTAGACCTAGTTTTGCTAATTCAATCTAAACACGCTCTTAGATTGTGTTGAAAAACCGCATTAAGTTGTATACAAGCTTCCCAACAATGTTTATTTTTTCTCATACATTTGGAAGTGTGAAAACACATGATATATGTTTTACAATAAGAAAACTTATTGTTTGTTACCAATTATTAACTTAATAAAACGATTAGGTGCTATAAAACTTAATTAACTACACAAAAATTCAATTCATGAAAGTAGTCAATCGAACACAAATCAAATTCAATGGTTCTAGTTTAAACAAAAACATAATCACTAGAATAGAGTCACAAATCAAACATCAAATCATATGCTTCAAGTCAAGCAATCAACATGTTTTGAACAAGAACTAGAAATTAGGATTTCTTAGCCACACATAGATAAGAACAAATTAACCAACAAAAAATAGAAATAGAAGTGTTTAATTCTTACTAATGGAAATTAAAAATGTTTGCAATGATTTGGTCATCTCAAAAGCTCCATGAAATCCCAATATCGCCAAAACTTGCTCCAGAAATTGTATGATGTGAAAAATGTTGACTTGCTCTCTTTTAGTAAACTGCTCATGTGCCTAACTCAAGGCCATGTGTTTTTTGTAGGGCCCTACCTTTTGCCCATGTAATTTTAGCATGGTCATATGTCTTCACCATGTGTTTTAGCATGAACCATGCTTTTTTTTCTAAAAGTCTAATAAGTCTTCACAGTTGGCTACATCTTCAATCAAGCTTCACCCCGAGTCATGTTCATAGTTACAAGCATTCAAAAAATTTCAGTATCTCAAATGTTTAGTTTATGTCTAAAAAACCCGATAGAGTTTCTTTATTTACTTCACGATATTCATATTATCTAGATTTTCATATCATCATTTCTCAAAATGTACGTACTTATTGTACTCCAAGTTTAATCAAAAAAGATAATACTAAAAGTCATTTGTTCAATATTTGTTATGTATTTATTTTCTCCTTCAAATATTATTTTAAATTTTTTATAGCAAACTTATTGTTATTATAAAATGATAAACTTATTATAATTACCTCATTCCACACTATGGTATCAGAGCCAAGAAAGATTTTCTGGATGGATATGTGTGTGGATTTATTTCAAATTTGATTAATTCTAGTTTAATGTTTTCTACTAAAATTATGAGTTTTAATAAGTATAATTCATAGTCAAGACTAGTGATTGGTTGGATTAGTGTAAAACACACAAATAAGGACGTAAGTCGCAATGCAAGACCACAATCATCGTCGCGAAGATTCCCCTATGTTCATCATTATTAAAACAAGTAAGTTTTCTCATAAAATCTTAAAATAAAATTTAATTAAATATGTGTAAGTTTTTGTCACACCTTTGGCCGAGCGGCACGACGTTAGAATGTTGACTTACTGTTAAAGAATATAATTAGATTAACACATACCTTTATAACATAAAGATCAGTTCCATTTATCAGCTCTTTTAAATAAGGATCTGAATTTAATACATAGTATTTTATCTTGATTACATTGCGTTTTGCAAGGTCAACATAATTTTGGTGAGTTCACAGGTTTTGGTATACTTAAAAAAAATACTTTGTCTAGTTTGCTAGGTTTTGTATTCTCAAACGTATGTTAGTGGTACTGTGTATACCAAATTGTTTCCGTAATATTTCCGGTACTCGGTTTAGATAGTTTAGTAACTATATATGAATTTGGATCTTTGTTTATGAATAGAAGATGTAGATTATTACTTTCTTTAACTCTTGAAAAAAAATTCTAAAATCCTTTTTTCTTACTACGGTAATATTATCCTAGTATTCTTTTATCGTGTTGTGTGTAGTACTACTCCCTTCGAGGCTTCCCTTAAGGAGTAGTAGCTTAAGTTTAAAAATGTTAGGACGAGACCCACAAAGGATCATCTGAGTATATATTTTATAGCTATTAAACTATATTGCCATAATAACCAAAGAAGTGAAATTACAATTCTATAAAATTGGTGGATTTTAATGTATTCATGAAAAAAAAAATGAAAATATATTGTTATGATCTACAAGTAGATGAAAGTGCATTACCCTACATTTGGTCATTGTGTTTTGGTGCATTTAAATTATGAGGATTGTATAAATCAATCCATATACATATAATCACCAACAATAATATGCTTCATATATATAATACAAATAAATGAAATTTTTGGTGCATTTAAATCACCAACAATTGAAGTTGATGTATCTATCTCATATACAAAAGCAATCACCAATAGTGTATCCAAAAAGCTTGATGATTGGTCAAGTCAATGAATTTATAAATCGAGAATGTTAAAAAATAGCACTTTGTATTTTTTTGGTGTGCATGAAAAGGCAACATACTTTTATTTTATTTTTTTCTCATCTGGTAGTAGGAAAGGGCAATTTACTTTCATTTTATTACCCACAAAACAGTAGGAAGATTATTCACACCATGAGAAAACCTAGGAAAAACATCAGATTATAATATTGGAATGGTTCACTCCAAATATGGGAGTTATACAGTCATCCAAAATTATAATAAAAAAAACGTTAAATGGTGAATATAAATAATTCCCAAATTTTAGATGTTGAGCACATAGGTACGAACATTTGATCAAGATCTCTCAAATCGAAAGAATATGATTTGGAGTATCGAAAAATCGGTACAAAAACAAATGTTTCGTGAAAATCTGGAACATAGTTCCCGGTCAATTCCTTAAAAAGATTGGAAAATGGGTTTCACTTTCATCATGGTCTCATGAATCTAGATCATGAACACAGGGTTTTGATATGTCTAAATCTTGATTGGTTTTATCAAAGATCTCTTGGACATATGTCATAGTGTGTGATGGTGTTAGAAGTTTGGGATGAAAAAGATTGGCTTTCGAAACGAATTGTACATCTGCTATAGTTGGACAAAGCAGTAAACTCTTAACTCATGTGAGAAGAGTAAGGTGGCTCAGTGGACTAATGTGAATATAAGCCTGATTTGGAAGAAATTTTCGTAATGAAACGTTTCATTAAGGCTTTCGAAAATACACATTGAGTCAATGGAGGCTTGAGTCGACATGTTGCAGCATGCTTCTAGGGACAAGCTAACGAATTCAAAGTTTTCAAAAGAAAACTTGACCCTAGAACTGCAGGCATGAATCAATAAAGGTCATCATGGAAATCTGCAATAAACAACTAGAAAAACAATATGAAACAAATAATAAATATTTTTGTTGTTTTTGATTTTTCGATAATAAAAAAAACTTAACAAAAGTAAAATGTTTTTGGATTTTTTATTTTACGAAAATTTAAGACAAAACAAAAGTAACATCCTTTTGGAGGTTTGATTTTTCGAAAATTTAAATACAAAACAAAAGTAAAATCTTTTTGGGTTTTAAAAAGAAAAAAAATTCCAAACTTCCAAATGTTGTTCATTCGAGCAATTCACCAAAAAGTCAAAATCGAAGCGTGTCGAAGCGTTGACTATGAACAGTAACATTTGACTTTCTACAATTGTCCATCTTCTTCACCATATTATTCTTTCGAAACATTCTTTTGTATTGAACCTCCTTCGATCATTCTCAATCCTGTCAAAATGTTAACAAATGATTTTTCATCCAAAGGTTTTGTAAGATATCAGCAAGCTAATCAGTTGTCTTTACAAAATGAACTTCTATATTACAATCTTCTACATGATCTTTTATGAAATGATAACGAAGAGCAATATGCTTGGTTTTTTAATGTTGTACTAGGTTATGACAAATGCGTATAGCACTTTGTGAATCACAATACAATGAAATCTTTTTCATATTAATTGCATAATCACGCAATTGACTTTGGATCCATATGATTTGTGAAGTGCAAGCAACAGTTGCAACATACTTTGCTTTAGCAGTGGAAATTGCAACACAAGTTTACTTTTTCGATTGCCAGCTTACAAGCTTCCCATCTAATGATTGACATTCTCCACTTGTACTCTTCTGATCAAGATTACACCCTCCCAGATCTGCATCTGAAAATGCTTGAACAAAAAATCCTGATTTCGAAGGATACCACAAACCTAACGAAATTGATCCTTTAAGATACCAAAATATATTTTTCACAGCAATTAAATGTGGCTCTCTTGGATTTGCTTGATACCTAACACAATTACAAAACAGAAAACATGATATCAGGTCGACTAGCAGTTAGATAAAGTAATGAACCAATCATGCTTCTGTATAAAGTAAGATCAACAGCTGGTTTATCTGACGAAGGAGTTAGCCTTGTTCCAACTGTCATCGGTACACTTAACTTTGTGCTATTTTTCATTCCAAATTTTTCGAGAAAATTCTCGATATATTTTTCTTGATTGATGAAAATGCCTTTTCTGCTTTGTTGAATATTTAAGCCCAAAAAATTGTTTATTTTGCCCATCATACTCATTTCTAACTGGCTTTTCATCAAATTTTTAAATTCACTAGACAAAGCAGGGTCAGTAGAGCCAAAAATAATGTCATCAACATAAATTTGTACAAGCATTAAATGATTCCTAACTTTCTTTCGAAATAATGTGGGGTCAACTGATCCTTGTTTAAATTTCGATTGTTTTAAGAAATTGATAAGAGTTGCATACCAGGTTCTTGGTGCTTGTTTTAACCCATAAAAAACTTTATCTAAGATATAAACATGATCAGGAAATACTTCATTCACAAAACCTGGAGGTTTTTCAGCGTGAACTGTTTCTTCTAGTCCACCATTGAGAAAAGCACATTTCACATCCATTTGATATACATCGAAATCTTTATGTGCTGCAGAAGCCAAAAATATTCGAACAGCCTCGAGTCTTGCGACAGGGGAAAACGTTTCTTCGTAATCGATGACTTCTTGTTGCGAATAGCCTTTTACCACTAGTCTTGCTTTATTTCGAACAATATTTCCATCTTTGTTGGTTATATTTTTGAAAATCCATTTTAATTTGACAATTGAAACATTTTTAGGTGTAGGAATTAACCTCCAGACTTTGTTTCTTTCAAATTCAGCTAATTTAGATTGCATTGCAACAACCCAATCTGAGTGTTCCATTGCAATCTTAACTGTCTTAGGCTCAATTTTCAAAATAAAAACATTAACCATGCAAAACTCTTGATGAGCATTAAGTACATCATTCATGTAATTATCACATTTTGGTATGGGAGTCGACGAGTTGGAGGCCCAACTCGTCGAGTAGAATCGACTTTGGACACGGAGGTTGTAACAACTCAAGTTTTCAACAAAATTTTTCATTTTTAAAACATAAATATTTCCATTAAAAACCAAGGCATAAACGGTTTAATTATTCAGTCAATACAATTATTCAAACTCCCAAGATCATGAAACATTCTTCAGTGTGTATCGATCATGCCGGCGCCTTCCCACGGTCCTCGCTAGTACCTGAAACGCATACATACATAATAACTGTAAGCATAAATGCTTAGTGAGTTCCCCAATATACAACTTACGCACATACGCCTTCCGGCCCGGACCATTTGGTCCACATAACATTGCCTTCCGGCCCGACCTTCCGGTCCATGTGTCTCAGGGGACTTCCGTCCCTGCTGGGTAAACCTTCCGGCCTTACCCACGCCGACCTTCCGGTCCATCACACATCATATCGCCTTCCGGCCCATAACATACATAGCACATATAACATATAACATACCACATACAGCATACATATCGCATATCATATTCGACCTTACGGTCACACAGTCAATCCCTTCCGGGTACAGTATAGTGAGAAGACTCACCTCGTAAGTGCTGAAAGCTAGCAACTCCTGAAATCACTCGCGCACAAACCAACGAGCTACAACCCTCCTATAACATTATATAACTCATTAACACTCATATCATCTAAGTGTGACTATCCCTAAGAAGTCAGACTTAGGTCAACTCTGGTCAACGGTCAACGGTCAACTCGACTGGACTCGGCGAGTACCAAGGCGACTCGGCGAGTCTAGTCGTCCTCACAAAATCCTGAATATTCCCTTTCTACTCGTCGAGTATCCCTCTTGACTCGACGAGGTCCTCGTGGAAGAATCGCGGGGCCACCCCGACTCCACTCGCCGAGTCTGATGAACAACTCGGCGAGTCCCAGTAATTCTTCAAGCTACTCGCCGAGTCTGAAGAACAACTCGGCGAGTCCATGCCATGCAGACGGGTAACTGCTTCCTGAGATAGATCTCGTCCCGAAGTACACATTCATGGGACCTTCTGGACCTCTAAAGGTCCTAATACAAGACTATAGTCGTGGGATAACAAGGCATTACTTCATTAAATCACTAAATGGGTTCTATAAACCCTAATTTCATAAATACATCAAAGTAACAGATTTGGTCCGAGTATTACCTGAAAACGCACTCTCTGTGTCCCCCAAATCTCAGGACTCAATCCTCCTTGATATTCCTTTAGCCAAAACCCTCTTCTTCTTGCCTAACCAATTCTTCCAAGTTCCAAAGCTTTCTCCCTTGCTCTAGGCGTCCACAGCGATTAGGGTTCCTCTCAATTGACCAAAAGACTGAAAATGACGGCCTAAGAGGCGTTAAATACGATCCAAACTGAACGGTTAGGGTTTCTGCTGAACAGCGTCGACTCGCCGAGTCCATATCTGGACTCGTCGAGTCCAGTCGCGGACCCGCGACCAAGTCCGCGATCCTACTCGGCGAGTCTAAGCTCCAACTCGCCGAGTCCCCTCTTAAACCACCCCAAAAACATAATTTTAATAATACCTGGGATTCCGGGCTGTTACAATTCTCCCCCACTTGGATTAGACTTCGCCCTCGAAGTCTCATTCTGCAAATAGTTCCGGATGTTGCTCCCGCATTTCACGCTCCGGTTCCCAAGTCATTTCTGACCCTTTACGGTGTTGCCATTGAACCAACACCAGGGGTACTTCCTTGTTCCTCAGAACCTTGATCTTCCGATCCCTGATAGCCACTGGTCTCTCCGCGTAATTCAGGCTCGCATCCACCTGAATATCCTCCAATGGAACTACTGCCGACTCATCGGCTATGCACTTCCTCAACTGCGACACATGAAAAGTGTCATGGATCTGACCCAACTCCGCTGGCAACTCCAACCGATAGGCTACCCGACCTATCCTTGCAATCACACGAAATGGCCCAATATACCGGGGCCCCAACTTGCCTCTCTTCCTGAACCGAATCACTCCTTTCCAAGGAGAGACTTTCAGGAGAACGAAGTCGCCGACTTGAAATTCAAGCTCGGATCGGCGCCTGTCTGCATAACTCTTCTGTCGGCTCTGGGCAGTCAATAATCTTTGTCTCACTTGTTGAATCTGCTCTGTCGTCTGGAGTATGATCTCCGTGCCGCCCATCACTCTCTGTCCCACCTCTCCCCAGCAGATGGGAGTCCGACACCTCCTACCATACAACAGCTCGAAAGGCGGCATACCAATGCTCGAATGATGGCTGTTGTTGTAGGAAAACTCTGCCAATGGCAAATACGCATCCCAACTACCCCCGAAGTCTAACACACACGCTCGGAGCATGTCCTCCAGTGTCTGAATTGTCCGCTCGCTCTGACCGTCTGTCTGGGGATGGTATGCGGTACTAAAATGCAATTTAGTACCCAGCTCCTCATGAAATTTCTTCCAGAATCTGGAAGTAAAGCGCACATCACGGTCGGACACAATCGAGATCGGCACTCCGTGCCGAGATACCACCTCTCTCACGTATATCTCCGCCAATTTCTCCGCCGAAGAACTCTCACTGATGGCAAGGAAGTGTGCACTCTTTGTTAACCTATCCACGATCACCCAAATTGCGTCAACTCCCCTAGCAGTCCTCGGCAATTTGGTGATAAAATCCATAGCAATCTGTTCCCACTTCCACTCGGGGATCTCCAATGGCTGTAACTTGCCATGCGGTCTCTGGTGCTCAGCCTTAACCCTACGGCAGGTCAAGCACCTCTCAACGAACCATGCCACGTCCCTTTTCATACAGGGCCACCAATATTCCTTCTTTAAATCCAAATACATCTTTGTAGCACCAGGATGGATCGAGAATTTCGATCTATGAGCCTCTTCCATCAAGGTAGTACGCGTACCGCCTACGAACGGTACCCAAATACGACCCTGAAACGTCATAAGGCCTCGACTATCCTTGACAAACTCTGAGATTAACCCCACAACCCGCTCTTTCTTCTGCATTTCTGGTCGCACGGCCTCCGCCTGGGCCCCACGAATGGCGTCCAATACTGGAGTCATCACAGTCAGTCTCAAGCATACGTCTCGCAATTGAGTGCTCTCCGCCCTGCGACTCAATGCATCGGCTACCACATTAGCCTTGCCTGGGTGGTACAGGATCTCACAATCATAATCCTTGACCACATCCAACCACCTCCTCTGACGCATATTTAGGTTGGGTTGATCCATCAAATACTTCAAACTCTTATGGTCCGTGTTTATCGTACATCGAACCCCATACAAGTAGTGACGCCAAATCTTGAGAGCGAACACCACTGCCCCCAACTCTAAATCATGCGTGGGATATCTCGCCTCATGAGGCTTCAGCTGCCTCGACGCATAAGCTATCACATGACCCCTCTGCATTAACACTGCACCCAATCCCGAAATCGACGCGTCGCAATATACCACGAAATCTTCCATCCCTTCTGGAAGAGCTAAAACCGGGGCTTCGCACAATCTTTGGCGAAGTGTCTCAAAGGAGGTCTGCTGCTCGGGCCCCCATGAGAACGTAACACCCTTCCGGGTCAATCTGGTGAGTGGCACTGCGATCTTGGAGAAATCCTTGATAAATCTCCGATAATACCCTGCCAACCCAAGGAAACTTCTGATCTCAGAAGGTGACTTCGGCACCTCCCAACTCATCACCGCCTCAACCTTGGCCGGATCGACCAATATCCCTTTCTGATTAACCACATGTCCTAGAAACTGAACTTCCCGCAACCAGAAGTCACATTTGGAGAACTTTGCATAAAGTTTCCCCGACCTCAATACCTCAAGGACCTCCCTCAAATGCTCCTCATGCTGCTCTCTCGATCTCGAATACACCAGAATGTCGTCGATAAATACGATCACCGACCGATCCAACATCGGCCTGCATACCCTGTTCATGAGATCCATGAACACAGCCGGGGCATTGGTGAGTCCAAAAGGCATCACCACAAACTCATAATGTCCATATCGCGTCCTAAACGCTGTCTTCTGGACGTCTTCATCCCGAACTCTCACCTGATGGTATCCTGACCTCAGATCGATCTTGGAAAACCAAGATGCTCCCTGCAACTGATCGAATAAATCATCAATCCTCGGCAACGGGTAACGGTTCTTGACCGTTAGCTTGTTCAACTCCCGGTAATCAATGCACATCCGGTGTGAACCATCCTTCTTTTTGACGAACAGAATAGGTGCTCCCCATGGCGAGCTGCTCGGCCGAATGAATCCCTTTCCCAGCAACTCCTGGAGTTGCGAGGACAACTCTTGCATCTCTGGAGGTGCAAGACGATAGGGCACCTTGGCAATAGGCGCTGCCCCCGGAACCAGATCGATACTAAACTCTACTTGCCTCACAGGCGGTACTCCCGGCAACTCCTCGGGAAAGACATCTGAAAACTCGCGCACCACCGGAACTTCCTCAACTGACTTCGGTTTCTCAGAAACCTCCCGCGTATCCATCACATACGCCACGAAACCCTTACAGCCCTGACGTAGACTCTGCCTTGCCCTAGCGGCCGAACAAAAAGCTGATCCCGAACGGGTACCCTCGCCGTATACCGAAAGAACTCCCCCACCTGGGTCTCGTATAGTCACCAACTGACGCTCACAATCGATGACAGCGCCGAACCGGCTCAACCAGTCCATGCCCACGATGACACAGACATCCCCCATCGCGATAGGAATCAGGTCAATCGGAAATCCAACCCCGAAAATCTCTAGTACACATCCCCGAAGAACCTCCGTAGCACAAATCACCTTCTCGTCAGCTATAGAGACTCTCAAAGGTCGACTCAACGACTCACGACTAACGCCAATATGCTGACTAAAGGCCAAGGACACAAAGGACCTACTCGCACCCGAGTCAAATAACACTAAGGCAGGCACAGAGTTCACAAGGAAAGTACCTACGCGTATAATAACATAAGCATAACATATCGACATTAAAATAATTACATGAATTACAACATACCTGCCACAACATCGGGCGCAGCGCGGACCTCTTCCGCTGTCAGCTGAAAGGCTCTTCCCCGAGCCCTCGGGGCCTCGGCCTTCACCGGTCGAGTCGCAGGAACTCCGGCAGCAGGTGCAGATCCCTGAAGAAGCTGAGGGCACTCAGCCTTCCTATGGCCAGTCTAGTTGCAATGAAAGCAAACCGAAAATCCCTTGGGGCACTCCCTAGCAATATGCCCCTCCTTGCCACACTTGTAGCAAGCACCAGATCGACATACTCCATCATGACTCTTGCCGCACTTCCCGCAAGTGCGACCCTTCGAACCTCCTGTCCTCGAATCAGCGGACTTGGTCCGCTTGGCTGCCGGCTGGAACTGAGCCGGTCGCCGATCCAGCCGCTGAGACTCGGCCTCCTCCCTAGCCTGGGTCTCCAACTCGATCTCACGCTTCCTGGCATTCGCCTGAAGCTCAGCAAAAGTATGGTAAGTGGAGTTTGACACAAACTCCCGAATATCCCTCCTCAAGACACCCAAGTATCGGCTCATCCGAGCCTGCTCTGAGGACACCAGCTCAGGGCAAAACATCGCCCTCTCATGAAACTTCCGTGTAATCACCGCAACAGAATCGGTACCCTGCTTGAGGGTTAAGAACTCCTGCACCAATCGTTCCCTCTCCACTGGGGGAACGTACTCATCCCTGAACATGGCAGTAAACCCCTCCCATGTCACCGCTGTAGTCTCTGCCAAAGTGAAATTCGCTGTCACGAACTTCCACCAGTCCTTCGCCCCCAGACGGAGCTGGTTCAAAGCGAACCGTACTCTCAGGTGCTCCGGGCATGAACAAGTATAGAAGCACCCCTCTATATCTGCGATCCACCTCATCGCAGCAATCGGATCCTGCGTCCCATCGAACTCTGGTGGCTTCGTGTTGCTGAACTCTCGGAACAGCAATGAATCACCCCCCTGTGGCCTAGCAGCGGCCACAGCTGCGGTAGCTGCAGCGGTTGCAGCCTCAGTCAATGCGGCGTACCGCTCGTCGAACGTCTCCATCAGGGTGGTCTTGATAGACCCAAACATCTCCGGGATCTCAGCCCGGATCGCCGCCGCCACCTCCTCGTGGATCATCTGACGAATATCCTCGTCACTCACACCGCTCGTACTTGCCCCGTGCCGCGGTCTAACCATAATATCTCTGAAATACAACATAAAACTATCAGAGATTCTACCGAGTATAATCGTACTCGACACGCAATCCTACTCAGTCCCAGATATCCAGGGATTCTTACTTGGGCCTCCCACTGACCCGATGTCCTCGGTAGTACGGGCCCAATACTACCGACCACACCGCATCAATGTTCATCCCAAGTCCTCCTCCCCAAACACCAGATAGTGAGTACTCTACTTATGATACGCTCTATCTACCCGCATACTAGCAAAGCATCACATACAGACAACTTCCCTAGACTAAGGCATCACGAATCAGGCCACTCTAGTCCTATCATGAAGGCCTAGTCTTCTAGCATGCATAACAATTCATATCATATAATATTGTAAGGTATTTTGGGGATCTTTTACCGTTCGGGCGCTGACTGATCGTACACACTGCTTCTTTCTTGCTTACCACAAAACTCATTTACAAAAGTTTATGCCTTTATTTGAAAAGTTTCCTCAAATCCTCGGTCTGAGTTCAGTTACCCCCGAAGGTGCACCCGAATCCCTCAAACCAAGGCTCTGATACCAATTGTAACAACTCAAGTTTTCAACAAAATTTTTCATTTTTAAAACATAAATATTTCCATTAAAAACCAAGGCATAAACGGTTTAATTATTCAGTCAATACAATTATTCAAACTCCCAAGATCATGAAACATTCTTCAGTGTGTATCGATCATGCCGGCGCCTTCCCACGGTCCTCGCTAGTACCTGAAACGCATACATACATAATAACTGTAAGCATAAATGCTTAGTGAGTTCCCCAATATACAACTTACGCACATACGCCTTCCGGCCCGGACCATTTGGTCCACATAACATTGCCTTCCGGCCCGACCTTCCGGTCCATGTGTCTCAGGGGACTTCCGTCCCTGCCGGGTAAACCTTCCGGCCTTACCCACGCCGACCTTCCGGTCCATCACACATCATATCGCCTTCCGGCCCATAACATACATAGCACATATAACATATAACATACCACATACAGCATACATATCGCATATCATATTCGACCTTACGGTCACACAGTCAATCCCTTCCGGGTACAGTATAGTGAGAAGACTCACCTCGTAAGTGCTGAAAGCTAGCAACTCCTGAAATCACTCGCGCACAAACCAACGAGCTACAACCCTCCTATAACATTATATAACTCATTAACACTCATATCATCTAAGTGTGACTATCCCTAAGAAGTCAGACTTAGGTCAACTCTGGTCAACGGTCAACGGTCAACTCGACTGGACTCGGCGAGTACCAAGGCGACTCGGCGAGTCTAGTCGTCCTCACAAAATCCTGAATATTCCCTTTCTACTCGTCGAGTATCCCTCTTGACTCGACGAGGTCCTCGTGGAAGAATCGCGGGGCCACCCCGACTCCACTCGCCGAGTCTGATGAACAACTCGGCGAGTCCCAGTAATTCTTCAAGCTACTCGCCGAGTCTGAAGAACAACTCGGCGAGTCCATGCCATGCAGACGGGTAACTGCTTCCTGAGATAGATCTCGTCCCGAAGTACACATTCATGGGACCTTCTGGACCTCTAAAGGTCCTAATACAAGACTATAGTCGTGGGATAACAAGGCATTACTTCATTAAATCACTAAATGGGTTCTATAAACCCTAATTTCATAAATACATCAAAGTAACAGATTTGGTCCGAGTATTACCTGAAAACGCACTCTCTGTGTCCCCCAAATCTCAGGACTCAATCCTCCTTGATATTCCTTTAGCCAAAACCCTCTTCTTCTTGCCTAACCAATTCTTCCAAGTTCCAAAGCTTTCTCCCTTGCTCTAGGCGTCCACAGCGATTAGGGTTCCTCTCAATTGACCAAAAGACTGAAAATGACGGCCTAAGAGGCGTTAAATACGATCCAAACTGAACGGTTAGGGTTTCTGCTGAACAGCGTCGACTCGCCGAGTCCATATCTGGACTCGTCGAGTCCAGTCGCGGACCCGCGACCAAGTCCGCGATCCTACTCGGCGAGTCTAAGCTCCAACTCGCCGAGTCCCCTCTTAAACCACCCCAAAAACATAATTTTAATAATACCTGGGATTCCGGGCTGTTACAGAGGTTTAGTGACCTACTCGACGAGTCAGAAGACCGACTCGACAAGTACGAGTTTTTTGGAAAAAAAACCCTAATATTTAGGGTTTGTACCCTATTTAAACAACTTACCTTCTCCCCCAACCAGCCTCCATCGTCCCTCTTACTTCCAGAAGGCCCTAAATCGAAACCCTAGTTGTGTTTGAGTATTATTAAGCCATTTTTTTGTGGATTTGGTGGTTGTAAAGCTTGAGAAAAACGAAGGAGCTTGAGAGATCGAGTTGAGACTAGTGGATCCAGAGGTTGTGTTCCATCTCCAGTTCATATAATGTAAAAAGCTCCATCCTTGGTTTTCCATTTGATAGATCCATTTTAGGGCTTGGAACTTGACATCTTTGGTACATTTCTAAGCTATTTCGGGTTCCAGAGCATTATGAAGGGTAAAGGCTTCAGATCTTGGGCCTGGAAGGGTCCTCGTGGCATAAAGATTCCAACTTTATGGCCATGAGAGCCCCATGCACCTTGTAGACCTCATTTTTGGGTCTTTTGAGCTTCAAGACCCATGCATAGACATCAAGTTTTTAGCTTTACGTGAAAAGGGACCCTAGGAGGCCAGGTCTATAGTTTTGATGAGTTAAGACCCATTATAATCAACTGTATAGTTTTGGACAAAAGAGGGACTCGGCGAGTCACTTGGGTGAGTCGGCGAGTCACTTGGGTAACTCGGCGAGTCGGGAGGCTTATCCCCAAAATCGTCTTCTGGAAATGGTTTTGGTTGAGTGGAAGGAACACTCGACCTGCTAAGGGTTTGTTTTGGACCTGGAAATCATAGGAATCAACGAGTCCAAATCAATCTCCCAACCCATGAGGACGTTCTCAATGAGTTGTTTATACAACTCGGCGAGTCACAAGCTAGACAAGCTCATATGAGGAAGCTGAACTCGATGAGTTCAAGGAAGAACTCGGCGAGTCAGTTGAAGATTGTCCTGATGTTATGATTGAAGCAGAACTCATCAAGTTCTTGCTAGACTTGACGAGTAAAGTCGAGTTAGGGGCAGATAATGGAATAGGGACTCGACGAGTTGGTGGGCCAACTCGGCGAGTCAAGCCAATTGGAGGTTGACTTTGACCTTGACCTTGACTTGGGTTTGGGTTGACCCATGTAAGGCTTATTAGTATGCATAGTAATCAAGAAAGATTGTTGCGTAGGGATTGAGGAGTCGAGACGAGTTGATACTCGTGCCGAGGATTGTGCGGATACTACACGACATCGAGGTGAGTTACCTTCCAGTAGAAGTGGGTCTAAGGCACCAAGGCTGGCCCACTAGTATGAGTTATAGTTGAGATGATTGTCTTTTTGATAATTTTCTGGTATGTATTATACATTATGATTATGTGCTAGTATGTTATGATGCTATGTGTTATATGATAGTAGGGATAGGATAGACCCGGTACCGATCGAAAGGAATGAAGTGGTAGTTAATGCCCAGTCATGTTAATTATCTTATGTTATGTGCTATGATTTTATATGATAGTAGTAGAGGGGTGAAATAGTCCCTAATGACCGGCCGAGAGGACCGAAGGGGTAGGCCAACACCTAGATATGCTAGGCTAGGTTACTGGTCGAGAGGACCGAATGGGTAGGCCAGCACCCAGGTATACAAGGCAAGGTTACTGGCCAAGAGGACTGAAGGGGTAGGTCAGGCACCCAGATATTCCTGGCAGTATGTGTTATGTATGGTATTTGGTATGATGGGGGAACTCACTAAGCTTCGTGCTTACAGGTTTTAGTTTTGTTTCAGGTACCTCTTCATCGAAGGGGAAGGAGCCGGCACAGTAGCTGCACATCACACGCACATTAGATTCCACATTTTGTGTTTCATGGTATTATACTCTAATTTTTATTACTATTCGATGTTTTGAATTTGAGACATGTGTTTGATGGTTTATGGTTTGATATGATATCGACAAGGTTTTAGTAAATAATTTTATAAATTACTTAACTAAAATGAAATTTTTGGACTCAAAATTTGGGATGTTACAAGTTGGTATCAAAGCTTTGGTTTGAGGTATTCGGACACACCGTCGGGGGTTCCTGGACTCAAACTGAGGATTTAAAAGATTTTCGCAAGAAAATGTTTTTCTAAAATTTAAAGTAAGAAAGTTTTAAGAAAGAACAAGGTGTGTGATGTATGCGACGGACCAAGCTCAAGTAAGTTTTCCCCAAGATACCCATACATATTATGTTATGATCTGATATGATTACGAGAACTGCATGCTAGATTAGGGCTAAGGATCTAGGAAGGATGCATTTTATGTTTGCTATGTGTATATGATATGTGCATATTTATACACATATTTATACAACATACATTAATATTTTAATTACTATTATGCCCTTAATAGAACAAAAGATGCTTAATTTTCTATGAATTGTGTTGTAGGGACTAAAAGAATTGTTAGGAGCAAAAAGGAAGTTGGAAGCTGCATTAAGGAAGCTAGAAGATGGAAGATTGAACCAAAGCAATAAAATGCAAAAAAATACACCCAACATGTCATGGTGATCCTACGACGACGTGGCGTCTTGCAGATTTTCCATCAGATTCGATTACTTGGAGATTACGGGATAAACACAATTACCACGACGTGGTGGACCCACCACGACGTCGTGCCCTGCTTTTAGAAAAAGTATTGGAAGCAAGTTGTTCAATCACAATCATTAGAAGGAGGAGATCAAAGGCAACTAAACTCTACTTATCGATTTTTCAATAGCAATAGCTATGTCGTTACTTTTGAATCTCGATTTTATGAAATTGTTTGTTGAAATCATGGGCTAAACACTCATGACTTCGTTTGGCTAGGATGAGTTGACTAAACATGGTTGATTTCATAATTAGGACTTAGTGATTTGGTTATTTGTTGACTTTTTTCTTATTAAAGAACCTCAAGTACTTTTGATAACTTTTTTCTCTGCTTATTGCTAAATTTGATTAGGTTAGAATGACTATTTTTCTTAATTGAATTTGAGTCTTATGATCTTGTGATTTGCAAAATTGTAGGACTAGAGTTTTGATTAAAACCTAGGGTTAAGTAGAAAAGTGGTTAAAAAAGTATATGAGCCAATATATGACGATAAATCATATATAAAATTGAATCAATAAATTTAATTGGTCAATTAATTATAAGTCTAAGCAACTCAAACCAAACACTAGTGAACTTGTAAGTTTGTCCGCTTGATCACCGAATAAATAAGCAAGTTTGCTAAAGGATTAAATTGGTGAATACCATTTTGGTCATCTTAGGAATCGGTAGCCAAAGAAACTAAATCCATTGCACTTCTATGAAACAACCATAATAACAACAAATCCGAAGCTAAACGAAAGTCTCTTTCTCACCTTGGTTCATTCATACTTGTTTGCTTGCTTAGCTTAGTGTTAGTTTAATTTAAGTGAATTTTGAGTTAATTTGGTAATTTAAGTATCTAGTCTTGCAAAACTAGGAAAACAAACCTTTTCTTATTTAATTACTAATTAGCTAATAGTAGAATAAAGTTAATTGAAACATTGTTCCTTAAGTTCGACACTCGTTCTTACCATAGATATACTATTGCATGATTAGGTACATTGCCTAGTGTGTTTAATAGTCTAGTGAAGGAAATAACTTTTATAAATTTAAAACTTGAATAAAAATATAAACACATTAAACACACATCAAGTTTTTGGCATAGTTTCTGAGGAAAGATTCCGTTTTAGTTACTTTAATCTGCTATCTTTATTTTACAATTATTTGCTATTTATTTGTTTTTAATTTAATTTATATTTTTCATCCTTTTGACTCACCACGTCGTGGTAATTTATACCATGCCATGGCATCGTAACAGCAGAACTTTAATTTTCATTTTTTAATTTTATTTATTATGTATTTTCCAAATCTCGATGCTCTTGATGCTTTTCTTGAGGAAGTAGTACAGGAAATTGAGCAAGAAGATGAGGAGTATGACTCAGATGATGATTTGAAGAAATTTGGAAGATGGTTGGATAACATCTTGCCTAATAAACAAGAGCAATCTGAGTTACGAGAGTTAGAGGTAAAAGATGAAGAATTTAATCCAGAAAAAGATTTGGAGGAGCTGGAAAGGTTGCTAGCAGAGAGGTTAGATGAAGAACAAGAACAAGCTGAATTGCAGGAACCAACCTGTGGTTTGACCATTACCACGACATGGCCCCCTATATTTCCAGTTTGTGTTTTGAAGCATGGGGTGACGATTCCAACTTTGGAGAAATTTCTAAAGCACGATCCATTTCTAATTTGTATCCAACCGGTTCCAACCCTTGTCAAGATTCTTGGGTTACATGAATTCAAGTTCGTTTGGCCAATCTTACAAATTTGTCCAAAGAAAATATTCAATGCAACGGATGGATTGACATTGAGTTTATTGGAAGTTTATTAATTTGGGAGTCCAGCTCAAGACTCGCACAAAAAGAAGCGCTTGCGGGAGGCAAGCCGCCATCAGAGTTTGCTTTTCTTTTTCCTTTTATTTTATTTTATTTGTATTAGCATTATTTAGGTTTTTATTCTCTCATTTCTCTTATTTGTCCATGAATTCATCGTGAGAATGGAATAACACGAGTTTGAGGTGGAGGAGTTATATAATATTTTCACTAAATTGGACATTTTAATAAAAATTAGCCACCACGAGGTGGTAATTTACAGAACCCGTAAAAAACTTATCAAGGTGTCACCACAACGTGGTGAAATACCCACGTCGTGGTGTCGGAATAACTGCAGTTAAAATAGGGTTTATAAACCCCAGTTAAAACAATTCTTATTTTTCACCACTCAGCCTCTCTCTCGCCGTGTTCCATGTCCACGAAGAACACCCTTGCTTGTGATGTTTGTCCTTCTTTTATTACCATTTCCTTTGTCCTAGTTCCAGGTTATATTTAAGAGTCAAGTAAGGGTATATTTGGCACAAGAAAGTTCGTTAGAGTGAAGGTATAAGAGAACGAGAGAAGCGTGCTTTGAGAGCATTTTTTCGGGGGTCTAATTGAGTCGTCGAGATGAAGGGTCATGTCCTAAAGCTGTATGGAAGAGATGGTGTCATTTTAGTTCAAGTTGCAGCTCTATTTGCCTTCCGAATCTCACTTTTCAAGGCCACCACGATGAGGTATCTGACACCACGATGTGGTGTCGCAGTTTTAAAAACCAAAAAGTGTTCTGTTTGGTTTACCACGACATGGTGATATCTACCATGACATGGTGCTTTTCGAGTCATTTTCCGAGCCTGATCTCGTACTTCTAGTAGTCTCCGTGATTCAAGTGGCGTTATATTTATTACCAGGGGAGTTTGTTCCTTTTTCTCCCTCTTTTTAATTTTATGTTTTACATACTATGCAATGAGGGCATTACATGAAATAAGTGTAGCGTAGGGGGTTGATTATATTAGTTGAATTAGTATCTTAATTTTAGGCATAATATAAAAAATTTTGCATAAAATTTTTCACAACTAGAAATTTTGTGTTTTGTAATCACTACACTCAAGTAAAATGTAGAATCAAAAACTTAAGAGCATGTATGATGCTTACTCTATGACAACAAAACTTCAATCCAATACACCATACAAGTACTACAAATAGTCAACAAGCAATTGGAAACCCTAGAAGTTCTTGTTAGGTCCATTTTGGGCTAGGACTTCCTTATTGGACTCATTGGACCAATAAGCTTCCAATTTGACTATCATGGGATTAGAACCTTTAAATGGGCTCTAATTGGACCCACATTCATTTATTTCAACATTTTGGGCCATATTGGGCCTAGAATGAAATAAATTAAATATTATGAACCATAATTAACCTAAACTAGCCCAACTAAGTATAAAAATCATATTTATATTTTTTTAGGCCAAAAATCATCCAACCTAGCTATAACATGGGCTTAAGGGCAACAACCGAAAAATCTCCTCTCACCCTCCCCATTCTCAGCCCAAGCCCAAAAGAAGAGGGGGTTGACTTTGTGAGTGACACCTCACAATTATCCAAGGGACTTCCATGCAAGAGGACTCATACTTCCATGCACCATCCTTTCATACTTCTCTCTTTTCTCATTCCTTCTTGATTCTCGGCCGATCCCACACACACACACAACATCAAAACTCTTCCAAACTCTCTCAAATATTCTCCTCCTTCCCACTTCAAAATCTCAAAGTTTTGCTTGTGCATTAAGAGGATTTCAAGAAAATATCATCACTTCTTGGTAAGTTATACATATCCAAGGATTTTATAACTCTTTTCTCATGATTAGATCCCTTCTCTTAAACATTTGTGGTAATCATACTCTTAGAATCCCCTCAAGTTCGAGATCATCATCAAGGTGTTGCTAGGGCTGAAAACAACATCAAACTTCTTCCATTCTCCTCCAAAACCGAAACCACACCCAAAGGTGAGCTTCATACCCCCTATTTTTCGGTTTTTATAAGTTTTGTCGGGGGGGGGGGGGGAATACAAGCAAATGTGTAGATCTATGAGTATATGTATGCCTTGTATGATTTCTATGTTTGTTTACATGTTCTTATGTGATTATGGTGTTGAAACTAGTCAAAAAGTCCTTCAAATCGAGATTTGCATTAGGATGTATGAAACAAGTGTTAAACATATTATTACACACAAATCATTTCTAGAAAAATAACCAAGTTGGATAATATGAACTCATTGGGCTAAAAATCCCATATTTGGGCTCAAAATGTTAAAAATATAAGGATAAAGGGCCCAAAATGACAAAATACAAATTCTGATGGATGAAATGAGTCAAAACAGTTTCAATAAGGTATTTTTCTGGAAATATTCTCTTTGAAGGATTAAATGTGAAATTTTTAAGCATAATGGGCCAAAAATGAATTTTTCGGCCCAATAAAGCCCAATATGCGAGATTTTCAAATTAGAGGGGCTGAAACTGTGATTTTCTGTAAAACAGGGGACTACTAGTGCTCCAAGTCCATTCCAAGGGTTAAATATGCTTTTCATATTTAAAAGGGACCAAAAATGCAAAAATTTTCTATTTTGGGCCAAAAGTGTAAAAACTGCGAACATAAGGGTTTCAGCCGAGAAAATTTTCATTTGGTGGACTAAAACGGTTTTTCAAATAACTTTGGGCTGAAAAATAACTTTTCTACAAGTTTTGATACTAAAGTGTCAAGAAAAATGGTTTGAGGACTAAAATAGAAACTTATTTTATACAAAGGGTTAAATGTGTAAATTATACAAAAAGAAAGGGGCTGCAATAATGAAACATCCTAATGTTTTAAACAGTAAATCCGTCATGATGAAATACTAGCACCTCGACTATCGACAAATTATAATACACCTTCAACACCAAAAATCGTTACCAAACGAATTGATTCGGTCTCGAATCAATAATGAATCCGAAATTACTAACATGACGAAACTTCAATACACACGTGGGAATTTCGGGAAGTCAATACACACGTGAGAATACACCAGACGTCGATACACCGTCTTTGGGCCCAAAAGTTTCAAATCGTGTTTGTTGGGCCTAGCTAGCCCAATGACATGATCTTTAGGCCCGAATGAAACTCGCTTACATGTAGTTGGGTCTTATATGACCTAATTTCATGTAAAAGGACTTTTACAGGCTTTGTGCTGTTAGACCCCAAGGGCCCTCTGGTGCTGCTAGTAAAGTCGAGAATTCACCAAATACGAGTCGGGCTAAGGGCCCTTCGCATTCACGATAGCCTTGAACGACTTACGGAAAATATCGGGGCTTCGCACCCTCTTTTCCTCCTCGGTTGTGGGGCTACATGAAGTCCGGGTGTTTGGATTAGGTGAATAGTGCGAGCAACGCCTAAGGGAATCGTTTGTATGGTTGTAAACTAGTCATTTTCATTAATGTGTGTTTATAACAATTCACAATCCATAATTAATCCAACGTCACCGGGACTCAACGAATACACCTGTCGTAACGAAATAACAAGACATAAATCATTTAATGCAAAGTATTAGGAAAACATTGGGTTTTCCTAGGGTTTTCAATTAATACACCTACGAGTTACATAACGAGTTTTACAAATTGTACTTTTACATTTTTAGAAACAAACAAGCATACTTACGGATCTTCACACTTTTTATAATAAGTTCTTTTCAGAAAATATCGGATTTTCTGGTGATTTTCAAAACAATACAAACCACTATATTTCAAACATTACTTATGAACTCACCAACATTTCATATGTTGACGTTTTTCAAAATACTTGTATTCTCAGGTAACAGGTAAATCAAAAAGGAAAAATGTACTCAGTAACGTCTTGCTGTTGTTTTTAATTAGTACTGAACAATTTACTTTTGGGCATGTAATATTATGGATCAATGTACTAAATGTAAACGCTACCAGTTGTAATATTCCAATGCTTGGTATTGTATGATGTTATGTTTCATGTATATTCATTGTGATGATATTCAATTGAGTCACAATAGCCCTCGGACATTTCCGCCGTCTGGTTCGGGGGTGTGACAAAATTGCTAGGATTTAATTTAGAAAATTATGGTAAAAAGTAATTAGGATTCATGCTAGTATTGCATTTGATGATTCTATGAGGACCCAAATGTTTAGTTAAGCCTATACACGTTCTAGTGCATTTGTGTCTCCCTATTCTAGTGAAATCATGAGACAAAAACACAACCTCTCTTAGTTTGAGGGATACAATATGTTTAGCAACCTGAACCGGAAATGTATCCAGGAAAGTTTAAGTAGTCATTGCATATTAGACTAATATCTTAACCAATAAAGGTTGAAGTGGAGCGCCCTTGCTTAAGCATGTAGGTTTTGAGAGAGAGGAAAAAAAGTAAGGTACATAAAAAAATTGAAAAAAAATAGAGAATTAGAAGAAAAGTTGTAAGAATTTTGGAGCGTTCAAGTCAAATTATGAAGATCAAAGATCAAAATTCTGAAGAAATTCAAAAGTTGAAGATACCAAAAATCAAATCAAAGAAGATGGTGAATTCAAAGAAATCAAAGATCAAATATTCAAATCATTGAAGAATTCGTAAAGAGCTATAATATGGTATCAAAATTTGTAATTTTCTAGATTATGTATGCTTGGGTTGCTTGACCAAAAATACCTTGACGGTAAGAAAGTTTTATGGGGATGGATTCGGAGGGTTGCATAAAATGAGCATTGTTCAAAAGAAGTGGACGAGTGTTTATGAGGATTGTGAGTATTTAGGATTGGGGGGTCCTTAGGAAAAATTTTAGACATGAATGCATGCGTAGCGATCTTGGCATAATGGCTGGATTCGATTAGGATTGTTTGATGTGATGTTGGTATGCTAAAATTCAGTTTTGCTTGGGGGCAAGCAAAAGTCTAGTGTGGGGTATTTTGTTATGTGCATATTTATACACATATTTATACAACATACATTAATATTTTAATTACTTTTATGCCCTTAATAGAACAAAAGATACTTAATTTGCTATGAATTATGTTGTAGGGACTAAAAGACTTGTTAGGAGAAAAAAGGAAGTTGGAAGCTGGATTAAGGAAGCTAGAAGATGGAAGATTGAACCAAAGCAATAAAATGAAGAAAAATACATCCAACACATCGTGGTGATCCTACCACAACGTTGCATCTTGAAGATTCCTGATCAGATTCGATGACTTGTAGATTACAGGATAAACACAATCACCACGACGTGGTGCCCTGCTTTCGGGAAAAGTATAAATATCTCACATAAATCTCCAAATGGGAACTTTTGGCTCTGGAGAATTCGAAGCTTTTTGAGGCAAAGGCACTGGAATTAAGCATTGGAAGCAAGCAATTCAATCACAATCATTAGAAGGAGGAGATCAAAGGCAACTAAACTCTACTTTTCGATTTTTGATTATGAATAGCTATGTCTTTACTTTTGAATCTCGATTTTATGACTTTGTTTGCTGAAATCATGAGCTAAACACTCATGACGTTCGTTTGGCTAGGATGAGTTGACTAAACATGGTTGATTTCATAGTTAGGACTTAGTGATTTGGTTATTTGTTGACTTTTGCTTATTAAAGAACCTCAAGTACTTTTGATAACTACTTTTTATTCGCTTATTGCTGAATTTGATTAGGTTAGAATGACTATTTTTCTTAATTGAATTTGAATCTTATGATCTTGTGATTTGCAAAATTGTAGGACTGGAGTTTTGATTAAAACCTAGGGTTAAGTAGAAAAATGGGTAAAAAGGTATAGGAGCCAATATATGACGATAAATCATATATTAAATTGAATCAATAAATTTAATTGGTAAATTAATTATAAGTCTAAGCAACTCGAACCGAACACTAGTGAACTTGTAAGTTTGTCCGCTTAATCACCGAATAAATAAGCTAGTTTGCTAAAGGATTAAATTGGTGAATACCATTTTGGTCATCTTAGCAATCGGTAGCCAAAGAAACTAAATCCATTGCACTTCTATGAAACAACCATAATAACAACAAATCTGAAGCTAAACGAAAGTCTCTTTCTCACCTTGGTTAACTCATACTTGTTTGCTTGCTTAGCTTAATGTTAGTTTAATTTAAGTGAATTTTGAGTTAATTTGGTAATTTAAGTATCTAGTCTTGCAAAACTAGGAAAATAAAACCTTTTCTTATTTAATTAGTAATTAGCTAATAGTAGAATAAAATTAATTGAAACACCGTTCCTTGAGTTGGACACTCCTTACCATAGCTATACTGTTGCACGATTTGGTACACTGCCTAGTGTGTTTAATAGTCTAGTGAAGGAAATAACTTTTATAAATTTAAAACTTGAATAAAAATATAAACACATTAAACACACATCAGTATATGAGAACTGCATGCTAGAATAGGGCTAAGGATCCAGGGAGATGCCTTCTATGCCTATTGTATATGCTTATTGCGTTGCATGATAGCCCGAATAGATTATGTTTAGGACGAGTTACTTAAAGCCTGAATGCTGCTTGCTTTGTGCTAATAGGAGTTCTAGTTTTCTTCAGTTAACTAGTAAACGAATACATTACATTACATATTGCGGGGACTAAATAATGTTGGACGGTCAGGTCTAGCCCTATTTCGCAGCTCTCGTTTGAGTCTAACCGTTATAGGGTAGGACCTCTCATTCGAAGAATTATCTGGTCTTAGTAATATGTAATGGTATTTGCGAGTTAGTTAGGTGAAGGTAGCAGGAACTTCTTACGCGGCTGATGGCAGAGAGTAGGTTGGAGAGTTACCCTAGCGTAAGCCTAGGATGAGATTAGCTAAGAATATAGTAGTAGAACAGGGGACTTGGTGAAGTCGGAGAAATCCTTGAGGAAACTACAGATAGATGTGGAAGGTAGTATGGGCCTGTACTACTGAAAGCAGAGGATCCGTACTCGATTCAAGGAGGGATAAGATGGAACCAGGAAACTTGTAGAGTGTGTAAGACCTCTGATGTATTGTATGACCCTGACACCTATGTGTTTGTTTCAAAATGGTGATAGTTACACATCATGGTGCAGGAGGATCTGAGTCAGGATCAGGAACAGGATCGATTTCGGGTTTAGGTTCCGAGCCTGTGGACAAGAGGTTGTGCGAGTTTATTACGTTAGAGATCACGAGAGGCATCGTTGTTACGACCTCGATTATCTTTGGGTTGATCAAGGAAGGGATCGTAGAGCTGGTGGAGGATCGCCTCAGGGTGTTCAGGAGCGACATGGCGTCAAGTCAGTCAGGATCGCACACACTGTCCTTCAAGGACTTCAGGGGCAGTGGTGCGCCATATTTTCATGGGGTGAAGGACCCCATTGCTACCAGACGATGGATTGCGGACATTGAGTCTGCACAGTTAACGAGCTTCTGCCTTGATGGGTCGAAGGTTCGTGTTGGGTCAAAAATATGGTTTATACTTTACTTTTGTAGGCAATTATATTTTTGTGTAATATTTATGAATTTATGGCCATGTTTACGGCTGAGTTTACGGCCGTAAACACCTTACGGCCGTAAACTCGTTTACGGCCCATTTGTTTCAGGCCCATATTCAAGTATAAATAGAGGTGTTGGGGTAAGGAGTAGAGATTGATGAAATTCATAAACCCTAAGGAGTTTACGGCCAGAGAGGAGAGAAACGGGAGCTTTATGTGTGTGTGAATCTCTTGTATCTGGAGCTTTATTTCATATCATTAATACAATCGAGATTCATCTTTTTCTTCTTCTCATTCTCTTTTATTTTATCTGATATCATCCGCTTGATTGGGATTCCGCACCATCAAACGGATTTGACTGATACACAGGCAGATTAGGGACTTACAATTGGTATCAGAGCCAAGTTGTATCAGTCAAAAGGTTTATTGTTTCATCAAAATTTCGAATATTCTGTGTTTACGGTCCAAGCTTACGGCCGTAAACACCGAGTTCTTGGTCCGTAAACTCTATTTGGGGCATTATTTTATCTTATATTCGAAATATTTTTGCGTTTTTGGATAGATCTCGCAAAAATAAGGGGGGTTTGTTCTTTGTGTTTTTCATAAAAAAAGGTTTTTGATTGAGTTTTGGAGCTTTAAAATCAAATTTTCACGTAATCTTGAAGGGTTTACGGCCGGAGCTTACAGCCGGAAACAGTTCACGGCCGGCGGCGCGTGTGTTTACGGCTAGGGTTTCCGGAGATATCGGCTCGGCAGCGGCTTGTGACTAGGCGGCTTGCGATTCGAGGCGGTGGAGCGCGGCTTGGTGAATCGCGGCTCGGCTCGGACGTGGCGGCTTGAAGAACGGCTCGTGATCAGCTCATCGTTTGGACTCTTAAGCAGTAGCAGCGACTTCTTAAAAATCAAAAGGGTTTTGGGGGTTGCCGGGGTTCGAACCCAGGACCTCTAGTTCAAAAGGTAGCCACTTAACCAAGTCCAACTGATTCCTTGTTCCATTACTTCGAAAATTAAAATATAACCCGTTTTTCTCGGTACCAATTTCACATATTTAACACTTTTTACCCCAAAACTCAATTCCTTTTAATTTTAAATTCCTCTTTCATATAAATAAAAAAAATTAATAAATAATAATAATAATAATAAATTGTTTTATTTTTTTCTTTATTTTTGACTTTTTATTTTAAATTTTGATTTTGACTTTCAAGTTTGACCTTTGATTTTAAAACTTGACTTTTTCGTTTAACCTTTAAAATTTCAAATTTAACTTTTCGGTTTGACTTTTAAGTTTGGCTTTTCAAGTTTTGACTTTTGAGTTTAATTTTTAAAATTTGACTTTTAAGGTTGACTTAAAAAAAAAAAAAAAAGAGGCATTTTAAATTTTACGTTTGCTTCTAGTTGTTTTTTTAATTAATTGATTTTAAAGTCTACAAGGAGTTTGAAAACATGAAAGAGAGTCGTCAGGATATGTTAAGACAAAATTTCAACTTTTTCGATAATATCCCTGGAGAAACCCTCGAAACTCAATTGCAGAGATTTACTACACTCACTACTAAGATGAATATAGCCGGGATCTTCTTGTCCAAATCAGATATAAACAAACAGCTGCTAAATTCACTTCCGAAATCGTGGGATATGAACGTAGCTATCATCAAGAAGACAAAAGATCTCAATCGTCTTAGTATTGTTGAAGTAATTGAAGAGCTTGACGCTTTAAAGAGTTCTGTAAACCTTCCGGTCAATGAAGTGTCATGTTCTCATTCATGTGAAGTTTCATCTTCTCAGTCATGTGAAGATACGATTAAATTTCTTCGAGAACAAATTGATGTATTTAAAAGAGAAGTTGAGGACCTGAGATATGAAGGATATCAACTCAGGAAAGGACAGAAACCCCTGAAGGCTGAATTAGAAGCTAAAACCAAGGACTTTAGGAAACTTCAGGAATACTACAGTAACAAATGTGAAAACTATGATTATGTAGTCAAACAAAATGCTGAGCTAGTGGCTGAAGTTGAATCTTTGAAAGGAAAGTTTGAAACTGCCAAACTTGATGTTAGAAAATATGATTTCTCAAGTGAGGTGGTTGCAAATATGATAGACCAAAGCATGCAGTTTAAAAGGAATCAACACAAGGGTCTAGGGTATGATAGTGTACCTCCTCCTTACAATCATAACTACACATCCATCCCTATGAAACAAGAAGAAATTGACAGGGAGGCACATCTTAAATACGGAAAACCAGCTGGATTTGTGTCAGGAGGAGTTATTAATGTTGAAAATATTGATGTTTCTGTTACATGTGCAGGTAAAGTAGCAGAGGATGAGAACAAGGAGAGTTCTTCTGAACAAACCAATAACTCCTTGAACTCTAAATCTGTCGCTTCGAGCTCGGCTGCTTCTAACAAACCTGTCGTTGAGAAATATAGGCCTCCAATTCCAGCGCAACAGAGTGCCTGTTGTAAGTGTACATATGGGAAAAGCAAGAGACAAGGAAAGGATACGCCACCAGGGGCAGGAAGAAACAATTTCCGAGTGAAGAAAAGGACTTGTTTTAACTGTGGAACACCTGGACACATTGACAGAAACTGTCCAAATCACGCATACGTTCCTTACTATGCACAAGGCTGGCAGAACGCACCAAGAGGGAGATACGTTAAAATAAACCCCTCAAGGTCACGTTCAGACAATAGCGATTGGAACGCGCAGAAGGCCAAGAATCCGAATCCCAAGGGCAAGAAGGGAATGCAGGCCCAAAAGTCTAGTTCAAGAGATGCTCCTATGAAACCAAGACCGGCTAAGTGAAAATCATCTCGAAGATCGGCTTCAAGTTCCAAATCAAGTGCGGAGGCACCCATCGGATCGAACAAGAAATGGGTTAAACCCGAATATAGATGGGTACCAAAGGTGAAATCTCTCAAATCAACTAACGACTCTAATGTTTCTACATCTTCTGTTTGTGATAAGCAGGATATGTCATGGGAGAGAGTACCCTTTAAGGATGAAAAAGGTCGACCCAGTTTCAAAATGGACTGGGTTCCAAAGACCAACTAATCCCGCTCTGTGCTGGAGCAGCTATGGAGGCATATCATCAGACTTCGGTTTGTTGGTAGTGGCTGCTCTTGGCATATGATTGGGGACATCTCTCAACTGTATAACACTCAGAACATTGTTTGGGAGAATGTGTCCTCTGCGGGAAGGGAAGAGATCACTCATGGGGTTAGTACATAACGACATGAAGAATTTTCGGATCTGTTCTGAGATTATGCGTGTTGTTCTCAGACCTTCTGGATGCAAATTGAATCGGTGACTTACGGTTTGCGTTTTCTTCTCTAATACTCCTAAGTTTTTTCTTAACCTGATTCTCTTTAAAGACTAATTTTTATTTTAGGATAGTTTAAATTTGCGCATTTACTTTCGTTTCTCTCCTATGCACAAATTTAGGGGGAGAAATAAAAACAAAACAAAAATTAGAAAATAAAAAAAAAATCCAAAAACATCAAAAAATCAGAAAATAAAAAAAATGTTGGTTATGAAATGTGCTTGAGGGAGATGTTTTGGGAAGTGATATTATCAAGTGATAACAGGCAACCTGAGTCTGCGTAACGTACCCGAAGTTGAAGGGTCTATGCTCTGACTTGATGCGTCGGTAGGCACGAAAAATTTTAAATGGACTTGACTAGGGAGATTTGAACTTAAGAAATTTATAGACTTGACAAATCTTGACCTAGTTAGATACGTTCAGCCTGACAATACGACGCTCGGATAGGTTGAGCAGGGAGATATATATGGGAATCTACTCGTCACATTAATTGAACTCGTACTTGGAACCGTGGCTTAACTTTTCCTCGATGTGCGGATTCTGTCCTTAATTCCGGTTGGATGGGGCGACTGGTAAATTCCGATAAATTAGGTCTGTAGAAAATCGTTTTCTTTCTTTCTGTCTGTTAGCCATATGTTGTCTCCTTTGCGTGACTTCTAATCCGACCTGGTACACAACATATGCAACTCCATTTCTCTGTAGGAAATATATATGTGCGTGAAATATATGTGTGAAAAACTTCTCATCTGTTAGCCATATGCCGTCTCCTTTGCGCGACTTCTAATCCGACCTGGTACACAGCATATGCAACCTTCTTCTTCTCAACCCCTCTGAAGTAGTTAGCAATAGAATTATGTATCTCTTCTCTCTCTGAATGGTTGTCTGCTCACCCGGTGTAAGGAGTACTCTGGAAGTTCTTGATGGCTGGGGCATATCAGGAAGCGGGAAACACGTTCCAGTACACCTAAAAATTGAACTCATACAGATTGTCTGTAGATCTCGCTGCTCAATTTAGGTGGACAACAATATCCCTGGTCGTCGTCAGATGAATGGTCCTTAAGATATAGTATCTAAGGAATTAGGATCAGATATAATTTTTAGGAACTTAAGTTCACCTTGTCTTGTAACAAATAGTATGTCCTAAACTTGTCACAATTTTTCGTGTTTAAGTGGACAACAATACCGACGATCGACCAGACAAAGATGTGAATATGGAAGGTACCGACAAGTGGATAAAGACTGTCTAAAAACTTTGATTCCAAATCACTCTTAAAGTTAAATATCATTTTTATTTTTGTTAAATTTTGTCATAGTTTCTGCTAATTTAAATATTAAGGGAAAATTAAAAAAATTAAAAATAATGAAAATAAAAAAAACAAAGAAAAATTAAAAATTAAAAATCCAAAAATAGTGTTATTTCTGTTTTATTTCTTGTTCAGAAAAATCTAAAAATCCAAAAATATTTTTGTTTCTATTTTTTTGTGTGCTAAGTTTTCTTTTAGTTTTGTTTTTGTCTTGAATAGTGATTTCAGGTATAGATAAGACTCATGGAGTTTGTGTTGAAGATTTCTGAGCAAAAACCTCGTCCGTGAGCATCGAAGAATTCTCATTCGAAGGAGCAAGAAATGAAGATCATTCTTTCAACATTCAATCCTTCAACCCCGGAAGCAAGGCGAAGCTGCAATTGAAGATTATATGACGGATTGCATTGAAGCCTCCTCAATCAGTCTGCTGCTGTCTTTGTACCTGCTGAAGTGATCCAGAAGATTTGTTCTCTCTGATGTTCTCTCTGAAGATTCTAAAGCTGAATGTGCCATCTTTCAAGAATCAGTACGTCAAGCCTCCTCACCCAATGTGAGATCAATGCCAAATTCTAAAGAAAACCTCAAGTGCTCAAGATGAAGTCAATTATTGAAGATTCATATGTTCATCCTGATGCTGTGAAGAAATCGAAGGTTAAAGCTGAAGCCAAGCTCTTATTGAAGATTGACAAGAAGAGCCAGCTACCTTTTAGGGGGAGCTTGTTGGGTCATTAAGAAAAGAAAGCTATAAACCAAGGGGGAGATTGTTGGGTCAAAAATATGGTTTATACTTATTTTTCTAGGCAATTATATTTTTGTGTAATATTTATGAATTTATGGCCATGTTTACGGCTGAGTTTACGGCCGTAAACACCTTACGGCCGTAAACTCGTTTACGGCCCATTTGTTTCCGGCCCATATTCAAGTATAAATAGAGGTGTTGGGGTGAGGAGTAGAGATTGATGAAATTGATAAACCCTAAGGAGTTTACGGCCAGAGAGGAGAGAAACGGGAGCTTTATGTGTGTGTGAATCTCTTGTATCTGGAGCTTTATTTCATATCATTAATACAATCGAGATTCATCTTTTTCTTCTTCTCATTCTCTTTTATTTTATCTGATATCATCCGCCTGATTGGGATTCCGCACCATCAAACGGATTTGACTGATACACAGGCAGATTAGGGACTTACAGTTCAATATGATGTGGGATGCTTGAGGGATAGGGCTTGGGATTGGTGGGAGTCGGTTGGTGACTCTCTGGGAGCCCCGACTACTGAGGTTATGACTTGGCTGGATTTCATAGCCTGATTCAGGGCTAAGTACGCACCAGTTGTGGAGCTTCAACAGTTGGCCAGGGAGTTTCTCGATACGAGGCAGACGACAAAGACAGTGGCGGACATCACCGCCAAGTTCCGAGAGAGGGCTTTATTAGTGCCACAGTATGCAATAAGATGAGGATATAAGGAGGACCCGCTATCACGACATGTTGAGAGCTGATATCCGAGAGCATGTTAGTTTCTCGACGTGTCCGACCCTGGATTCTATGATTGCTAGGGCGAGGGAGAAGGGGATTAATTTGGAGCATATCAGTAAGAGAAGGGTTGAGGAGGGACACGCAACCAGGGCTTTGGGGAAGAAGCCCAAGGGATCAGACACTAGGCCGAAAGGCCAACAGAGCCGAGGCTGCTGCAAGAGATGCAACAAGACCCATTAGGTGGTATGCAAATTAGGATTGTCGGGCTGCTACAAGTGCGACAAGACGGGGCACTTCAGTAGACATTTTACCGCCCCTGCACCCAATATTCAGACATCAGAGTTGTTGTGTTTCCACTGCAACCAACGAGGCCATAATAATGCCAATTGTCCGAGATTGACAGCAACAGCACCAATGCCAGTGGCGGAACTAGCTCCAGCGACCCTGCGGATCATTGATGGCCAGTATGGCAAGACATAGGCTCCAATGGTGAGGATTCGAGCCTTCCAGTTGACTACTGAGGAGGCACGCGCTGCACACGATGTGGTGACGGGTATGATTTCTTCTCCCTAGCTTTTATTATATGTTGCTTATGATATTGATGTGTCATGTGTATACTTGTTTAGGATCGTTCCATGTGAACGGTATCCAGTATAGGTGATGTTCGACTCAGGTGCCACTCGATCATTTGTTTCTCTTGCACTTAGCAAGAGGTTCCCGGAGTCTTCGGGCATATTGGATTTCCCTTTAGAGGTTGAGATTGCCAATGACCAATCAGTACGAGCTTCAACAGTTTTTAGAGATTGTGTTATGAGGCTATTCGAGGAGCGCTACCTGGTAGACTTGGTTCCCATTCCATTTCGTGGGATCAAGGTGATTATAGGCATGGATTGGTTGATCCCCAATGGGGCAGTGATAGACTGTACGCAACAGTTAGTGCGAGTCAAGACCCCGGTTGGGGGAGAGCTGGTAATTCAGGGTGAAAGGCCACAGCATGGACCAACATTATGTTCAGCAGTGAGGGCTAGGCGCTACCTTCAGTAAGGTTGTGCTGGGTATGTCGCCTATGTTATGGATACCCGGGAGGCGGGCAATGCATCGATGAGCGATGTGCCCGTGATGCGAGAGTACGTAGATGTATTCCCGGAGGACTTACATGGGATACCTCCGGAGCGACAGGTGGAGTTCCGGAACGACTTAGTACTTGGTATGGATCCGCTAGCCAAGGCACCATATCAGTTGGCTCCTCCCGAGATGCAGGAGTTGTCTACACAGTTGCAAGAGCTGCTAGACAAGGGATTTATCAGTCCGAGTAGTTCTCCTTGGGGAGCCCCGATCCTATTTGTCAAGAAGAAGGACGAGTCGCATCGCATGTACATAGATTACCGACAGCTGAACAAGGTGATGGTGAAGAACCGTTACCCACTCCCGAGGATAGATGACCTATTCGACCAGCTTCAGGGGGCATCTTGGTTTTCCAAGATAGACTTGCGGTCAGGCTACCATCAGATGAGGGTCAGGGATGAGAATATATAGAAAACTACTTTCCAAACTTACTATGGCTACTACGATTTCGTGGTTATGCCCTTCGGGCTCACCAATGCTCCTGCCGCTTTCATGGATCTCATGAACCGTGTGTGCAGACCAATGCTGGACCAGTCTGTGATAGTTTTTATTGATGATATTCTGGTCTACTCCTAGACACGTAAAAGCATCATGAGGAGCATCTGCGAGTGGTTTTGGATACTCTGATGAGGGAGAGCTTGTACGCCAAGTTCTCTAAGTGTGAGTTCTTGTTGCCCGAGGTGCAGTTTCTTGGGCACCTTGTCAACTAGAATGATATTCTGGTCGTCCCGACCAAAGTGGATGTTGTGATGAGATGGGAGGTTCAGAAGTCTTGATATGAGATTTGGAGTTTCCTGGGATTAGCCGACTAGTATTGGAGATTCATCCAGGATTTCTCCAAGATAGTCGTACCCTTGACCCAGTTGACAAAGAAAGTCGTTGTATTTCGCTGGGGGCCAGAACAGCAGGCCGCAATTGAGACGCTGAGACAAAGATTGTGTGAGGCGCTGATCTTACCCCTGCCAGAGGGCGTGGATGATTTTGTTGTGTATTGCGATGCGTCCATCTCAGGATTGGGCGCAGTGTTGATGCAGAGGAGGCATGTTATCGCCTACGCTTTGTGGCAGCTGAAGCCTCACAAGGCGAACTACCCGACGCATGATTTGGAGTTGGGGGCGGTTGTTTTCTCCCTCAAGATTTGGCGACACTACCTCTATGGGGTCTTTTGTACCATTTACACGGATCAAAAGAGTATGAGGTACCTCATGGACCAGCCGAATCTAAACATGAGGCAGTGTCGGTGGCTAGATGTGGTGAGGGATTATGATTGTGAGATCCTATACCAACCGGGGAAGGCCAATGTCATGGCCGATGCACTTAGCTGCAAGGAAGCACCGTACAGAGACATCTACTTTCGGACGACAGTAGTGACTCCACTGTTGGAGCAGATTTGTGAGGCCCAACAGGAGGCCATGAAGGAGGAACATCGTAAGACTGAGCGTATTGTGGTCCAGGTTTCCTCCTTTGATTATGACAGTCGTGGATTGTTTACACTACACCATAGAGTGTGGGTCCCATATCACTGAGGTGTACGCCAAGTATTGATGGAAGAGGCGCACAAATCTAGGTTTTCTAGCCATCCCGAGGCGACGAAGATATATAGGGATCTTCGCCCTGATTACTGGTGGCCTTGCATGAAGCGGGATGTAGCATGGTATGTAGAGCGGTTCTTAACCTACAGGAAGGTCAAGGTTGAGCACCAGAGGCCACACGGTAAGATGCAGCCACTAGATATTCCCATGTGGAAATGGGAAGATATTACCATGGATTCCATCACCAAACTTCCTAGGACCGCACAGGGAGTGCATTTCGTATGGGTCATCGTGTACTGATTGACAAACAGTGCCCATTTCATACTGATCCAAGAGATCATATCGACCGAGAAGCTGGCCGACATCTACATTCGAGAGGTTGTGGCCTGACATGGAGTGCTAGTCTCTGTGATTTATGAAAGTGATGTACAGTTTACTTCCAGATTCTGGAAGAAATTCCCCGACGAGTTGGGTACTCATCTACACTTTAGCACCGCTTTTCACCTGCAGACGGAGGTGCATCTCCTACAACAAAAACGATCACACGAGTATCGATCATCCAGAACCTGGAGGATATGCTGCGGGCGTGCGTACTACACTTCGGTGGTAGTTGGGATACTTACCTCCCATTAGCTGAGTTCTCCTACAACAAAAACGATCACACGAGTATCGATCATCCTCCCTTTGAGATGTTGTACGGGAGGAAGTGCAAGACCCTCATATGTTGGGGTGAGGTTGGCCACAGGGTCATGGGGAGCACCGAAGTGGTGCTCTAGATGACAGAGAGGATTCAGCAGGTTAGGAGCAAGATTCAGACTGCTCATAGTCAGCAGAAGAGTTATGTTGACAAGCGACGGTCGGACCTAGAATTCTAGGTCAGAGACAATGTGCTTCTGAAGGTGTCACCTTGGAAAGGCGTCATCCGGTTTAGGAAGCGGGACAAGTCAGGCCCCAGATACATTGGACCTTTCAGATTTATATCCCGGGTGAGCAAGGTGGCATATCGGCTGGACCTACCGGCTAAACTCAGTCAGATTCACAGTACGTTCCACGTCTCCTAGTTGTGGAAGTGTCAGGTGGATTAATCGGCAGTGGTTCCCTTGGAAGATATTCAGGTAGATGACAGCCAAAACTACATCAAGCGGCCTGTGGCGATCCTCAATTGAAAGTCGAAGGATCTGAGGAACAAGAGGGTCAAGTTGGTGAAGGTGCAATGGTAACACCAAAAGGGCTTGGAATGGACGTGGGAGTCGGAGGACGAAATGAAGGAGCACTACCCCAAGTTGTTTGTCACACCCCAAAACCATGAACGGCGGAAACGTTCTGGGGCGGAGGACGTCATGTACAGTATCACAACAATGAAAAGTAGTAAACAAGCAACAACATCATCCATTGCATTAATAATATAATTTTAATACAAGTGTGTTCTGTCAAATTATGATAAACACTAAAGTATAAATCAAAATGAAAGATGAGTCTTGAACGAGCACCATCTTCTCTAAACCTTGCATCGGTACCTGTCTACTGTTGACCTGAGGATACAAGTTATTTTGAAAGAGAGTATCAGCTTTAAAGCTGGTGAGATCATAAGTATTTTAGTGTCTTAATTTTTATGTAAGTATTTGTATGTATATGAACTGTAAGTATTTGTATGTATATGAACTGTAAGTAAGAAAACGTTTTGAACATCCTAGAAAACCATATGTTTCCTACTAAAAGTATCCTTCTACCAAGGCATCTAGTATCTGTGTGTGTGTCTCTAGTAAGAGTGTGTATTTTCCCAAATCCGACTATCATTAACCAAAATATAGCTTCTACATTACTGTGCATCGTGTGAATGTTCACGAAGTGAATGTAATGGGAAAATGAAATAGTACTATGGTGTAGTATTAAATAACTACAACCGTACTAACTACCTTAAATCTATTGTAATCTCGGAAGTATTGTAGTATTTGTAATAAGTGACTACTTTTGTACTAATTTTGCCTTATTTGAGGGATAAGGCATAATGTGATGGCTAGATCCTAGGCTAGACGCTCCCCTGTCAAAGAGATTTTGGGACCCATACACGACCCCTGCATGTTTGCAATCCATGAACATCCACATTACTATGATCATGTATACCCAATATAACTATCACAATGCGTTGTGATTCATTGGTATAGTTAGATCCTGAAATCGTTCTATGCTATAGCACCTAGTGATGTCTGTCCTATTATCGTATATGTAAACGCACTCATGTAAACGTAATCATGTAAACGTACTCACATAAGCGTAATCATATAAACGTAATCATGTAAACGTAACCATGTAAACGTAATCATGTAAATGTATATATGTAATAGTATAGTAATGTATTGTAATGTTCTGCGTGTGCTAGCTGTAACGTGTGTTCTCTCTCTATCTAGCATGTATAGTAATGTACTGTGTGTACTAGCTATAATGTGTGTTCTCTCTCTATCTAGCATGTATAGACTCATGAATGAACTAACTCATGGTATGATTCCGCATTCTAGTAAACGTATTAGTATCTTCCTAAACTACCCATATGGTAGCTTACTAGGAATGTAACTGGTACGTATGAACATGGAAGTATACCCTTGCTACCCAAGGGTATTGAACTGACTGGAAAAACCTTTATGACTATATATGTACACATGATATATAACTAATATTTAAACGACCTTCGGACGGATACCTGATACCCACCAGACCACATCCCAACGGGGAAAAGGAAATAGAGCGGGTTAGCCTTCCTAAGTCCTTCAAACATTACTTATATAACTATACATATCTAGGCATGCAATTAACAATATAAAAGTATAAAAGAAGTTTTGTAAAAACCTTTGAAGAGTTTAAGAACTAAGAAAAGGTGACTTGATGTCAGTTTGTAAAACAGTTTGAAAACAGTTTATTTGATAAGAACGGTTTGAAGTATAATGAATCCTTTATTTTGGAAATACAATTGTAACAGAGTTTTGAAAAGAAACATTTAGTATGTAAGATAGTTTGATAAAGAGTTGTAAACTATTAAAAATGTTTTAGAAAGTCATTTGAAGTAATCTGGTTGGTAAACCGCTAAAAGTGTAGTAAATCTATTTGCATGCTAGTTATTAATCACATGTGATTGATTTAATAACTACCATGTTTCAACTTGTATCCCCCCACCCCCCCCCATAAAGCATTTAAAAACATTTAAAAAGGTTATTTAAGGGGTATGAACTCACCTGCAGTGAGCGGATCGGAAGGAAGTGTCGGACAAGTGCTTGGTGTCAAGTGAAGACTTAGACACACACAAAGATCCTAATAACATATGAATACATATGTATATAAACAATTAGTGATTATAACACTAATTAAACATGTAAAAACATCCTATTTCGAGGAAAACACTTTCGTCAAGTGCTAGGAGGCTATCAGGTTGCAACAAAGGAGTGCAAAGCCTCATACGGGAGTTTATGGTCCAAAGACCATGTGTGTTGGAGTTTACGGCCCAGGGGAGTAAACTCCTGGCCGTAAACTCTCAATTGGTCACTAAATGTGGCTTAAAACTCTAAGGGCTTAAGTGGTTAAGTGTTCTAAAGCATTAACCAAGAGTTTGGGTGGATTTAAGGCCCTAAAATGGCCTTGCTTGGTGTTCACGACCCTGGGACCACTCCCCCATGATTTTACGGCTGTAAACTCATGGTAAGGAGTACCATCTCGTGAATCTTGGTCCTTAGGTCCATGGGGTAAGGTTCGATGTCACTAACCAAAGCTTACTAAGGTGTTAGAGGGTCCTTTGCACCCTAAAAAGGGGTTTACGGCCCAAGAACGTGTCTTGGCCGTAAACTCCTTGAATACCTTGATTTCTTATGTTTTCTAAGCTCTAAACATGATATACCTAGTGTACAATGAGTTGGATCAAGAGCACTTACAATCTACGAGCTCAAATGGTCGATATTGGCCAAGAACACGAGTGTGTGTTCTTGGTGGATCTTGAAAATCTACAAAATGGAATCATTTCATGGATGAAATCATGTAAGATTACTAGATCATCTAAGATATCAACTAGTTAGGGAAAGAAACTTATGAGTTTTAAAGATCGGGGACGAAGGTCGGGATGGTACTTGAGAGGATTTGGGCCAAATGGAAGGAACAAATGAACAAATGGCCACCATTTCACCATATAGGCAAGAGTTTACGGCCGTAAACTCCCATGTGTTGGCCGTGAACTCCTTGCAAAGGTGTTTAAGGTCAGTTTCTTGAGCTATAACTTCAGCCGATAACCCCCGACACTAATTCCTTAAGTGTACAAGGCTCAGAATGCTCAAATAAACTCCTAATCGTGCTAAAAGATAACAACAATGAGTTTGACTTTCAAGGAAGTGTTAGGTTGAACTGGATGGAAAATTTCGGGTTGTCACATTGTTCCCGGATCCAACAGCAGACTTCGAGGATGAAATCTAAAATAAATGGGGGAGATTTGTAGCACCCAGTTCTTTGTATGTATTTTTATTCATGTAATTATCACATTTTGGCCTGGAACTCGGCGAGTTGGAGGCCCAACTCATCGAGTGGAATCGAATTTGGACACGGGGGTTTAGTGACCTACTCGACGAGTCTGAAGACCGACTCGACGAGTAGGAGTTATCTAGAAAAAACCCTAATATTTAGGGTTTGCATCCTATTTAAACAACTTACCTTCTCCCCAACCAGCCTCCATCATCCCTCTTACTTCCAGAAGGCCCTAAATTGAAACCCTAGCTTTGTTTGAGTATTATTAAGCCATTTTTTTGTGCATTTGATGGTTATGAAGCTTGAGAAAAAGTAAGGAGCTTGAGAGATTGAGTTGACGCTAGTGGATCCAGAGGTTGTGTTCCATCTCCAGTTTATATAAGGTAAAAAGCTCTAGCCTTCTTTTTCCATTTCATAGATCCATTTTAGGGCTTGGAACTTGACATCTTTGGGACATTTCTAAGCTATTTTGGGTTCCACAGCATAATGAAGGGTAACGGCTTCAGATCTTGGGCCTGGAAGGGTCCTCATGGCGTAAAGGTGCCAACTTTATGGCCATGAGAGCCCGATGCACCTTGTAGACCTCATTTTTCGGTCTTTTGACCTTAAAGACCCATGCATGGACATCAAGTTTTTAGCTTTACGTGAAAAAGGGACCCAAGGAGTCCAGATCTATATTTTTGATGCGTTAAGACCCATTATAATTGAGTGTATAGTTTTGGACAAAAGAGTGACTCGGCGAGTTACTTGGGTGACTCGGTGAGTCGGAACGCTTTTTCCCCAAAATCGTCTTCTGGAAATGGTTTTGGTTGAGTGGAAGGAACACTCAGCCTGCTAAAGGTTTGTTTTGGACTTGGAAATCATAAGACCCGGCGAGTGTATGAACACACTCGGCGAGTCCAAGGCTATCTCCCAGCCCATGAGGACGGACTCGACGAGTTGTCCATACAACTCAGCGAGTCACAGGCTAGACAAACTCATATGAGGAAGTTGAACTCGACGAGTTCAAGGAAGAACTCGGCGACTTAGTTGACGATTGTCCCGATGTTATGATTGAAGGAGAACTCGTCGAGTTCTTGCTAGACTCGACGAGTAGAATCGGGTTGGGGTCAGATAATGGAATAGGGACTCGACGAGTTGGCAGACCAACTCGGTGAGTCGATCCAACTGGAGGTTGAATTTAACCTTGACGTTGACGTGGGTTTGGGTTGACCCCTGTAAGGGTTATTAGTATGTATAGTAATCAAGAAAGATCATTGTGTAGGGATTAAGGAGTCGAGATGAGTTGATACCTGTGCCGAGGACTGTATGGATACTACACGACATCGAGGTGAGTTACCTTCAATTAGAAATGGGTCTAAGGCACCAAGGTTGGCCACTAGTATGAGTTATAGTTGAGATGATTGTCTTTGTGATAATTTTCTAGTATGTGTTATACGTTATGATTACGTGATAGTATGCTATGATACTATGTATTATATGATAGTAGGGGTAGGATGGACCCCAGTACCAGTCAAAAGGACCGAAGGGGTAGTTAGTGCCCAATTATTTTATTTATCTTATGTTATGTACTATGATTTTATGTGATAGTAGTAGAGGGGTGAAATAGTCCCCGATGACCGGTCGAGAGGACCGAAGGGGTAGGTCAGCACCCAAATATGCTAGGCTAGGTTACTAATCGAGAAGACCGAAGGGGTAGACCAGCACCCAGGTATGCTAGGCAAGGTTACTGGTCGAGAGGGCTAAAGGGGTAGGTCAGGAACCTAGATATGCCTGGCAGTATGTGTAATGTATGGTATGTGGTATGATGGGGGAACTCACTAATCTTCTTGCTTATAGTTTTCAGTTTTGTTTCAAGTACCTCTTCATCGAAGGGGAAGGAGCCAACGCGGTAGCTGCACTTCACATGCACATTAGATTTCCGTATTTGTGATTCATGGGATTGTACTCTGAGTTTTATTACTATTCGATGTGTTAAATTTGAGACATGTTTTGATGGTTTATGGTTTGATGTGATATTAACAAGGTTTCAGTAAACTATTTTATAAATTACTTAACAAAAACGAAATTTTTGGACTCAAAATTTGGGATGTTACAATCTTGAGGATTTCCAATGACTTGCTCTTTTGGATGAGTTTTAGCCCATTTGACCATTGGAGGATATGTTGGATCAAACTCTAAAGATGCATCTTCAAATATTTCTTCATTTTCAGAACCTGTAACGGAAACATTATCATTTAGATCATGAAAAATTTCATCATGATTGATATTCGACATATTGTGCTCCCCCTCGAGAAGTTCATTATCATTTTGCTCACCCTCGACATTATCATCCATTCTTCTATTCTCCCCTCGAAAGAATGCTCCCCATTAACATTATAATTCGAAGGTAAGTGCTCCCCCATCACTTGATTATTAGGCATACTTTCGCCACTTTCAGAAAAAGATGATTGCAATTGTTCAGTAATGGCAACTGGAGTAGATGTCAAAAAATAAGAATGTTTTGATAATTCAGAAATCTGATTACCTGGAACATTTATCTCATCATCCGCGGCCCTATCAGGAATACCAAAAGTTATATCATAATCAAGATCACATGAATCTAGACTATCAGATACATCTTTTGATTCATTAATAATTGTTTGTTGTTCGAAACATTTATCAACTTGTTTGATATAAAAATCATCGAATGTGAGATTAAAAGTTTCTACAATTTTCCTTGTTCGTTTATTCAACACTCAATATGCAACCGAATTATGAGAATATTCCAAGAAAATTCCTTCGTCAGCTTTGGACTAAAATTTCAAAAGATTATCCTTGAGATTCATTATATAACACCTACAACCAAAAACATGAATGAATTTGAAATTAGGTTTTCGGTTATTGATTATTTAATAAGGAGTGATGTTGAAACGTCGATGAATGAAAGATCTGTTCTGTGTAAAACAGGCAGTTGAAACTACTTTAGCCCATAGATATTGAGGAAGATTCACATAAATGAGCATTGTTCGTGCAGCTTCATAAAGAGATCGATTTCGCCTTGCAACAACACCATTTTGCTGCGGTGTATATGGTGAAGAGAAATTATGCGAAATTCCTTTGTCCACTAAAAATGAATCAAGAACATTGTTCTTAAATTCAGAACCATGATCACTTTTGATCTTTTGAACTTTCTTCTTTAAACTTTTTTCCATCTTTTTGATAAAATCAATCATGATTTTTGCAACTTCAGATTTCAACCTGAGAATAAACCCAAGTAAATCGAGAAAAATCATCAACAATAACTAGAATGTACCATTTCTTGTTAAGAGTTGCAACTGTCGATGGACCACATAAATCAATGTGAAGTAATTCCAATGGTTCGACAATTTTTGAATCAATGGTTATTAGATGACCTTGCATATGCTGTTTTCCTTGTTCACAGGCTGCAAATAAAGTATGATTATCAAACTTTAAAACATGTAATCCTCTTACCAGATCTTGAACCACAAGTTTGTTCAAATTTCAAAAATTCAGATGTGAAAGTCTGCGATGCCAAAGCCCGCTAATGTCAGATGAAGCTTTCGAAAGTAAGCCACTGACAGCTTGCCAATGATAGGATTGATATCAAGAGTAAACATGTCTCCGTTTCTTTTGGATTTGAGCAAAACTTCTTGTGTATGAACATTCGAAATGATGCTACTTTCTTCATTAAATACCTCTTGATTACTAGTGCCCACAACAAGTTGCGAAACACTTATCAGGTTATGCTGAAGACCTTCTACATATGCCACCCTAATAAGAGTAAATGTGCCACTCATTAATTTTCCATATCCTTTTACCTTACACTTGTGATTTTTTCCAAACTTAACCACTCCTGCATTTTGTAAACTTCGATAATCATGCAAATTCTCCTTCTTTCTAGTCATGTGACAAGAGCAACCAGCATCAATGTACCATTTATCATCATATTGCTAATCACATAAAACCTGCAATTAATGAAAGAATTTAGGTACCCAAGGTTGTTTGGGTCCTTGGAAATTAGTTTTAAAAACAGAGTGAAATGAAGAACCCAAAACCCAATCACGAACTTTTGATTTGAAATTATCAATTAAGTCCACATCATTGGATAAAGGAACAGAAACATAATGTTTCGAAGGTTTAGGATTGCTACTAACATACGCCTTCGTCTTCTCAGTTTGTCTTTTAACTACCTTTTCTTTCAAAATTGGTTTCCATGCTTTCACAGAAATATTTTATTCTTTTGAAGATGAACATCCATTCGAAAAAAAAATTCAGATACTTCTCATAAGCTTCTTTAATTTGTTGTTGAGAGAATTTCCATGATTGATACATCTTTCCTTTTACTTCAAGCCAAAGGTTGATGTTCTTCACATGTGAGAAACCCTTAGTGTATGAAACTTTCGAAGCTTGTTATACTAATGGATTTGGAAATTTTTGATGTTGTGGAGTGAAATGAATATTTGATTTAGGACGAAAGTTTTCAAATTTTCAATTGCTAACTTTTGCTGCAACATCTTTGTTTTGTGAAAATCGATTCTGAAATTTTTTGAATGAGTTGGGAGATATGTGTGTGGAAAATATCGATTTTGATTTTAAGATTTTGTGAATGAATGATTTAAAATTTTAAATTGAACAGTATTTTTCTGATTGTCTGACTTTTTTTGTTGAAGTTGTCTGAACAGATTTAGACTTTGTGTTTTTAGACAAGTTGGTTTTCAAACCTTTTTGTTCCATTTGAGACTCAATAGTTTTCCAAAAAAATTTCCTTCGAGCTTGTCTCTTTGAAATTACATTATCTTTCGAAAACTTTTCAACTTGATCTTTAAATTCCTTTGAATTGATTTTAACAACCTTTTCAACATTTTCAACAACTTTAACTTCCTTTTTGTTTTTCAACCTATTTTCTTTGTGATGTTTTAATAACTTTTTCAGCATTTTCAACAACTTGTTTTTGAACTTCTTTTAAAACCTTTTGTTTTTCAACCCATTTTGTTGTGGTTTTTGTCTTTGAAAAACATAAGAGTTCTTTGTTAGATTATTTTCTATAGTACTTTGATTTGAGAAGAAACCATCATCAGATGTTTTCTTGTTATCTTCTTCAACCATTTTGTTGAATTCAGGTTTGATTTTATCAATATTCCAAGTAGTGAAAAACACTTGATTTTTAAAAATAACATCATTTGTGCACTTGAAGTTAGGATACACCACTGTATTTGTTTCGAGATAATGAGCACCCTTTTCAGTTATTACTTTATAGAATTTATCTGTATCTCCATACACCTGATCAACAACAATTCGTGGAATTTCTGTTTCTTTTGAATTTGTTTTTTTTTTATTTTGAATTTTTTGAAACTTCATCATCAATTTTCGTCATCACTAGTGTCCGTTTGACTATCTCTGACACTCACATGGTCGCAATCACAAACTTTTGAAGTTGAGGGTTTGTCAGTATCAATATTAACCAATGAATCATTAAAAATTTCTTTACAGTTAGCCTTAGATGTAACATTAATGACAGATGACTGAGAACAATCGATACATTCCTCCTCCTTAATTTCACTGATTTCGCTAAGACAATCTGAATTATCTTTGATATCAGCAAAATTAGATTGAGAGTCAAATGTAGAATTCTCAATCCTTTTCAAAATTTTAATTTGTTCGGTTTTGGTCAACGTATCATTCACAATATCAACTAATTCGTTTGCATCAAGATATTCGTCAATTTTCACATTTCCATAAGCATATCTATCATTAGGAATTTTATCAATGCCTGCAATGGTTTTCTTACAATCATAAGAAATGCAATCCACCTTCTCTCTTTCGTAAACTAGAAAAGGTAATAACTTTCTATGTTGTTCCTTGCTTATGTCAGATGAATGATCCAAAGCAGTTAATTTGGCATAAAGACGTTTAGCAGAATTACAATAGATGTTGCGTTGGGCTAATAACATTTTCACTTCACTACTCAATGAATCCCTATCATACATCAAATTTGTAATTTGTAATTCTAAATATTCAAATTTTAGCTTCTTGGAATCTAACCACTTCTGCACTTCTAGTAACTGAGAAGTTGAATTCTTAGTTTCGTTACTAGCAGAGATGATGAATGTATCAAAATAATCAACAATATCATCAAAAGCAATCAAATCAGAATCATAAGCATTCAAAAGAATATTAAAAGATTGAAGAATACAACGTACCTTTGTGGTCATTGGTGATTTATCTCCTCCTTTGTTCATGAAACAATGACCAGTGCCCACTTCGTCATCTTCCTCCTCATACTTTTCATATAAAGAACCATGCGTAGGATTACGCATCTCCTCATCATCCGAACCTGAATACCGAATTTGGTAAGTTCCTTCATCATCATCCTCACCCTTTGCCACCAAAGAAATTCCTTTCACTTTTGCTCGAACTTCCTCCAAACGCTCAACATAGTATGCTTCGTCTTTTATTTTGTTCTTCTTTTCCTCCTTCTACCAAAGTTGACAATCACTAGCCATATGATTTGCTCCATGGCAGTAGTGACAATCAATGCCTGAATCTCCTTTAAGCTTCTTCTCAACTTTCAACTCTTATTTCTTCATATCCTTCTTTTCACTCTTCTTTGTTTCTTCTTCTCCAACTTTCGTCACAAATTTTCCTTTTCCCTCACCAATTTTCGACTTAGAACTGAATGGTTTCTTGAAAAACTTCTTTACTCTATTATTAGAGTAAAAAGCAACAGCCTCATCATCTGAATTTATAATGAAACCTTCTTCATCAGAACTCTCATTTTACAACCTGCTCCTTCTTAGCAACTTTCGAAACTAATGCCAATGGACCTCCTAAACTTAGTTTCAATTCTTCAGCCATTTCATTCACCTCTTCTTCGTGAGTTTTTAGAAGATTGTATAGATCATTTAGTGTCGATGTATCAAAGCTTTTCTGGGTTTTTACCATCAGTGTCACATTCCTCCATTCTTTACTCAAACCCATGATGAATGTCAGATTGAATTCCATAATTGTTCGTGTAATTCCATGATGATGGCACTTGTAGTTTAATTCATTCAACCGATCATAGTAGCCTTCAATCGATTCACCATCCTTTTGTTTGAATTCTTTTAATTCAATCAAAAAGTGTTTTACAGAATTGATTTTATTCTTCTCACTTCCTTGAAACTTTTCTTTGAGAGTGTTCCAGATGTCTTTTGCAATTTTATAGCTTCTGGCATAGTTATAGACCACTGGAGGAAAAGCACCACATAATTCTTTCATACATTTTTTCTCAAGCTTTTTCAATCAATCAGATTGAGTTTCAACGCTTGGAGTACAAGAAGAAGATCCAATTGGTTGAAAATTTGGTGGAGGAATACCATTCCAGTTATACATGACCAAAGCTCCTCAACAATTATGTTCAAATAGTCTTGCATGCGATCAGCCCACTGATCATAGTATTTAGGAATTAGCATAGGAATTTTCGTTGAAGATCCTAGTAGATAAGAATAGGATGTCACTGAGTTCAAGTTGAAATTCTCCATGTACGGATGAACTTTTCAGAAAAACTTAAGAGATTTTGAAAGCAAACTGCTGAAATAATCAGAGATTTCAAATAGAACACTCGATTCAACAAATCATTTGTAGAATCGAATCACAACTATAGATCAAGAACAATTTTCACTACAAAAGGTGCGGAAACTTTTGAATCCAAAATAGATTCAAAAACCTTTTAATTCAGAATGAAAATCAGATCGCAGAGATATGATTCCTACTCTGATACCAATTGATGAAGTATTGAATCGAGAAATGAAATGTAAATCAGAGTAAAGTAAATTATGAACACAAAATGTAAATATGATCTTGTTTGAGCTCGTATTATGCTTCAAAAGTTACAGAGAGAACAATAGACAAGACTGACTCAAAAGTTCTTATCTAACTCGAAATAACTCCCCTATTTATAGGAGAATATTAAAGCATACAAAAAATTACAAAGGACTAGAACATTAAGTTTCGACATATAATGCCTTCGTAAAATAACCTTACAATTTCGACATCTTACAACCCAATTTCGACCCTAACAGGTATGAAATAATTAAATAGATTAGTTTTCTTCATTTATTTTTTATAAGTAATGGATTAGTTTTTATAAATAATTTATTTGTACAAAAATGTAAAAATAAATGAAGATTGAGCAAAATTTTAAGACCAAGAGCTAATTTTTGCAACTTTGAAATGTGCAGAGGCAATTACGACACTTTCTGCAAGTTGTTGCTAAAGGTGTCGCTATTGGAAGTTTCCTCAAGGGTTGTTGGTGCTGATGTAATACTTTCTGTAATGGGTGAATGAAGTGTGGTAGGAGGCAAGCAAAGTATCCTTAGTAAAACAGGATGTAACATAATCTTTTGCATTATGGCTTATGGATGAAATAGAAACTACCCCATGCAAATATGGAATGATTGTCAACTTCCAACCTCTAAATGAACACACCCTATTGTTCAAGTCAACAACATACCTTTCAGCCCCCAAGGTGACCTCAAAGTGTTGATATCCACTTGTATAAACAGTCCAAAACATGTCCATTTTTTCATTTAAAACATAATTAAAACTTAATACATTTTAAGAAAAGAAAATTTAAAATTGCCTTTATGCTACCTTCAACTTTTTCATTTCCCTCCTAATTATAGGGCGGATTCTCAAATCCTAATTCATTCCCTTCATCTTTAGTTGCTATAACATATTCATTACTAAAACTTTGATGTCCTCTAACATTGTGATGATAGGCCTCCTTCTAGCATCCTTCACATCATAATTAAAAATTTCTAATACCCTATTTTCAATAGCATCATAGTTTCTACCCGCTTAAAAAACAGGCTCTTTACCAATGTTTTGGTTCATTCTCCATTAGATACGTATATGCACTTATGTCCATATTATTGATTATCTAAATATGAAGTTGAAAGTTTGATGGAGTTATAGACCTCACAGCCCTCCAAAAAGGTTAATGTTCACTTCTATGCTTTTTCTTCAGGTTAGCATAGACATGCCTAGCACATAGTTTATGCTCAGTTGCAGACATCTTGTCCTTGACAACTTCCAACAAACCCTAATCATAATTAATTGCTTTAATGTATGCAGGAATAAAACATAACAAAACAAAGACAATATATGTAAAAGAAGAGATACCACATGTCCATCTGAAATGAGAGTAAGCCCACTACCATTTCCCCCACCAATATCTTCCATGAGTAGGTCTAGAACCCATTTCCATGTCTTTTTATTCTTAACATTGACTACAACCCAAGCTAAAGGATACATGTGGTTATTTGAATTCCTTCCCACTGCTGCATGTAGTTCATTTCTACAAATTCCTTTTAGAAAACAGCCATCAACACCGTTTACAACCTTCAATCCAACCATCCTTAAAACCTTTAAGGAAAACATTATACTTTGAAAAAACTGTGCTTGAATCAGACATGATGTCCATACTCAGTTTAAAAGTAGACTCTGGATTAGTCCTCAAAATTTCCTCACCATGATCCCATGATTTTTCATAGTGGTCTTTCAAACTATCCTAAATCCCAGTCAATCCATACTTTTTTGCATTCTTACACTACCTAACACTAACATTTAGATTAAACTTTAAGGAAACATCAACTTTCATTTTTCTTAAACTCATCTTTGGCCTTTCCAAAATTTCATTTACAAAATGTTTCTCAATCCATTTGTAAATTACTATTGAGCCAAGTTTGAATATCCTATAGTAGTTGTGACCATCTTTACGTGACTTAATTTGGAAAGTTCTTTCATTTTTCATCCAAGAGGCCCATAACCTAAAAGGAAATTTAGGCTCTGTTGATTTACAACACTTAACTACCAATATATTCTTATCATTCTTTTAATAATGTAAATTATGCCCATGTTTAACTGCATAGTTGCTCATATAATGTTTAAGCTCTTCAGGATTAGACGGTTTCATACGTGATATTGGAACCATCTTATCTCACTCTTATGGTTCATCACATACAAGGTATACAACTGGTTCATCATAACCAACATCTTCTTCATCACTGTATGTGACATCCCTAAATATATGGTCATTTCAAAAAATTTATTTATGCTTATTCTAAAACGGAGTATTTCCTTTGTTTGCGGAATTGATCCCAAAAATATCATTTCAATGTGAGATAATATTAACATTAAACATTTCTGAATAAATGTTCAACATTGACATCTTTTTAAGACTTGGAATGTCATAACTCATACACAACATAAGCATAAACAAGCCTTACATTAATTTACACTATTGATCTACATCTCCTTTAATCTCTCGGTGTAATATATCTTCACATTGATACCTATGATACAAATAAACTGAGTGGGTCAGGTTGGGAAACCTGGTGAGATACATAGGATTTTCAAACCACAATATTATAATCTTTAATTATATATTCTTTAAATTTCAAATAACCCAATTACCTCATTCCCATTATCCTTACTGTTGTGACATGCTCTACAGGGAGGTGGTTGCTTGTAGACGAGTTTCTCCTGGATTTTTTCCTTAGAACACAACACAGAAGAAAGGTTAAAGGACGACCGGGGGTTCTCCTAGGACGTCGCTCCAGTGATCAAGTTAGTATTTTCTTAGAGAGAGTTTAGGGTAAATTGAATGTGGAAGAAGATGGATCCCTTCCTTAAGCAAGAAGAGATCCTTTTATCCATGTTACTAATGGAATGAAGTGACTATCCCATGTGGAAGTTAGACATGAAACCCTGTTATTGAGAGAGGTATGCACATGATAACTAACTGCCAAGTGACGTCAGTTCTGGGCGTCATCAGGCTCCTTTTCATGACCTGATTGGTCGTGAGAGAATGAGAAGATCACGAGTAATATTCTTTCCTTGTGAGGGGAAGCAAGCTGTCAGCTCAATATTGGCCTACTAGGGCCAAGACCGGGTCCCGACCAAGGCCCTGGCTGGATAATGTGTCGTCAGTGCTTTCCGTTAAGTTTAGCATGGACGCATATGGTAACGTTAAAAAGTCCCTTAGAGCAGTAGGCTTTTGCATTAGTGACGTAGAAGAGTCATTATGGTCTACCTATAGACACATGGTGGAATTTTATTTCTATTTTGTGAGGTTGTTAGGACGAAGTCGCCGTTCTTCGGCGATTTCATCATGAGACGGTTCGCTGCTCCTTTAGTAGCATTTAAACCCTTGTTCCTCCAGGTGTTTCCTCCTCACTCTTTTCCTTTCTCTTTTTGCTTTCTTGCTCCAAAGAACCCTTTCAACCTTTCCTTGCATTCTTCCATGGCTACCGCTCATCCTTTAGGAATGGAACTTATTGTTGAGGAATGGGAGTCCTTCCAGTTCTGATTTAGATTTGTCCTCGAACATGGGGTTCAGATACCTCTTCCTGATGCATCGCTTTATATTCCTCCCGAGGGTAGGGTCGGCATTCCAGTTGCCTTGTTCAAGGTGGGTCTGTGAGTGCCTACTACAGATTTTTTCAACCTGATCATTTGTGAATATGGGTTTTCTATGAGGGAACTGACCCGAAACACCATAAAAAATAGTGGGCTTTGAGCTTCTCTTCCGTACCCTAGGCCATCAGCCAAATGTCTCGGCGTTCAAGCACTTTTTCAATGCTTCCACCTAGTTTGGGAGTCAGACCCTTTCTCGTTGGCAAGGAGACCCTACCCTCATCCATGACAAAAAATAATCTAAGAAAAATCAGCAGGAGAAGTTTTTATGGATGAACAGCGACCTTGTGGTGCTTTGCCATCCAAGGACTAAGGCGTATGTTGACCGCGCTCGAATGCTCTTTGGTGCTGACAAAGAGTTGACTGATGCCCTAGAGAATGTTAGCATCAATGGTGAGGACTGACTCAACTACTTCTTGGCCGCTGGCAGGATGAGCACTAGTTGGAGGGCTCGTAGGAATTTACCCAAGTTTTATGTCGAGAGAGAAGGTATAATGTTTCTTCTTCTATTTTTTCTTCCCCTCCCCCCCCCCCTTTGTACTCGGTAAAGTGTGTTAAAATAGATAACTTTGTTAACCACGGCTGCCTTTGTTTTGTTGTCAGGTGTGGAGGAGGTTATCTCCTTAGAGAAAACTCTTTAAGGTTTATTTGATGGTGATCTTGAGTATCGCGACATCGACCTTGTAGAGGCTCTTCCACCCCCTGTTTCTGGTCGGGGAATCGAGGTTATCATCGGTTCAGGAAGTGTTGTTGGCACCGGCGAGGATCCGGATCTACAGGACGTCGTTGTTATTGGTGCTTCTTAGAAGGATCCTTCCCCTTCCGGGTCCCCAAGGAGTCTCCATCGTGTCAAGAGGCGATTCGCTTTGGTGGAAGCCTCTTCCGGCGGCAACATTTAGACAGCTAGCACCGAGCCTCCTCTTCGCAAGAAACATAATATGAGTTTCTTGCTAGGGGTTCCAAAGGTTCCACTAGTGCCCCCGACAAAAGTCCTCCAAAACTGCTGGAGGGGGCACACAATAGGATGACTAAACTACCCGGTCATACAGAGAAAGAAAACACCGATATGATTGACCCTGATCCTACTACTAAGGGAGCCAAGGTGAATACTGGATCTGCACCCTCTCAGGGTCTTGTGCCAACTTCTTCTGGAAAAACAGGAAATGTCCCTTCTCCTTCAGGGTCTCATTTAGGTGCCTACAGGCCATCTTGTAGCCTAACCCCCAGAGACCTCGTGTCCGATCACAACACTACTCTTGAGTTGTGTCGGCATGCTTTTCTGCCCGCCACAACTGCAGCTTTGTCCATCTTGCCAGATGAACACATGGTCGACGGTCTTCGCTATGCCGCCACCCAAGTGTCATCTTACTTGGTTTCAGTTGTCGAGCACATTTCCGATATAGAGGCTATCCAGTCTCATGTGGACAAGATGAGCATTGAATGTGAAGATTTCAATCCCCAGGTGGCGAAGATGGAAGCCGACAATCGCAACTGGTTGAAGGCCTAGGTGGCAATGACGAAAGCAAACAATCGCAACTGGCAGGCCCAGCAAGATCTTGCGTTGTGCGAGAAGGCAAGCCCGAAAGAACATGTGGCAAGACTGGACGAGGAGGTGAAGCACTTGAATGATCTTGTGGGGGAATTGACCTTGGAAAACACTGGTCTAAGCAAGCGAACGGCAGAGCCGGAGGCAGACCTGGTTCGGGAAAGCGCTGCAAGAAGAGTGTTGAAGAAGGACATTGTGTGGATCATTCGTGATAGGTTCAGATGGGTTATGGACAGGGTGATCAAAAGCCCCCAACTTCTCAAGGGCTTGGTGCATGTGCGGGCGGTTTGCATTGCGGCGGGTGTGGAGGAGGGTAAAAGAGCTTCAAGAGAATTGGTGGTTGCCAGGGAGTTTGATCCAAAGGTAGTGTAACGACCCAAAAATCAAGGGTAAAAATTTCATTTTTCATTATAGTGAAACACAAGTGTTACTTAATCCAGCCATTCAAAAACATTGCTTAATTAAAACATTTATCAGAGTTCCATCCCAAAATCACATAATGCGGAAAACACGGGTTTGTACGTTGTGATCAAGTCGGGCCCTTCCTTTCCAAACCGATGATACCTTAAACCATAAACAAAACTGTAAGCACGAAGCTTAGTGAGTTCCCCAGAGCATACCCCACATAATCTATATAATCTACATAACCGCATAAACCATATCAATCGTATAGGCCATATCAATCACATAAGCAATATCAATCACATAATCCATGCATATAAACATATAAGGATGTCATGGATACCCACCAAGGTCTTACACAGGGTGCCATAGGAACCCCTTCATGGTCTTAGCCCACTACCATGGGAACCCCTACATGGTCTTCACTAACTACCATATAAACCATAAATACCAACATATAAGGATGCCCTAGAAATTAACCCTCCAAGGTCTTACACCGGGTGCCATGGGAACCCCCTCATGGTCTTCACATAAATACATAATGTATCGTAGCATAATCGCAATAATCATCAAAATTAGATAAATAGGGCGACCTTGGTGCCTTAGACCCATTGGTATAATAAAGAGACTCACCTCACACTGCCGAAGTCCCGCGAGTAAAACTCTAGCTACTACTTGACAGATTCCCGAACTGTCAACATCAAAACAACACCCAATTAATAACTGGGTTCCAATACATAACCATAAGTCCATGCTTGGGGTAAAAAGACTACTTTACCCCCAAGCCAGCTTGACCCAAGCCCAAAGCCCAAACACACACTCTGAAGACCCAAAAACAAATCAATGAACTAAGGCCCAACATATGGCCAAAATTTCCAAATATAGCCCAAACCTCTAGATGGTCTTTTATTATGGCCCAACCATTTATTCCAGTTCAAACACTTGGCATTCCGATGGCCCAATATCTCATAATCATCAAGGCCAAATTATGGCCCAATTTTCCAAATTTGGCCCAAAGTCCTCACATGGGCCTTACCCTAAAGCCCATCCAAATATTCTAGTCCATATACTTGTTCTTGGATGGTCCATCAATAGCCAAATCACCAAAGCCTAACAAAAAGGCCCAACTCAAGGCACAAACAAAATTAGGGTTTTCATATAAAATAACGATTAGGGTTAAGTGTTCTTACTTAACCCATTAAGGACTTGATCCATTAAGGACTTAATTCATTAAGTCCATTACTCCACTAGACCAAACATACAGTGTGGTTGGACATAATTCAAAATTGTAAATCCAATGGTCTGAACGCAGGTCACGACAAATCCAAAACTCACATTTCCAGAATTAGGGTTTTCTAAACCCTAATGAGGGTTTCCAACACAATCGCAAGTCAATTGGTCCAATGGTTAAGTTTTAGGTCAAAATAGGGTTTCACTAGGTCAATTGGGGTTAAATAAGTTGGGCACCACCCACTACCACCTCGGGTAGTGGTGGTCAACGGTGGCACATGGCGTCGGCCACCACCTCATGGTGGTGGTGGTTATGATTCTAAATCAAAACACATCAAAACATCCCAAAAAGCAATCCAATAGCACAAAAGAGCATACCGCCACCCAAGGTGGTGGTTGGTTGCGGGAGAATGGCGACATGATGTGGCAGCCACCACCTCACGGTGGTGCTGACGGGTTTTCTTGCAAAATTAACAACATACATACAACAAAACATCCAAAATGAACATGCACAATAAAATACACACACTCAGCCACCCTTGTGGTGGTAGAGGGTGACAGCCACCACCTCACGGTGGTAGAGGTGGATTCTCTTGATTCCCAACCGAGAAAACACACACACACACACACACTGCACAAGATCTGAATGCAACCACCCATCTGGTGGTGTACAACAAACAACAACAACATCACTCCAACAATCAAAGGTGGAGATACAATCGGAGGAAATGGCGTCGTTGACGGCCGCATGGGCGGCAACGGACATCGGCAAGATGATATGGCACAAAAGAAAAGAAGAGAAGCGACTGGAGTGGCCACGACCTTGTCAGAACATGTCAGTAGGGGTATCAACGGAGCGGTGGTTGTTCGTCGGCGGCGCCGTCTTCATAGGAATGGCTATTGTGGTTACATGGTGGTTCTCCGGTGTCATCAGGTAAGTAGGTGGCAACAACAACACCCGCAACATCGTTTCTTGACCATCCTTGATTAACATGATGTTGGGTTCAAGGCCTTTTTGTCTTCCGGTTTCCGGAAGTCTTCGCTATCATCGGCAATAGGGATGTGTGAGGCTAGCTTCATCGACTTCAATGGTCTGCCGGTGACCTTGGTTGATCGGAACAGTAAGATGCTGGGGTGGTGGCAGCTGGATAAGGGAGAAAGAAGGTGGCGGCTAGAGGTTAAGGTAGGGTTAGGTTTTGAGAACACAGGGTGAGGGTTTTATGCCCCATGTCCTTATTCAAACTTTCACATGTTTACACTTCCAGTCCCTCCTCCTCTTATTCTTTTCAAATTAAATAAAAATATTACCATTAAACCCTCAGCATTCCAAAATCCTTTCAATTTAAGTCAAATGTTTACCAACACCCCCTGACTTCTGCAAATCTTTACAAAATAAATCCCGGAAATACACTTTAACCCCAGAAATTCCAAATTATATCGCTTGGCTCCCCGAAACCAACACCCCGCTATATATTATGGATTTTAGGGCCACTATAAAATATAAATTTACATCTTGGGGTTCCAAGTTTATTATTTAATTACTCTATTTCAAACAGAATGTTACAACTCTCCCCCACTTAAAGTGGATTTCGTCCTCGAAATCATTCCTTACCACTCCTAACACGCCAAATAACTTGAGCAACACGACTACAACCACAAGCATTACCCAACCTTTCTAGGGCAACCAAAACCAACCCCTCAGGGTTCTAAAACCCGAAGATGAAACGAATTCCTTGCAATATGATCCCATTTACTCAATCTGAAACCTGAAGTCTCGAGATGGTACCTCTCCCTGACAGACCGCCCATATCGAATCATTGTCGAGTTCACTGCACTTTTTTCCCAACTGGCTATTCAACTTCTGATATTATTTAGTCCAACTGTAAAAAAACTTAGTATGTGCCCTGAATGAGAAGCAACTCCATACACGGATCCCAAATCACTGAAACCACTCCAACTCATCTTGCTGCCACATAGTTGCTTTCCTTAAGAACAATCGGGACCTCCCTGGTCCCATCCTGCCAACTGTCTGGAACACCGAACACCTACCCGATTGTTGAGCCAAAATACACAAACCTAACAGTCTTGTATCATATACGATCACCAACTACCCATCTTTTCCTGATTCCAACAAGTCGTGGCTTTATTGCAGATAGAACCGACCCGAGACACATCACAATTGCTTAAGCTACCATCGAACCAAACCCATTCATTACCCTGGAATCCTACATTTGATTTCCTTGGCATATAGCTACCCCAAATCGTATATCACTGATACAAACCCTGCACTTACATAAGGCACCACGACTTCCTGTTATCCCTTACTTGACCGATAAGTAATTACCCTTAAGCCATTCCCCGAGACTACCAGTCTCGCACCTGGTCCAACCACCAGATTACCAAGAGATCAATATCGAGGCTCCCCACCGTAGACCCCTCTGCGCCACATGCTAATTTTCCACATGATCTTGTAGCTCAAGATCCAAACCTTGACTCAACAGTCTCTACCAGTTCCATCCTGAATTCTCGTAATCTTCTGGGCTCACCCGCGGACCCCAAAGATCCTCATCCTAGAATCCTATATCCCATCAGGAGTTCGGGTCGCACCTATGGATTCCCACTACTCGCTATGCATAATCAAGTCATTTCCACTCAGCGATTGGGAGTTTCCTGAACTCCACCAATACAACCTAGGCCTAAGAAGCCACTTGCTTCTCCCCCACTTGGACTTGACGATGCTCTTTCACCTCCTACACCTTATGGAACTCTGATCCATTTCCATAAATATGCATGACCCTCCCAAATCATGCACCGAACAACAGAAATGCCCTATAGTAAGCCAATCACCATGATCACTTAGCTCTGGAAATCTTGAAGAATACAATTGTATTCTTAACCAATCGGATGATCCAATCACTTCCCAAGGCACCCTTTTACCAAAGAATCCAAAGGAAAATACCGGTTTACCACCATCTTACCGCTGCCTAGGGATCGGTATATTCTACAGGCTACCCCACAGTCTCTCAACACCCAACCATCATCACAACGGTCCAAAACCTTACCGTCGATCCATCGGATCGGACACACCCTAAATCGAGCATCCACTCGCAATGTCACCTGCTGACATGATCAATCCTGCTATGGTGGTAACAACCCATACTCTTGGAGAGATAACTCCATCATACAGCTTCTCGCATGTGTCGTGATGACTCCGACCCTACTGGCCTCTCGAATGATGCTCATACGTTTTGGGTCTCTTCCCGAGATCCTCTACTAAATTCACATGACCTGAACCTCTCTTCTTGAGGTACTCCAAATCGATCTTCCACCCTCGGGCTTTGGGATCCATATCATTCAGGGTCTCGCACCCCGACCCACTCACCAGCTTAATCGTCAAAGGCTGAACTGAAAAAGTTGGAGCACCCTCTGCTCTAAACCGGATACATAATACCCCAATAAATAGTCTCCAATCCCAAAAATGCAATAGATCACACAATCAACCCTTGCCACTTGATACAAGAGATCCAAGGTGAACTCAAAATCCTTGCAGTCCTTCCACTAACCGATGCCACTGGAGCTTGGACCAAACCCTGATCCTTACCATGTGTGCTCATCCTCATCCTACAAAGCAACTATTTCCACAGTCAAATCACAACCAATAATTCTCCTTCCCATAAGCTTCTTAGATTCTCCAAGATTCTCACCAATTCGAGTATGGATCCTGTGCTTTCAGTAGTACGGGCCCAGTACTAACTTTCACACTTATCCATACTTTCCTCAGCAATCCTCCTGAATCCTCTAAGTCACTTATTCAGATCATTATGCCAAGACTCATTGAACCATACTACCAACCCACTACAGCTTATCCTAGGCTTTCCTAGATTCCCAACAGAGATTGGATAATCCTTCAAGTAAAAGTATCAACCCAAGAACGGTAGGAATCACACGAGAGCTCTGTAATAGGGTCAAGTACATCACTCTGTGATTATCCATCCTATTCTACATGTGACTTAGCATGTTCACTTAGTAGATAACTCACATTGTTAAGAGTCATATAAAGAACAAAGCAACCAACATTCGGACAACGGAAAATTAACCAACATACTCCAATCAAGCAATTTTATCCACGCATACAATTCGCAATCAGGTGACTCCTATCACTAGTCTTATCCTAGGCTTACCCTAAGGTAATCTTCGACCCATGAAACTATCATAGAACATTTGGCCCACATACCACAACTAATGGTGTCCACATCCACCCTCATTGTCGGCTGCCTTATTGTGACAACCCAAGTTGTTCCGTTACATTTCCCCGTTACCGTTAACAGAATATTCCAGTTATACAAGTTCCGTTAATTAGAGGTCGTCAATTTAATAAACTTTTCATTTGTTTATATTTAATATGTCGTTAAGTCATGATCAATGGGAATAAAAAAAACACATAACACACATTTCCATTTAATTGGAAAATGTTAAGTTTTATTATTACGACCACTAAATCGGGTGCGACCAAAAGCCCCGTATGACGGCAGTATCGGGTAAAATTCCACTGAGCCCCAACTCCAACCCCTATATAAGGGTGAGTGGAGTCCATTGGAGACTTTTTACACTCTCCCCACTCTCTCTCTCTCTACAACTTAAATTCGAGCCAAAAATCGTCCGTTTCGAGCCCCAAACGAGTAGGTAAACTATCCTAACTCGTTGTATAACTTATCTAGCGTACAAATTCAAGTTTAAAACATAAAATAGGGACAACATCATGAGTTTATAGCCCAAGAACACTCTTGGGCCGTGAACACCAATTAATGGGGGTTTTTAAGCCCCAAAACCCCTTCAAATTGTCCCTAAGGCTTAGATATGACTTGTAGGCTTATGGAATCGGACTTAGAACACCTTGAACTAGCATTTGGAAGAGTAAACAAGAGTTTAATTCCCAAGAACATGCTTGGGCCGTAAACTCCTCTTCATGGGGAGTAAACTCTATTTTGTGTGTTAAAAATGCCCTTAAACACACCAATGGCCTTGGATTAAATTCTAGAAACGACCAACAACAAGCTAGGGACCTTAAATGCAATAAAAACAACTCCATTAGGAGTTCACGGCCGTAAACCCCTCATGGAAGGGTACCTAGGCCGTAAACTCCCACAAAGGGGTTATTTGGTGCCCTAAACTCCCCATTTGACTTGGAAAAATGCTTAGGAATTTACCCACTACCACGTAAGCACTTAAAACACCAAACGAATGAGGGTATAGGAGCTTACGGCCATAAGCTCCCTTGCTTATGGCCGTAAACTCCTCAAAGGGGCCATTTCATGCTTAAACTCATTCACACTTTATGGTTTTGGACTTAGGATAATTCCATGAGCAAGTAGAAGCCTTAAAACACCCTAGAACACCCTCACCATGAGTTTACGGCCGTAAACTCATGGGGAGTAGTCCCTGGGCCGTAAACATGGTGTTAGGGTTTTACTCTTGGAGAGTAAACTCCATTCCCTAGCCATACACACCCTTAGACGCTACCCGGGACACCCAAACACTTATCTAAAGTGTTTTCCGCTCCTTTGAGTGCGTATATTTGTTTAATTAGTATTAAATATAATAATTGTATGTGAACATATGTTATCATATGTTAAATAGGTCATTGTGTGTGTTCGAGTCCTTGCGTGACACCGAACGCCCAAACGGCACCTTCGTCGGACCTACTTACACCAGGTGAGTTCATACCCCTGAATGAACCTTTTAAATGTTTTTACATGTTTTATAGGGGGGGAATACAAGTTAAACATGCCAGTTATCATATCAATCACATGTGATTGATAACCAGCATGCACAAGATTTTATGACACTGTACACTGTTTTACTGAGTAGGACACTATAATGGTTTTCAAAAAGGTTTTTCGTTTGTTTCAAGACTCTTATTTATACCGCTTTATTTAAAACTCACTTTAAACTGGTTTATAAAGGTTTTACAAGATTTTAATCAAAGTTCTCTTTCACCACGTATACTTTTACTTGTATGTTACTGCTGCTTCGCTTTTACTTATTTAAAACTCCTACTTGATAACACATTTCCTTCGTGATACGCTTATACCGGATTTTTGTCTCTATATCGCTTATACTTGTAGCCTCTTATACTTGATAGACGCTCTTACTTCATCTATCGTCGTCTCCACTTCGTGATACACTTACACTTGGTACACTTATGCTTCACGATTCGATTATCCCACTCTGTACGCTTATACTTCACGACTCAGATGTTCCACTGTACGCTTATACTTCATGACTCAGATGTTCCTCTGTACGCTTATACTTCATGACTCGGATATCTCATTGTACACTTATACTTCATGATATGATTCCACTTGATACACACTCAAGCGTAGTTAGATGTATGTATGTGCTTGTATAGATGCATATAAATAATGATTGAAGGACTTAGGAAGGCTTGTCCGCCCTATTTCCTTTTCTTCGTTGAGATGTGGTCTGGTGGGATCGGATGTCCATCCGAAGGTCGTTGATTCATTAGTTATATATTATGTACACAAGCATAGACATATGGGTTACTTCAGTCAGTTCAGTTATGAGTCTCTACCTCTAGTTCAGCACTTGCATTAGAAACCCACTAGTTGGAAGTCTCTACCCACTATTTGGGATGCATCTTCAGGACACGGCCTTCTCCGTCGTCTAGTTGGTAACTAGAGTCTCCTGTAGGGAGAGCGGACATTGTGTGTATAGATCTATATGGGATTGACAACCCCGCACCTAGACTGCTAGCTACAGTCCCGGCCTACCAAGCCAACGGGTGACAAATGTCATATTTTAGACGCTTGTAGGGCGTCTGGTACTCTAGTCAGTATGGTTACGAGTATCCCGGGTTACCTTATAATTCATTGGCTTTAAGGTAACGATATTTCACCGGCAATTTACACTGTATGCTGGTAATTCATTTTCAGAGTCACACTGTTTTGACCTTACAAGACGTATCTTTCATTTGATACTGTCTGGGGTCTGTTTTCTCTGTTTTTGACCTTCCAAGACGTATCTTTCATTTGATACTGTCTGGGGTCTGTTATTCACTGTTTTGACCTTATAAGACGTATCTTTCATTTGATACTGTCTGGGGTCTGTTATTCATTGTTTTAGACCTTACCAGCTGTACATTTCATTTGGTACCTCCTGGGGTCTGAGTCTCTACTTGTTAGACTGAACCAGGCGTGTCGTTAGTTCGATACTCTCCTGGAGTCTATGATTCCTTGCCTTAGTCAGCAGTCCTCACTGCTGAGGCATATGTTATTCCCTGATGTCGTTTGCTTTCCTCAATAATCAAATTCAGTATTTTGATAATGATAGCAATTTAGGGAAAATGACTTTTACCACATAACACTGACCAATCTTGGTAGAAGTCTACTTTATTAAAGAAAATATAGGATTTTCTGGAAAGAACTCTAATACACAGTAAACACTTAAACTACTACTTTATAAAGTTATTTGGATAAATGTCACTAAATACTTATGAACTCACCAGCATTTGTAAAAATGCTGATACTCGCCTTTCAAATAACTTGTATTCTCAGGTTAGCATTAGACAGGTACATCCCCGGAGCTGTTGATGAAGATAGCTTAGTACCACGCTGTATTTATTATATTTACTTGTATTACTTCGATGTATTGTAATGTAACATGTAAAACTATTACTATTAATGCAATGTTTTGTTGTACTTTGATTACTATAATGCATGTGTTGTGATACTTGACATGACGTCATCCACCCCAGAACGTTTCCGCTGTTCCGGTTTTGGGGTGTGACAGATTGGTATCAGAGCATTGTTTATAGTGAGCTAAGTATATCAATTCATAAAAGATATACAACCTATAAACACAAAGGGATAAAACACTCTGACCAAGAATTATACTTTAAAATATAACCATATTTTACCAAAGTATAATAACATCCAGAATCTACACACCCGAACACAAGTATCACAAGAAGAACAATAATAAAAGTCTTCGGATGTTGAGCATTACCGTCAAACCTGGGCAGTTATGTAATCGTAAGCTGGGGTAAATGTAACCTGATCAACTACATTTATCCGAGATGCGATGACCGTGTGCTTGAGAGTGATAGTGGTGTACAACAGGTCTGAAACTTACCAACTAGGAATGCTAGAGCCAAACATAAAGTTAAAATACTATAGGAGTATTTTAGAACACAAAAAGATCCACACTAATCCCAGAATCATAATCAGAAAAGAAGAATCAAACAATAATTAAAATACCATAGGGGTATTTTAGAATCCATTAACAACCTTGCGTGAATAACTAAAAAGATCCTTATTGATATACCTACAACTACAGAGGGTATACTCCCAAGGTTATATATAATAAGGATCCCATAGGCTGAGAATGTGTGGTTTCGCTCTATTTCCTTTTCATCGTTGGGATGTGGTTCTAGAGTAGTATCACATATTCGAAGGCCTATCGGATCTAAGCTATATATGATTTGTATACCCTGTGTAATCATAGCAGGACTCGATATGGATCATCCAGTGAAATGTTAATAATCTCTTAGGATTCTTTAGACATTTCCATTCTCGCGCGAACCCTGTAGACAACCCTATCCACTTCAGTGCTCGGCAGATGAGTTGATTCAAACCCATAGAAGGTTCATTAAGAAGATTTCCTGTTCGGAAATAAATGAACTGGGTCGAGACTATTGAATTCACCAGGTGCCTATATTCTTTTAGGGACATCGGTGAGGAAATCCGCCTAAACTTCGGAGATTCCCAGTCATCCATCATGAAGTGGTGACACCCAGAGTCGGAAATCAGAAGGAAGGCGGAGTGGAAATTCAATATGTCCATACGAGAAGAGAACCCTAGGAAGCCACCCGAAGGAAACCAACGCCGATTCCAGTCAAAGATACGAGGCAGACCGAGGGAGCCAGTACATAGAACCCGGGAATTGTCTTCCCCTCGTGATTCATCACGCTAATACACCCGTAAAATAATACAATTTAGTGAGTTAGTGGTTACACTACTCACGCTATGTGTTAGGTAAATCTTTGTTTCCCGTTGCCAGATACACGATTAGGGCAGATCCCCGCATCTCTATTGAGAGAATTTTAGCCATCTGCCCTTGTGAGCCTCTCTTTCCGCAGTTTCGTTCCGAACCGTTCTCAAATCTCTCCAAGCCGGAGAGTGAAACCTTTCCCAGTATAAAGGTAACTTAGTAGGAACGACTCGCATCTTATGGCCTTTTTCCGATACTCATACACCCACTTCGATTACCAGGACTACATCATAGGGATGTAGGTCGACACTCAGACGACCAGTACCCGAGGCACGGGAAAATTTATGCCTAATACGTTTAGGACAGAAATGTCCAGGGTTAACCATCGTGTCTTATTACCTTGTATTCCTTTCCGTGTAGGAAAAACCATGCCACCGAAGAAGCGCAACCAATCCACAAGCAAGAAACCTGCTCTCTTATTCGATGAAGCTACGTTCCAAGCTGCAGTCTCAGCAGCCGTAGCAGCTGTCATGGCTCACTTGAATGCTAACACCGCCAAAGTTAGTAAGGGCCCTGTCGGGATTTCCAATCCTGGCGACGGACAGCAGCAACCAACACTTCCATATTCAGCCACCCAAGAACCTCCACTGAACCCACTAAAGAGAAAACTCCAGATTGAGGAGGGAAGTACCTCGGCTCAAGGACCTTCTAAAGGGCGACGAGCTGAGGCAGTCTATACCCCTGTCAATCCTTCCCTCCCGACCTCAAGAAGACCATACTTAGGAGACCTTCCCCACTGCAGCAAGTGCAACTACCATCATCATGGTGCCTGTCGGGAACTCTATTGTGCTAGGTGCAACATGAAGGGGCATACTGCTCGTGTATGCAGAACTCCGGTGGAACGTATTGCATCAATCACCAAAGTGACGACCAATCCAGTTTGCCGTCTATGTGGTGCGATTGGACACTTCAAAAGGGATTGCCCAGCTGAAGGAAACAACAAAGACACAGAAGAAGCCTGACACTACTGCTTAGGGAGAAGCGGCAAGGAACTCGTTAGATTTTGGTATGTCTCTTGATCTCGGATAACTAAACTAAGAACAATAAAAGAGTAATTCAAATGCAAATTCTTCCTAGTAAGGCAAAAGTCGCAGCACTGTTACAAAATTTAAAAATTCATCAGGTAAAACTATAATGGCTAAACATATACGTTACGGCCATGTATATTTAAGATGGACAGACCTAGAGTGAGCGAATTCCGCCTCATTTCCTGTTCCTCGTTTGGTTGTGGATTTAGGGCGGGGTCGCTCAGTCAACAGTCCTCCCCCACCTTAAATATACATGACTAGTATATGTGAGGCGATTATAGAAATGCCTTGTAAGAATCCACTCATGAAAAGGTACTCTATTCGGAAACACTTAGAACTCTCTATAGTTCCGCGTCGACTCTATCGGTCCAAGTATCCGCGGTAGTGATATATAGGACGAAACCCGAGACGCCTAGAACTTGTGTGCCTGTTCGGCACATGACTCTATCGATCTTCACTTTATATCATGTCGAAGTGTGCCAACTTCGACGACTCTATTGATCATGGTTTGACTTCGTGCAACCATGTGTGCATTCTTAGTGCTGTGTAAAAAGAACTTTCTCCGTAGCCATATCGGCAAATAAAGGTTCTTCCGAACCTAAACCTAACACAAATAATCAAACGTAATGCGATCCGTCAATCGTCCCTCTTAACTCGAACCTTCCGAAGTACCCAAAAAGAGGGTACCGTGCGCCGTTGACCGACCCCTCGTAGTCAGATGAACACCGAAGTGAACGACACTGCATATACTCCAGAAGACGACAACCATCCGGAGTATATTCAGAAGAATCCCCAGAAAGACCCTTCGTACCTCGCACATCAGGTTCGTGAACCCTGAGAACAGAACTCATAAGATTGACCACTATAACCAGGTATATGCATAAAGGTGGCATATAATTGAGATCAAAAAGATTTAAGGTGTGTGTTTCCTCCCTATTCCCTGTTCCTCGTTGGGTTGTGGGTTTGGGGTGGAGTCGCACAGCTGAACATCCTGCCGACCTCAATTATATACTATTTGCATACACCCGGTATTTGTAGTTAGGCTAAGAATGAGCTCTACCACGAACCTCATAGAAAAGCCCTTCACCCTATTCCATAACATAGGAGCCGGAATCAAGAGAATCACTGCGGGTTGAGCTAGTAAAGTTCCGAGTGATGAGACCCTATACCCACTAGATTTGACCTAGACCGAGAAAACTCAGAACCTTCGGAAGAGTAGTTGCAGTAGATGTTCGCACTACTCAGGCACCTCGTCCACCCAGTTATAGACAAGTGGTGCTTATCATCATCCACCCTCTCGCAAGGAGGAAATCGTCACCGCTCGGTAGACGAAGAATCACACTTTCCAAAGTAAACACTAGAATACCAAAAACCACAGGATAACCTTCGCAGCCAAGAATACTTGATCAAAGAGCGAAAATAGTTGCGTTAAGCCTCGTGACCCTGATCCTGAAGAGGTTATAGACTTGACACCAGTCCTGGTGTTAGTCGAAGGGTTATGCAGGAGCATACACTTTCCACGCTAGAATAAACCACAGTCTTAGAGATTCATTGGACTATTAGGTGTTCCACGAATACTATCTCACACAGAGATAGTAGAACCACCTCCCGAGATAGTCCAACACTCGTCTGGTGAAACCTTATACTCCCGACCTCCAGGGTTTCCGCATCTCAAGCTTCGTTAGTGAAGATTCCTTTTGCACAAGCTTGAGATAGATACTCTACATCAAACCGATAACCATAGTCACGCAACCCACTCGACGATCTAGAAAGTCTCTATCAGCTAGTTGACAGAAAACGTGAAACCAAAGACCACTCGAAATTCCTAAGAACCAACCTGAAGGACTACACACACAGTACGAGTGAGAACATTAGGAACTTCAGAATGGCGATAGCGCTAGTGATGATCTTGCCATAGAAGTACACTATGTTCTAAGTACTGAAAGGCTCTACCCTTCCGAGAGCCTAGGACCATCCGAGAATCCTCGCAAAGATTTGGTCCAATCCTCGTCAGACCACTACTACTTTCGGATATTCCACAAGCTTCACACCTCGATCGATCCACTTCTTAGACTTGATAAGCGACTACCCGACGTCACTTTTCGTATCCCACTCATCTTGATAGAGACCATTGAGAACCCTAACCTCGTAGATACACCAGTCGGAACCCACTAGCTACACGAGACGTACTCTGCATCCCGTACGTGAAGGTCTATCGGAATGACAAACACAGACTAGAGTCACTTGGGAATGCGAGGACAACCGTATAGGAAGTACTCTCTTACCTCTACTTGGCCATTCATACCTACTTCCTTGCCTAGACCTGAATTTCGGGACGAAATTCCCTCTAACGGGGGGATGATGTGACAACCCAAGTTGTTCCGTTACATTTCCCCGTTACCGTTAACGGAATATTCCAGTTATAAAAGTTCCGTTAATTAGAGGTCGTCAATTTAATAAACGTTTCATTTGTTTATATTTAATACGTCATTAAGTCGTGATAAATGGGAATAAAAAACACATAACACACATTTCCATTTAATTGGAAAATGTTAAGTTTTATTATTACGACCACTAAATCGGGTGCGACGAAAAGCCCCGTATGACGGCAGTATCGGGTAAAATTCCACTGAGCCCCAACTCCAACCCCTATATAAGGGTGAGTGGAGTCCATTGGAGACTTTTTACACTCTCCCCACTCTCTCTCTCTACAACTTAAATTCGAGCCAAAAATCGTCCGTTTCGAGCCCCAAACGAGTAGGTAAACTATCCTAACTCGTTGTATAACTTATCTAGCGTACAAATTCGAGTTTAAAACATAAAATAGGGACAACATCATGAGTTTACAACCCAAGAACACTCTTGGGCCGTGAACACCAATTAATGGGGGTTTTTAAGCCCCAAAACCCCTCCAAATTGTCCCTAAGGCTTAGATATGACTTGTAGGCTTATGGAATCGGACTTAGAACACCTTGAACTAGCATTTGGAAGAGTAAACAAGAGTTTAATTCCCAAGAACATGCTTGGGCCGTAAACTCCTCTTCATGGGGAGTAAACTCTATTTTGTGTGTTAAAAATGCCCTTAAACACACCAATGGCCTTGGATTAAATTCTAGAAACGACCAACAACAAGCTAGGGACCTTAAATGCAATAAAAACAACTCCATTAGGAGTTCACGGCCGTAAACCCCTCATGGAAGGGTACCTAGTCCGTAAACTCCCACAAAGGGGTTATTTGGTGTCCTAAACTCCCCATTTGACTTGGAAAAATGCTTAGGAATTTACCCACTACCACTTAAGCACTTAAAACACCAAACGAATGAGGGTATAGGAGCTTACGGCCATAAGCTCCCTTGCTTATGGCCGTAAACTCCTCAAAGGGGCCATTTCATGCTTAAACTCATTCACACTTTATGGTTTTGGACTTAGGAGAATTCCATGAGCAAGTAGAAGCCTTAAAACACCCTAGAACACCCTCACCATGAGTTTACGGCCGTAAACTCATGGGGAGTAGTCCCTGGGCCGTAAACATGGTGTTAGGGTTTTACTCTTGGAGAGTAAACTCCATTCCCTAGCCATACACACCCTTAGACGCTACCCGGGACACCCAAACACTTATCTAAAGTGTTTTCCGCTCCTTTGAGTGCGTATATTTGTTTAATTAGTATTAAATATAATAATTGTATGTGAACATATGTTATCATATGTTAAATAGGTCATTGTGTGTGTTCGAGTCCTTGCGTGACACCGAACGCCCAAACGGCACCTTCGTCGGACCTACTTACACCAGGTGAGTTCATACCCCTGAATGAACCTTTTAAATGTTTTTACATGTTTTATAGGGGGGGAATACAAGTTAAACATGCCAGTTATCATATCAATCACATGTGATTGATAACCAGCATGCACAAGATTTTATGACACTGTACACTGTTTTACTGAGTAGGACACTATAATGGTTTTCAAAAAGGTTTTTCGTTTGTTTCAAGACTCTTATTTATACTGCTTTATTTAAAACTCACTTTAAACTGGTTTATAAAGGTTTTACAAGATTTTAATCAAAGTTCTCTTTCACCACGTATACTTTTACTTGTATGTTACTGCTGCTTCGCTTTTACTTATTTAAAACTCCTACTTGATAACACATTTCCTTCGTGATACGCTTATACCGGATTTTTGTCTCTATATCGCTTATACTTGTAGCCTCTTATACTTGATAGACGCTCTTACTTCATCTATCGTCGTCTCCACTTCGTGATACACTTACACTTGGTACACTTATGCTTCACGATTCGATTATCCCACTCTGTACGCTTATACTTCACGACTCAGATGTTCCACTGTATGCTTATACTTCATGACTCGGATGTTCCTCTGTACGCTTATACTTCACGACTCGGATATCTCATTGTACACTTATACTTCATGATATGATTCCACTTGATACACACTCAAACGTAGTTAGATGTATGTATGTGCTTGTATAGATGCATATAAATAATGATTGAAGGACTTAGGAAGGCTTGTCCGCCCTATTTCCTTTTCTTCGTTGAGATGTGGTCTGGTGGGATCGGATGTCCATCCGAAGGTCGTTGATTCATTAGTTATATATTATGTACACAAGCATAGACATATGGGTTACTTCAGTCAGTTCAGTTATGAGTCTCTACCTCTAGTTCAACACTTGCATTAGAAACCCACTAGTTGGAAGTCTCTACCCACTATTTGGGATGCATCTTCAGGACACGGCCTTCTCCGTCGTCTACTTGGTAACCAGAGTCTCCTGTAGGGAGAGCGGACATTGTGTGTATAGATCTATACGGGATTGATAACCCCGCACCCAGACTGCTAGCTACAGTCCTGGCCTACCAAGCCAACGGGTGACAAATGTCATATTTTAGACGCTTGTAGGGCGTTTGGTACTCTAGTCAGTATGGTTACGAGTATCCCGGGTTACCTTATAATTCATTGGCTTTAAGGTAATGGTATTTCACCGGCAATTTACACTGTATGCTGGTAATTCATTTTCAGAGTCACACTGTTTTGACCTTACAAGACGTATCTTTCATTTGATACTGTCTGGGGTCTGTTTTCTCTGTTTTTGACCTTCCAAGACGTATCTTTCATTTGATACTGTCTGGGGTCTGTATTCACTGTTTTGACCTTACAAGACGTATCTTTCATTTGATACTGTCTGGGGTTTGTTATTCACTTTTTTGACCTTACAAGACGTATCTTTCATTTGATACTGTCAGGGGTCTGTTATTCACTGTTTTGACCTTACAAGACGTATCTTTAATTTGGTACCTCCTGGGGTCTGAGTCTCTACTTGTTAGACTGAACCAGGCGTGTCGTTAGTTCGATACTCTCCTGGAGTCTATGATTCCTTGCCTTAGTCAGCAGTCCTCACTGCTAAGGCATATGTTATTCCCTGATGTCGTTTGCTTTCCTCAATAATCAAATTCAGTATTTTGATAATGATAGCAATTTAGGGAAAATGACTTTTACCACATAACACTGACCAGTCTTGGTAGAAGGCTGCTTTATTAAAGAAAATATAGGATTTTCTGGAAAGAACTCTAATACACAGTAAACACTTAAACTACTACTTTATAAAGTTATTTGGATAAATGTCACTAAATACTTATGAACTCACCAGCATTTGTAAAAATGTTGATACTCGCTTTTCAAATAACTTGTATTCTCAGATTAGCATTAGACAGGTACATCCCCGGAGCTGTTGATGAAGATAGCTTAGTACCACGCTGTATTTATTATATTTACTTGTATTACTTCGATGTATTGTAATGTAACATGTAAAACTATTACTATTAATGCAATGTTTTGTTGTACTTTGATTACTATAATGCATGTGTTGTGATACTTGACATGACGTCATCCACCCTAAAACGTTTCCGCCGTTCCGGTTTTGGGGTGTGACACTTATGCATGCAAATTATACACAGAACATGATATAAGGCCAAATACAATATTCTTAGGCTATAAGATCCTAACCGTATACAAATTTTAAAGCATATATTTAGCAGTTATTGATACCAATAATCATTCTCATTCTAGCATATCATACAATATCTCAGAGGCTACAAGCCTCACATATCAGGCCAATCTATCGTTGACTACTCATCACTAGTATGTAAGTCTACCAGCTCATACAACATATAAAGGCATCTCTTGTAGCCCTATCTAGCATGTGGTTCTCAGATTCATAAATCAAATCATAACATATAACATATATGGGTATCCTGGGGAAACTTACTTGAGCTCGGCTAATTGCATGCACCACACCCTTTCTTGTTTTATAAAACTTTTTCCTTGAAAACAAATTTCTTTTTGGAAAACTTTACAGACCCTTAGTTTGAATTCAGACACACCCAAAAGTACGTATGTCTGAATCCCTAAAACCAAGGCTCTGATACCAACTTGTAATGACCCAAAAAATCAAGGGTAAAATTTTCATTTTTCATTATAGTCAAACACATGTGTTACTTAATCCAACAATTCAAAAAACATTGCTTAATTAAAACATTTATCAGAGTTACATCCCAAAACCACATAATGCGGAAAACACGGGTGTGTGCATTGCGATCAAGTCGGGCCCTTCCTTTCCAAACCAATGATACCTTAAACCATAAACAAAACTGTAAGCACGAAACTTACTGAGTTCCCCAGCACATACCCCACATAATCTACATAACCACATAAACCATATCAATCGCATAGGCCATATTAATCACATAAGTCATATCAATCACATAAGCCATGTATATAAACATATAAGGATGTCATGGAAACCCTCCAAGGTCTTACACCGGGTGCCATAGGAACCCCCTTATGGTATTAGCCCACTGCCATGGGAACCCCCACATGGTCTTCACTAACTACCATATAAACTATACATACCAACATAAAAGGGTGCCCCAGAAACCCTCCAAGGTCTTACACCGAGTGCCATGGGAACCCCTACAGAGTCTAAGCCCACTGCCATGGGAACCACCACATGGTCTTTTCCTGGAATGCCATGGGAATCCCCACATGGTCTTATATCCAACTGCCTCGGGAACTCACCGGGGTCTTCTATTCAAGTATCACAAAGACAACTAGCATACCAAATACCACACAATCCACTAGCATACCACATATAACTAATTGCCATGGGAACCCCCACATGGTCTTCACATAAATACATAATGCACTGATAGCATAACCACAATCATCATCACAATTAGATAAATGGGCCAGCCTTGGTGCCTTCGACCTATTGGTATGGTCAGAAGGCTCACCTCACACTGTCAAAGTCTTGCGGGTAAAACTCTAGCTGTTGGATGGCAGATTCCCGAACTGTCAACATCAAAACAATACCCAATTAATAATTGGGTTCCAGTATATAACCATAAGTCCATGCTTGGGGTAAAAAGACTACTTTACCTCCATGCCATCTTGAGCCAAGACCAAGGCCCAAACACACACTCTGAAGGCCCAAAAACAAATCAATGAACCAATGCCAAACATAAGGCCCAATTTTCCAAATTGGGCCCAAACCCCTACATGCCCTTTTCTTATGGCCCAATCATTTATTCCAGTCCAAACACTTGGCATTCCTAAGGCCCAATATCTTATAATCATCAAGGCCTAATTATGGCCCACTTATGGCCTAGTTTTCCACATTGGGCCCAAACCCCTTACATGGGCCTTACCCTAAAGTGTGACAACCGTCAATTTTCGGTCAAGTCAAAGTTAACTGAAGTCAACAAGTCAAACCGTTTGACTCAATTTGCCCGTGGTTGCTAGAGTTTATATTATGTAATTCCTAAACAACTCGTTATTCTAATGAGAGATCATAAGTCGAAAAGTACGTACATCTAGATCTCCTTAACCTAAAACTGTGGTACGTGGCGAGCCAAACCGATAAAACAATGTTGCATACCCATCGGGAGTGTGTAAGATCCTTAAACAAGGCGTAACAGGGTTTACGGACCTTGCAATGTGAAGCCGGACACTCGCATTTGCCACACACGAACCCTCTCTCAATCGTTTTCACTCTATCTCTCTTTATCGAGAATCTCTCCCAAACCTCCCCACGTATGTCAAATCTATCCCAAATCTCTCTAAGTATGTGAAATCTCTCCCAAAATTCTCTTTGTATGAGAAATCTCTCCAAGAATATGAAATCTCTCTCAAATCTCTCCAAGAATGTGAAATGTCTCCCAAAACTCTCTTTGTATGAGAAATCTCTCCAAGAATATGAAATCTCTCTCAAATCTCTCCAAGAATGTGAAACCTCTCCCAAAACTCTCTTTGTATGAGAAATCTCTCCAAGAATATGAAATTTCTCCCAAATCTCTCTTTGTATGAGAAATCTCTCCAAGAATATGAAATCTCTCCCAAATCTCTCTCAAAAATTCCCGTAACTTTTTGAAGTCATTCGGGTCATTCCGACCCTTAACCGGATCAAAAACGGCTTGAATCGGGGTAAAAACGAATAAAATAGGCTTAAGGACCCGAAACCCTCTTAGGACCCGAAAGTCCTCTTAGGGACCGAGACCAAGAAGACCCGAACCCAAAGGCTCCAGGAAGAACTGAACCCGAAGGTCCTCTCAGGGCCGAACCTCGCACAAGACCCGAACCCGAAGCCTCGGTCCATTTCACCCATGATGCCTTCGGTCCATTTCGCTTCTGACTGCTTCGGACCGAGCCTACTCTTCTCACTGTAACGCTTCGCTTCGCCTCGCGCCTAGCCTCAGGAGGACCGAACCTCCGACCCAATCCGAGAGGCCTCGCTGGAAGATCAATTATTTCCGGTTTTCGACTACGACTTCATTTTAGCTTCGTTTTTAATTGTTTTAACGTGGGATTTTCACCCAAAACTTTATTTTAACATATAAGGACCCTTAATTAATGATTTATCACGTTTTTAAGGATAAAACCTTATCCAAAAAGAGTGGGTGAAGTACAAGAGGTGGAGTGTTGACTTTCCTTTATTCTATGACACAAGCAACCACCCATACCCACTCATGTCACTATTCCCCATCAGCCCTTACCTAGTCACTTCATTGTACTTTTCCCACCTTTTTCCAACCTTACAATTGGTCAAAGGCTAGAAAAGTCCCCTCTCTCCTCACACTTCATTCATTCTCTCATTTTTCCACCAATAATCACACTCCAAACTCTCTCATATTTCTCTCTCAATTTCGAGAACTTCAAGGAATACTCCAAGGCTTTTCTCCTTCATTTAGTAAGTATCATCCTCTTTCTTATGATTATTACACATCCTCCTACTCAAAATTATAGGTTGCTTACACAAACATCATCACATTCTTGTTAGATCTTCGAATCTTCAAGTGATTCTTCAAGTGTTATTGAGTTGGACACTTCTCTTCTTCAACACTCATCTACTGAAACTAATCAAGGTGAGTTCATACCCCTACATTTTCATGTTTTCTCAAGTTTTTAGGGGGGGAATACAAGTTAAAACACCAAGAACATAACTAAACTTTTCTAACAGCTTTCATCAGAAAAGGTGGACTCCATTCACGGACTGTTTTGGACAACTTAAACATTTTTATTTGAAGAACTGTTTTAGTTGTAATTAGTTCCTGTTATTATCTTTAAAATGACTACTTTCGCATCTCCATACGATTTGTCTACAATTTATGGTGATTTTTACAAAACTGCCTATCATTTCAAACACCAATCCGGACCAGTCTGTGATTATGGAATATTTCACCCAAGTTGGAGGTTATTAAAAATCATGATAAAAATTATGAGTAAACTAGACACATTTTAGGAACTCCCAGAATTTACGGATTTAGTTTTCGACTTCGTATGATTTTTCTATCAATTTTCTAAAACAGCGCAGGAAGGTTAAATTAGTTAACAACATATAAATTTCATAACACTTTGTATTATGTTGAGCAAAGTGTATAACAATAAGTTCTAAATATTGAATGTGTTTCCTTGATAGTTTATCATCATAAACTGAAACTTAGTCATTCACGATAAGACTATTCATTCATTTAAAACACGTATATTAAGCTATAATAAGCATAGTTTATGGATTCATAACACAAATGCGTTTTCATAAAAGAGTTCTTATACATTACAAACGTTTTGGGATAAACTATAATAGGTATGGTTTATGTTTCCATTAACACAACAAACACATTTTGGAAGGTTTTATTCCCCCAGAAAAAAGGTTTTACAGTCATGCACACCACACATAAACTTGTTAACCTAAATTGTGAGACAATCTCTTCCGTACGTCCGAGCGCGGAATCTAAATTCCTGGTAGTTATAATCAGAGTCTCCTGGAGGGAGGACGTGATAGTTGTGTATAGATCTATATTGGGTTAGACACCCCACACCAGAGCTGCTTGCAACAGCTAGACCGGCAGGTCTGAGGTGACAAGTGTCATTTCAGTTTCGCGACGCCTGAGAAACGTCATGGCAGGTTTATTCAGTCATTAGTATGATTATAGCGGCTCACATAGGGATTTAACAACATAAAGTTTACAGGGATTTTCATAAATCAAAAGGGGTTTTATGTCGATTTAAAATCACTTTTTATATCAATAATTACAGATATTATGGTATATTTTCAGTCTTGGTATTTAAGACTACACATCATTCATTTCGGGATTTTTCTCAAATCAGAAAGGGTTTTACGCCAATTTAAAACCACATTTATATCATTAAGTATGACAAATATTTGTTCATTTTCGGACCTGGCATTTAGGACCACATAGCTTTTATAAGGAAAATATTGGATTTTTCTTGGTAACATACATCTCTTTACAAAGATCGATTTTCAAACTCTTACTGTCAAAAGCTTATGAACTCACCAACCTTTGTGTTGACACTTTTCAAAACTACTTGTATTCTCAGGAATTCAGTGAAAATAGGAAATCAACAACGTTTTGAGGATGGGACGATAAATCGTCAAACAGTTCATTTTGTATCATAATGTAATTGATTCAAATCATGTAAACATACACTTTGGTGTAACTTTTTCAATTATATTTATAATGGTTGTATTTACTTTGAGCACTATTATACTCGTTGTTGTGACACTCTACATGAAGTCCTCCACCCCCGGACGTTTCCGCCATCCTTGGTTTAGGGGTGTGACATAAAGCCCATCTAAATATTCTAGTACATATACTTTTTCTTGGATGGTCCATCAATAGCCCAATCACCAAAGCCCATCAGAAATGCCCAACTCAAGGCCTAAATAAAATTAGGATTTTCACATAAAATGACGATTAGGGCTAATTGTTTTTACTTAACCCATTAAGGACTTGATCCATTAAGGACTTAATTCATTAAGTCCATTACTCCACTAGATAAAACATAGAGTGTGGTTGGACATAATTCAAAATTCCAAATCCAATGGTCTAAACGCGGGTCACAACAAATGCAAAACTCACATTTCCAAAATTAGGGTTTTCTAAACCCTAATTAGGGTTTTCAACACAATCGCAAGTCAATTAGTCCAATGGTTAAGTTTTAGGTCAAAATAGGGTCTCACTAGGTCAATTAGGGTTAAATGCATTGGGCACCACCCACTACCACCTCGGGTAGTGGTGCTCAACAGAGGCACACGGTGGTGGTGATGGTTGTGATTCTAAATCAAAACACATCAAAACATCCTAAAGCAATCCAATCGCAAAAAAGAGCATACCGCCACCCAAGGTAGCGGTTGGTTGCGGCAAAATGGCGGCATGAGATGATGGTGACGGGTTTTTACAGCCAAATTAACAACATACATACAACAAAACATCCAAAATGAACACGCACAATAAAATACATACACTCAACCACCCTTGTGGCGGTAGGCAGTGGTAGAGGGTGACAGCCACCACCTCACGGTCGTGGTGGTGGATTCTCTTGATTCCAAACCGAGAAAACACATACACGCACTGAATGAGATCTGAATTCAACCACCCACGTGGTTGTGTACAATGAACGGCAGCAACATCACTCCAACAATCGGCGGTGGAGAGACAACCGGAGGAAATGGCGTCGTTGACGGCCACATGGGCAGCGACGGACATCGGAAAGCTAAGACATCACAAATGAAAAGAAGAGACGATTGGGGCAGCCACGACCTCGTTGGAACAAGACAACAACGGTATCAACGGAGCGGTGGTTGTTCGTCGGCGGCTCAGTCTTCACGGGAACGGATATTGTGGTTACATGGTTGTTCTTCGGCATCATCGGGTAAGGAGGCGGCGGCAACAACACTCGCAATGTTGTTTCCCGACCATCCTTGATTAACACAATGTCGGGTTCAAGACCTTTTGTCTTCCGGTTCCCGAAAGTCTTCGCTATCACCGGCAATAGGGATGTGTGAGGCCAGCTTCGTCAGCAACAATGGTCCGCCGATGACCTTGGTTGGCCAGAATAGCAAGATGATGGGGGTGGTGGTGGCTGGAGGTTAAGGTAGGTTTAGGGTTTGAGAACACAAGGTGACAGTTTTTAGGCCCCATGTCCAGATTCAAAATTTCACATGTTTACACTTCCAGTCCCTCCTCCTTATTCTTTTGAAATTAAGTCCAATATTTACCTACACCTCACTTAGTTTTAAACCTACTTTTAATTATAAAATAAACACACAAAGGCAGTGGACCTATCAATTGTGGTATAGCTAAATAAGTAGGGTATTAAACACAGGGAACGGTAAATTAAAACTAAAAACTAATTCTATCTAAATTAATTAATAAATAGGTGTTTTTTCTAATTTTACAAGACTAGAAACTTACTAACTATTACTTAATTTAAAAAACTAGAAAAGCAAAGAATTAACTAGATTCAATAATGGGAAGGACTTCTGTTTAGTTCAACTCAATTGATCCTATGGTTGATATTATGGTAATAGTGCAATGGACTAACTCTTTTGTTGGTTACCGATTCAAGTGATTAGATTCGCGTTCACTACACTAATCCTTAGTGAATAAACTAACTCAAACAGTGATCAGTTGTCTAATTTAATTCAATTCACTAGATTTATTATTCGGGTTAATTTAGACTTGCAATAGTTAACTAATTTGGTCCTTTAATTAACTTCTTGTTGATGGTCATCACCCAAGCTCACACATGAATTTACCTAATTTTCTTATTAATTCTAGTTTCATGTTCATTAATCCTAGACATATGACAAAGTGGTCACATAAACATATGAGGTTGATAATCAAAAGATGTTCATACTATTTAATTACCTTCCTATTAACAGAAAATTAATTATCATTCACACCCAAGGTTCTCTAGCAAGCTAAAACTAACAAAAATCACCAACATTGAATTAATCCTACCAAATATCAAACCATAGTCTCAATTTTGTATCCCCAAACAGAAGTTTAAGAGTTTTAGCTCATGATTGAAGTAAATAACAACAAATAAACGAATTCTAATTGTCTAGCCATAATGGAAAACAAAAGATTAAGTAGAATGATGAAATTTGCCTCAAATCTCCTTCGAGATTGGATTCTAGCTTGTATCTTCGTTCTCTAGGGTTTTTCTGGTTCTTCAATCACAGCTAATCTCTCCAAAAGGGTTCCAGAATTCTCCCCTGTCGATCTGAGAAGTTATCTTTATATTTGCGAAACAACTCGTCGAGTCAGGTGCCGACTCGCCGAGTCCATCTCTCAATCCCCGTATGCGATTAGTCTCTGGGTCTTTGAGTCTTTATCTTCTCGAATATTCGATCAGACTCGCCGAGTAGACGACCCTACTCGCTGAGTAGGTGTTGTTTTTGGTGTTTTCCTTCTTTGTTCAATTCCCGAGCTCCCAATCGCTTCTCCTACTTCCTTTTGCTTCTGAGCTTCACTTTTGGACTGAAATCATAATTCAAACACTTTTAAGTACCTTTTGTCCATGATATGCAATAATTTAGCTAATAAATGATAAAAAAAAAATTTATACTTAATATGAACTAAATATGCACATATCACTGGTCATGCTGGTCAACGGCATGGTTGGTTGATTCTAGAAAGGATTGAATGCCTGGAATTCTTTGCATTTCTTGGTTAGGGTTGTTGCCTTGTTGTATATGTCCGGACAATGTACTCCTAGGCGGAGTATTTTGCCGGTGAGAGCTCGAGCACCTTTGTGTGCCGCAACGTCTCCGGAATGACTTTCTTCCAGGAGCGTCTGTCCTTCTGTCTTAGAGATGCACTTTAGACATGGGCTTAATTACCCTATTCGATACAGTTGGGTGTCTTTGATTGTGAAATGTGACACCCTGACCCTGACTTTCCTTGCTTCTTCTAGGTGGCCCGAGAGTACGCCATGAGGCAAGTAATCAATGTATGGCTTGGTCCATTATGGGATAGTCGATGCTGTGTTAACCTTTGGTTATCAATGTTTCTCTCTGGGGGCATTTCGACTAACACTTTCTTTGTTAGGTGATCATAGGATGTTGAGGCTAGCTTGTTGAGAGCATCTTCCCTCGCATTCTTTCCACGAGAGATTTGCTTTATTCAAAAGTTTTTCAATCCGCTTGTTAAGCTGCAGACTGCATCCAGGTATTTCTGCATCCTTGGATCTTTTGCTTCATATGTTATGTTTATCTGGTTTGTGATAAGTAACGAATCAATGAAAGCTGCTAATTGCTTTACACCAACCTCCTTTTTCAACCTCAAGCCCGCTAGAAGTGCTTCATTATTAGATACCTAGAAATTGACTCGTAGTGCATAAGTGATTTCTTCGCACTTGGGGCTTTGAAGGATCAGGCCTATGCCTGAGTCTTCCTTACTTGCCGCACCATCGGTGTATAACTTCCAAAGTTCCTTGTCGGCTTCAGGCTCCAATGGGTCGACGAAGATTGTCGTCAGTACTCCATTGATAGTAACTGGGATTTCGACTAGGAAATCTGCGAAGGCCTAGGATTTGATGCTAGTCTGGGGGTGATAATTGATATCGTGCTTGCCTAACTCTATGGCTCAATTGGCCAGTTGCCCAGACTTTTTCGGCCTTAGCAGAACTTGGTTTATCGGATAGCTGGTTAGGAAATCCACCTTGTAGGCTTGAAAATACCATTGTTGCCTCCTGGCAGCGTATACCAAGGCAAGGACCACTTTCTCTAAGGCCGGGTAATTAACCTCTAGCCCTTGCAAGGCCGTACTCACAAAGTGGATGGGGACCTGTTTAACTTCCCTTTCCACCATCAACACAGAGGATATAACTTCTTCTGAAGTTGCTAAATACATAAGTAGTGTCTCCCCTGGTAGCGAGCAAGCGCGAGCTGGTAGTTTGTGTAAGGTGTCTTTCAGTCGTTGCAATGCTTCGTTTGCTTTTTTTGTCCATTTGAACTGCTTTTTGTCTAAGTACCCTTTGAGGTTGTGGTATAGAGGAAGCGCCATTTCTACGGATTTGCCGATGAATCTTACAAATGTCGTTAGCCTACCGTTGATCTCTTGCACACCCTTGAGGTTGTAGGGAGTTTTCGACTCGAGGAACTCTTGAATTTTGATGGGATTTGGCATGATCCCTTCCTTCGATATCAGATACCCAAGGAATTGACCTTCCTCTACACTTAAGGTACACTTAGTTGGGTTTAACCTCATATGTGCTTTAGCTAGCATTTTAAAGTTTCTTCCACATCATGGATTAGAGTTTATTCGTTACAGCTCTTGATTACCATGTCATCAACGTAGACCTCGATATTTCTTCCGATTTGATCAACGAATATCTTGTCCGTTACTCTCTGATATGTAAAGCCCGCATTTTTCAGTCCAAATGGCATTTTCTGTTAGCAGAAAGTGCCCTTCTCGGTGTGAAAGGTTGTTTTCGCCTCGTCCTCTCGTTTCATCTGTACCTAATGATAAAATTTGTATGAGTTAAGGAAACATTTCAACTGAAACCCTTTAAGTGATTAGACTTTCTGATCTATCTCCGGAAGGGGATAACAATCCTTTGGACAAGTTTTATTAAGGTCTGAGTAATCAATGCACATTCGCCATGACCCATTGGCTTTCTTTACCATAACATGATTTGCTATCCATGTCGGGAACATTACTTCCCTAAGTATGCCAGCACTTACTAGGTCGGCTACGTTTGCATTTATAGCCTTGTTTCGGTCTTCCTCCTGGCCCCTCTTCTTTTGTATGACAGGATTGCTTCCAGGCATGATATTGAGACTGTGCTCTATAACCTGTCAGATATGTTGGCTTCCAGGAGAAAACAATGGAATATTGCTTCAAGAGCGCTACCAGTCATTCATTGGTCTCGCCTGATAGATGAGTGTCGATTCGCATGAGCTGCTCTGGGTATTCCACGTTTATTTGGTGTTGTTCAGTGGAACAACCATCCTTTGACTTTTTTGGTGCTCGCACCAACTCGGGAACAACTATAATCTGATGGCAGTGCTGCGCCCTGGTATTTGTGAAGATGATTGTTGTTGATCCCTAGCGTGTGCTAAATATAACTATGACATGTATCGTTGATGGCACGAACTGTAGTAGGGAGATTGCTGACCATCTAAGCAGAATATTGTGTTCTGCTGGAAACTGGATCACAGAGAATTCGATTTTTCTTGTGACTCTATCCCTTTCATCATGACTAAACAACTTTAAGGGCAGCCGGATAGTGCCCAATGGCCATAAGTTGTGACCAGTGAACCCCACCAACGAACCTCCGTTTGGGGGCCTTATCCCCTCCTTCCATTCTTCTGGTATTCTCCTGAAACAATGCTCATAGAGTATTTCGGAGCAACTACCATTGTCAATGTATATTCGATGGATTTTCGTATGACGAGTGAATCCAGATATGAGGAATGGATCCCGCAGATCCTAGTTCAACGGCCTGAGATTGCTGCTCAAAAAAGTGATATTAAGTAGATTTCTTGAGAGCACCTCTATATATCATCCTCCATTTGGTGAGTTGCGTTTCTCTTACGGGATTTAGAGATAGTGAGTACCTCGGTGCCATCATACAGAGGTTCCTGCAGCAGATCGGGATATGCTATCGCCATCTGAGGCAGCGAACCTTCTGACAACAGTTGTCGGAAACTGCTCTGGAGTACTAACTCTGCTATTTCTATCATAATTGGTGGGAACTATTCCATTAGCACCTAGATTAGGGCCTGTGTTCTACACTCACGGTGGTGGTCATTGTTTTCTATCACCGGTATTCTGAACAGATCTTCTACTACCGTCCCAAATGCTGTTGGGTTTAAATCCCCCTTTTGTAGAGAACCAATGTCGTGTATTGGTTGTATCACTCGATGGATACGTCTGGATGGCGCCAAATGTTGTGACATGCTCTACAGGGAGCTGGTTAATTAGAGACAGGTTTGTCCTGGAGTTTTTTCCTAAGAACACAACACAGATGAATAATTAAAGGACGACCAGGGTGTTGGATAAGGTGTCTAAGTCCATAACTATTTCTGGTATGTACTTGACCCGATTTAGCATGGTCCATTTGGGTTGCATGACATCATGCATTTGGATAAACTAAAATGAGAGAAATAACACTTATGGTTTATTAATATATTATAATTTCTAATATATTAATAATATTATTTAATTAGTATTGATCAAAAATTAATTTAAAATCAATTAAGTGATCAAGAAAAGGTGACTAATTAAATATATGGGTTGATTGTGTAAGTCAACCATACTTGTATAGTGGGCTAAATGCTCCATGGATTATGAAGTTGGGATTAGACCCATTGGATGCTCCATGGATGCCCCATGGAAGTGTAAACCCATGGGTCATGGAAATGAAGAGTCATGACAATTAGGGTTTACATGGTGTAACCCTAATTGTAAGACACTATATAAGGATCATCATGTTCACCAAAATCGGCCACTTAAGCAAGAGTGAGAGGGCATTGCCGATTTTCTAAGTGTGTAACATTTCTCTCAAGTCATTCCAAAAAGCATTTGGTGTTGTGTGAGACATTTGATGCATCACACTTGGGATGATAGGCTCATAAGGTTTTTCAAGAAATCCAAATTACTATAAGGCAGGTATTTCTAGCTAGCTTTTATGTTTAAAGTTCCCCATGTATGTTAGATAGGATTAAGAACCTTGGAAATAAAATTTTGCATATATTTTAGACAAACATAGATCCAAGGTTTCTAGGGTTGCATGTACACCTTAGAAGTGTTAGAATGCTCCAAACCCTTCACAGGGGTTCTCCCGGGACGCCGCTCTGACGATCAAGTTAGTCTTTTCTTAGAGAGAGTTTAGGGTAAATTGTATGTGGAAGAAGATGGATCCCTTCCTTAGATAGGAAGAGACCCTTTTATACATATTACTAATAGAATGAAGTGACTCTCCCATGGGGAAGTGAGACGTGACACCCTCTTATTGGGAGAAGTATACCCACAATAACTAACTGTCAGGTGACGTTAGCTCTGGGCGTCATCAGGCTCCTTATCATGACTTGATTGGTCATGAGAGAATGAGAAGATCACGATGAATATTCTTCCTAGTGAGGGGAAGCGAGCTGCCAACTCAGCGCTGGCCTACTAGAGCCAAGACCGGGTCCCCGCCAGGGCCCTGGCTTGATAACGTCCCATCAGTGCTTTCCATCAAGTTTAATGTGGCCGCATACGGTAACGTTAACACTTACTTTCTAATCCTAGTATGGTGATCTTGAGAGATCTTTCCTAAAGAATCTTTTTCAGCAGTATGATAATATTTTGGGGGTAGTACAAAAGTAATTGGATAGGCACGACAGTACAATAGTACTTGGATAAGCAAGGTTATGTTGGATAAGGTGTCTAAGTCCATAACTATTTCGGGCTTGTACTTGACCCGACCCGGCATGGTCCATTTGGGTTGCATGGCACCATGCAATTGGATAGACTAAATGAGAGAAATAACACTTGGAGATTATTAATATATTATAAGTTCTAATATATTAATAATATTATTTAATTAGTTGATCAAAGAATTAATTTGGAATTAATTAAGTGATCAAAGGATAACTAATTAAATATATGGGTTGATTATGTAAATCATCCATATCTTGTATAGTGGGCTAAGAGGCTCCATGGATTATCAAGTTGGGTTCTACCCATAGGATGCTCCATGGATGCTCCATGGGAGTTACAAACCCATGGGTCATGGAAATGAAGAGTCATGACACATTAGGGTTTACATGGTGTAACCCTAGATGTGCCAACACTATATAAGAGTCCCATTCTCCACAAAATTGGCAACAAAAGTTGAACACTAAGAAACTAGAGGGCTTGGCCGATTTTGAGAAGTGTGTGTTATCTCAAGAGTCTTTCCAAGAGCATTTGGTGTTGTGTGAAGCATTTGAGGCATCACACTTGGGGTGCTAGGCTCACAAGGTTTCAAGGAACTCAAGCAACAACAAGGTAAGTTATTCTATCTATGATTCAAGTTAAAATTATTCCCCATGTATGCTAGATAGGAATATAACCTTGGAATTCAACTTTGCATGATAATTAGACAAACATAGATCCAAGGTTATTAGGGTTGCATGTACACTTAGGAAGTGTTAGAATGCTCAAAACCCATCAGTGGTATCAGAGCCAGGTTTGTTTGTTTGTTATTTGTGCTTAAAAGTTGAAGAAAGTCGAAATTTCTGCTGTCTGACTGATGGACTCGGCGAGTCCATGGGGAGGACTCGTCGAGTTCATGTGTATCTTCAACCTACTCGGCGAGTAGGTTTGTGCACTCGGCGAGTAGGGTCGACAGAGTGCAGAATTTCGACTTGAGTTGCTGGAAATGGATTAGAATCATTACCCTAAAATGTTTTGGTACTTGAAAACTTGTTTTAGAAGGTGTAATGTCTTTTCTAACTCATTTACAACAACTAGTTATCAAAATTACAAAGATTAAATGTGATTTTGATTCTTGAAAGTGTTCATATTCATATTCTTGTTCTTATGATGTTTAGATGATCATAGGAATTATTTGTAACCTATGTGGTAGATTAATTCATGATCATAATGTGTTTTAATGGAGTCCATAACTTGTCCTCAAGTTATGGAAAACCAAAAGTCTCTTGGATTAAAAAAACCATTAAAAGAACACAAGAGTTAGGAAAAATGAAAAGTCCTCATTTTATTACTCTATTAAACTCATAAGTTACAAGAAATGAAAAGTTTTGAAAGTTTACAAAACTTGCCCTCAAGTTTTGGAACAAGTAAAGTTAAGTTAAAACTTTAGTTCCAACCCCTAGAATTTTAAAAGTTAAAATTCAACCCTTATACTTATATTATTATGAGTTAATAATTATATATATGTATAAGAACAAAGTCGTCTTACCGCTAGTACGCCTCATTCACGAAGCCGGTCTATAAGGTGGGTATAAGGTTGTTGCCTATAAAATGGTGACTTAATGGGTGTCCACTCTCACCCACCGCTTGCTTGATCGGTGGAGGGTCGTTAGCCGAACGGGTAAGACAAGGACTAATTAATTCTCATTCAAAGTATGATGAATATTATAAAGTAACTAAATGTTTTATTAAATTCCCAATCTTAGTTACTTTAGGAAAAATGTGAATAAGGTGCTATTCCATGAAATTACACTTTACACTTTGATTAAGTCGTTGGTGGAGCGTGTGTGGTTAACCGGCACACTAACTTGGACTTAACAAGGTAGGTAAAGGGTGACTTAGGGTTTATTATAGTATCGATGGAGCGTGTGTGGTTAACCGGCACATCGATTGAGTGATAAACTTTAAGGGTACCAAGTGATTTGCATGGTTACTTCACACCTCGTTTTGTGATCCTCGGTATCCCAGTCACAAAACTTGGAGGGCACACTCGAGATTGAAACATGCCTTTGAAAAGTTCATTGAATCTCAAAGAATCTAGGAATTTCTAAGAACCATTCAAAAACCTAATACTAAAATATTGCGGTTTTCGTGGTGGAAATTGGTGAATCGTCATTCACCGACCTTTCAAATATGATATAGCTTAGATTACGGCATACCTCTTCTAAGTTATATTATATTGTGATTGGATCCTAGCCTTAATATTACATTTGGGTGTTTTATTAAGGACTCTCTTATATCTAAACTAATCTTGTCCTCTTTCCTTCAGATGTCTTTCAACAATGCTTCTGGCTCTAATCCTAATGGCTCCTTTACCCTTATGAACTTGTGTGGGAAAGTCACCTTTGATGGATCCAACTTCAATGAGTGGATCAGAAACATCAAGATGATTACCCGCTACGAGGACAAAGAATATGTCCTTGACAAGGAGCTTAAGGAGATTGATGAGTCCACTACAACTCCTCAGGAGATCGCTGAATTTCGGGCACATGAAAGGGATGCTACGAAAGTGGCTTGCATCATGACGGCCACGATGACAGCGGAACTCCAAAAGTCTTATGAGGATTTCTACCCTTATGACATGCACCAAGATTTGATGGAAAGATACCATCAAAGTGCAAGACAAGAGAGGTATGAAATCATCTGCTCCATGATAACAACCATGATGAAGGACGGGGAATCCGTCACGAGCCACATGCAGAAAATGCAAAGGTATGTGGATCGTTTGCTGAAGCTTAATGTGAACTTCCCGGAGGATCTTGCAATAGATATTATTTTGCATTCCTTACCATCGTGCTATGATCAATTCCGCATGACATATCACATGAACAAGGAAGAAGTCACCCTCAGCAAACTTCAGGGACTTCTCAAGACCGCAGAATCAGGTCTTAAGGGGAAGTCGGTTGCTATCACTTCTACTCAAAACTCTACTCCGGTTTTGGCAATTGGGAAGAATCGATGGAGGAAGAGAAAGAGATCCTCGAAGGGTACCAAGGCTCGGACCCTTGATGGCTCTTCTTCAAGTGGAACCAAGAAAGGTTTCATTACTCCTTCTGACCCAAAAGAGGCTGAATGCTTCTATTGCCATGAAAAAGCTCATTGGAAGCGGAACTGCCCAAAATACCAGCAAGATGTGAAGGATGGGAAAGTTAAACCCAACCATGCAGGTATTTACACTATCATTTCTAATAACTCACCCCGTTCTAATTCTTGGGTCCTTGATACCGGGTGTGGTATTCACATTTGTTGTGACTTGCAGGGACTAAGAAGAAGTGAGGATGTGGAGCAAGGAAGGATAAACTTGATCATGGGGAATAGGAAACCTATACCTGTTACCAAGATTGGAGTTTATACTTTATCGCTAAGTAGTGGGTTTAGTTTAGATCTGAATAAGTGTTGTTATTCGCCAGGAATGGCAAGAAATATTATTTCCTTCCATGCTTTGTACAAACAAGGGTTTACCTTTTCATTTAATAATGAAGTTGGTTCTATTGATGCTTTCTTTAATAATGTTCTTTATTTTAAAGCATTACCTTGTGATGGTGTGTATGAAGCTGTATCTATTGTTGATAACTTAGGAAATAATGTTTTGTGTATTGATTCTACTAATAATAACTTGGATAAAGCATCATTATGGCATTGTCGTCTTGGACATATAAGCAAGAAGCGCATAGGCCAACTCCAAAAGGATGGAGTCTTGGAGTCGTTTGACCTAAAGTCAGATGATAGTTGCGAATCATGCTTACTTGGAAAAATGACAAAGTCACCCTTCACAGGTTCGTGTGAGAGGGGTGAAGGTTTGTTGGACCTTATACACACGGATGTGTGTGGACCATTCAAACATGCCACAAGGGATGCTAATCGTTATTATTTGACTTTTACTGATGATTATAGTAGATATGGATATGTCTACTTGATCAAGCATAAGTCAGAGACTTTCGAGAGGTTTAAGGAATTTAAACAGGAAGTCGAGAATCAATTGGGCAGGAACATTAAGATGCTTCGATCCGATCGTGGAGGTGAGTATCTTAGTTCAAAGTTCCTCGACTATCCAAGGGAATGTGGGATAGTCTCACAATTGACACCTCCCAGGACACCACAGTTGAATGGTGTGGCTGAGAGGCGTAATCGAACCTTGTTAGATATGGTTCGTTCCATGATGAGTCGAGCTACGCTACCAATCTCATTCTGGGGGTATGACTTAGAGACTGCCGCCCATATTCTTAATCTAGTCCCTACAAAGAAAGTTGCCAAAACTCCTCACGAGATGTGGACTGGTAAAGTACCTAAACTAGACCACATCAAGATTTGGGGTTGCGAGGCTTTCGTGAGACGCGAGACTCATGATAAGCTCGAACCTCGAAGCGAGAGGTGTATTTTCATCGGTTACCCACAGCGATCCTTTGGTTACCTCTTCTACAGACCTAGTGACAATGTGGTCTTTGTAGCAAGAAGAGGTGTCTTTCGAGAAAGAGAGTTTATAAGCCAAGGAGACAGTGGGAGGCAAATTGATCTTGAAGAAATTCAAGAATCAAGCGGTGAAGGAACTTTAAACTCTAGCCCTCAACTTGAGGAGGAAACTCCTGTTGAGCCAATTGACAAATCTGTACCTCTGAGACGTTCCACGAGAGTTAGGAGTGCACCTGAGCATTACTATGGATTCCATATTACTGCAGAAGGTGAGACACTTATTAGTGATCAGACACTAGTAAGTCAAGATGACCCTAACAGCTACGAGGAAGCCATGGCAGGCCCCGAGTCTGCTAAATGGAAAGAGGCTATGGATAGCGAGATACAATCCATGTATGACAATCAAGTTTGGAACTTGGTTGAAAATGTATCAGGTCGTAAGACAGTAGGGTGCAAATGGGTCTTCAAGAAGAAGACCGACATGGATGGTAAAGTACACACTTATAAGGCTAGACTGGTTGCAAAGGGCTTCTCTCAAATTCCTGGAGTGGATTATGATGAGACCTTTTCTCCGGTAGCCAAGATTAAGTCTATTCGGGTTCTGTTAGCCATAGCTGCATTTCATGACTATGAAATATGGCAAATGGATGTCAAAACCGCTTTCCTTAATGGAAAGTTGGCTGAAGATGTTTACATGAGTCAGCCAGAGGGTTTTGTCAGCAACGAGTACCCTAATAGAGTGTGTAAGCTTGAGAAATCCATTTATGGATTGAAGCAAGCACCTCGCAGATGGAATCTTTGCTTTGATGAAAAGGTCAAGGAATTTGGCTTTTCTAGGAGTGAAGATGAATCTTGTGTGTATGTCAAGGCTAGTGGGAGTATAGTTAGCTTTTTGGTATTGTATGTGGATGACATACTACTCATAGGAAACGACATTCCAACCCTGCAGGAAGTAAAGTCCTGGCTTGGGAAGTGTTTCGCTATGAAGGACCTTGGTGAAGCTGCCTATATTCTAGGGATAAGAATCTTGAGAGATCGGAGTAAAAGACTAATTGGACTTAGTCAGAGTACCTACTTGGATAAAGTGCTGAAGAGATTCAGCATGCAGGATTCCAAGAAAGGAGAGTTACCCATCCAGAGTAACACCAGATTGAGTAAGACACAAAGCCCTAGCACTGAGGCTGAGATAGCATAAATGAGTCGAACACATTACGCTTCGGCTGTAGGATCGATCATGTATGCTATGACGTGTACTCGACCCGATGTAGCTTTTGCCTTGAGCATGGTTAGCAGGTATCAGGCGAACCCTAGCAAGGCACACTGGACTGCGGTAAAGAATATCCTCAAGTACCTACGGAGGACTAAGGACTGGGTTCTTACCCTCGGTGGGAGTGATGACTTGAGAGTTGTAGGGTATAGTGATGCTAGCTTCCAGACTGATAGGGATAATTTCCGCTCTCAGTCAGGCTGGGTCTTTACCCTAAACGGAGGAGCAATTTCTTGGAAGAGTTCCAAGCAAGAGACAGTGGCAGATTCTACTTGTGAGTCAGAGTATATTGCAGCTAGTGAAGCAGCAAAGGAGGCGATATGGCTGAAGAACTTCATTGGAGACCTTGGAGTTGTACCAGCTATTAAAGAGCCAATGGAGATTTTCTGTGATAGTGAAAGTGCTGTTGCCTTAGCCAAGGAACCAAGGGATCATGGGAGATCCAGACACATCGACAGAAAATACCATTTCATTAGACATCGGATCGAAGAAGGACACCTCGTGGCAAAGAGGGTATCATCGGATGAGAACCCAGCAGATCCCCTCACGAAGGGACTGAGTAGGGTTAAGCATCTTCAGCATGCTCGAAGCATAGGGCTGAAGGATGATATAAGTTTTAGTAGTTAGATAACCCGGAAATTTGTAAAGTGTAATTGACATTTGATGATGAATAAAAGGTGTTTTATTTATGAGTAAAGTGTTGCTATCTCTTGTCAATCGTTTACTATATTTCTTTTGCATGTTTTGACTTTCAGAATAATTTTGTTTGGCATAACATATTATTCAAACCTCCACAGTCAGTCATATGTTGGAAGTAGATATGAATCAAGATTGTCATGTTTGGTTGTAGAGGTCTAAGGTGTTGGACAAGGCTACAACAATCATGAGTGCTCATAAGTTCTGAGCATTGGACACAACCCACGCTCACTGGAATCACTTCATGGAATTTTATCTCGAGTGATCGTGAGACGGTAATATCATATAAGTCTTCAAACCTAGAGATATGATTTGTTACTTACAAGTTGGTTATGCATTGACTGTATGAAACCGCATTGGTAACTCGATGTTATAAAACGTACTTTTGTGTGTAATTCAATAAGTGGTAGAACAAACATATGAGTCGAAGTTTATCTGTTCCTTCTTGGATTAGAAGCTGATATCTGGGCCCCTCGATGATTTTGTTTTGACCAATGTACCAAATCCCGGTCAGAACTAAGTTGATGTGTTCAATTAAGTTCTATGTCAAACAAATCGGAAATCGGGAAACAAATGCTGGACAATAAGCAAGACATGTTCCATGTATTTTTCCGGGTGATATCTAGAACAGAGGATTATATGATCACTTATCTTAAATGGCGTATCATTATCTTCTCAGTTCCGAGAGACCTTGAAAGAGCTACGATTGCCGGTCGGTTCCTGAAGTACTAGAGATATAGTTATTAGACTTATCCAAGTGGGAGACTGTTGGATAAGGTGTCTAAGTCCATAACTATTTCGGGCTTGTACTTGACCCGACCCGGCATGGTCCATTTGGGTTGCATGGCACCATGCAATTGGATAGACTAAATAAGAGAAATAACACTTGGAGATTATTAATATATTATAAGTTCTAATATATTAATAATATTATTTAATTAGTTGATCAAAGAATTAATTTGGAATTAATTAAGTGATCAAAGGATAACTAATTAAATATATGGGTTGATTATGTAAATCATCCATATCTTGTATAGTGGGCTAAGAGGCTCCATGGATTATCAAGTTGGGTTCTACCCATAGGATGCTCCATAGATGCTCCATGGGAGTTACAAACCCATGGGTCATGGAAATGAAGAGTCATGACACATTAGGGTTTACATGGTGTAACCCTAGATGTGCCAACACTATATAAGAGTCCCATTCTCCACAAAATTGGCAACAAAAGTTGAACACTAAGAAACTAGAGGGCTTGGCCGATTTTGAGAAGTGTGTGTTATCTCAAGAGTCTTTCCAAGAGCATTTGGTGTTGTGTGAAGCATTTGAGGCATCACACTTGGGGTGCTAGGCTCACAAGGTTTCAAGGAACTCAAGCAACAACAAGGTAAGTTATTCTATCTATGATTCAAGTTAAAATTATTCCCCATGTATGCTAGATAGGAATATAACCTTGGAATTCAACTTTGCATGATAATTAGACAAACATAGATCCAAGGTTATTAGGGTTGCATGTACACTTAGGAAGTGTTAGAATGCTCAAAACCCATCAGGTTATACAATAGTACTTGGCCAGACATGGCAGGCACGATAGTATAATACTACTTTAGACATAGCACGACAATACAATAATACTTGGATAGGCACGACGGTACAATAGTACTTTGTTAAGCACGACAGTCAAATCATACTTCGCTAGACACAACAGGTATGGCAGTATAATAATACTTTGGATAAGCACAACAGGTCAAGACTTACTATTTTGCACAAATCTCACTTAACCTGTTGCAACCACTAACTTACACAACCCTACTACAACCTCTCATTTATTATTATCCACAACCCTTTACTACCCAATTATATGATTAAGTACATTACTAGATCTAGTAACAATCATATCATATCATACAAATATATTAAACACAACAAAATTAGCACACATAGCATTTAAGCAATTAGAATACTTTTATCTTTGTGTAAATTTGAAAGTAACTATGCACTCACATGTTAATGTGATGACTGAAAAGTTGGGCAGCCCTTCGCTTCAACACTTAGCCTTTCCTTTGATGTGACCTGTGTCGATTTGAAATTGTCATATACAGTCTCAAAATCTGTTCTTCCATTTCTATCCAATCATTTTCTCTTCCCGCCGAAGCTGTCGAACTTAAGGGGGACGAAGTCCAACCTGCCCCAGTCGGATGCCTCCCAACCTATCTTCCATAGATTTCTTCTTTCGTACTCCTTCCTCCCTTATATATACGAAACCATTTGCTAAGATTTATGAGAGTTGGGTAAATTATAATATAAAAGATTGTAATTGAACTTTTTCATCATTTCTTAGCATGGTATGAGTTTTCACTTAAACCATGAACTATTTTTTAATGCCTTAAGTTTTTTTTTCTGATATGTGCAATGAACTTGTATTATAACTAAAAAACCGTATACTAATATTTAATTTTTAAACTTTAAAATAAACATGATATATATATATATATATATATATATATATATATATATATATATATATATATATATATATATATATTATCCTTTATTATATAAGTTATCTAAAAAATTAAATTTTTTTAATGTAATAAATAGATATTGATTGAATAGACGTTATTTTATATTATATTATATTATTTGATATTCATGAGATTTCTATAAATAAATTAGTAGTTTGGGTGATATAAACATATTCTCTTATTATCTTATCAATATAAAAACCTCAAAAAATATTAATAATGTTGAGGTCATATTTTATGAATTTTGAATTGAATGTTTATGTTCATTTTATGCTTTTTATTATTTTTTTTGTTATGTTTGTTTATTTATGATCATTTATATCCATTAGTTTATATTCATTTATTATCTTAACGAACATAAATGAATGAACACAAACAATAAAATATGTTCATTTATCTGTGTGTTCATCCATTTTTTTTTCTTTAACTTAAATGACCAAACATTAACGAACCATTGTTCATGTTCATTCAGTTCATTTACGGTCTTAGTTTTAAAAATAAAAAACACTTATACCAAGATATAATAACAATATAAAACTAAAACGCTGAAATATAAACGTAAACAATGGAATTCAAGTTTTGAACCAATTCAATACAATGCACTTCTATAGGTGCCACTAAACTTGAAGTCCATAACCATTAGGGATAATGACTTGAGAGGATAACGTACTTTAGCTTTTGGTAACATCTGGTCACTAACTTATTTTTCGTGTTTTTTTAAAATTTAAACTTGTTGAAACGTTTATGTTATACCATTATGACCGATAATAGTGGGTTTTTCCGGTTTCTGGCCAAGTATGATTTTCCGGTCATCTTTATTTGGGTTTGTTTCATAGGTTCAGATGTACTCAACTCAAAAACCATAAATTGGATTAACTCAAACAATATAAGAACTCTGATGGTCTGATGCAACAACATAAATGTGATGTACTTGTATTATTATGTGAACGATTTTCTGAAAAGTTTTGGTTTGAACACAAATTTTCAAAGATGTAATGGTGGTTCATCAAAACATATCTCAAAATTTTAAGGTTTTATGGGTTTCAATGGTGGTTGATAAAAACTCATCTCTGAAACAAAACCCATATCAGATGTGCTCATCATCTGTGTCACTGAATTGAAAAACCAGAGTTAGAATACGAACAAACGAAAAACGAGCTTGAATTTGAAAAACGAACCAATAACTTGTTCTTGTGTTCATCATGTGTGTAGAACACAAAAATACCTAAATCTATGGGTTTGGATATGAAAGGAAGCTTGAAATCTAAAATGAATCTTTAAAATCTGAAAGAGTTACAGCTCTGCCATGGATGAACGAGATTAACAAAAAAGAGCATTTGAAAACTTTTCCCTTAAAACCCAGATCTGAACCATAAGTGTTAGGGTTTGGCAGATCGAAGCTTGGTTTTGTAGAAAATTAGAAGTAAGAAAGGCGGCGTTCCAGAGAAGACGGTGACGTTCTTAAAGGGTTTACAGATCGCATGCTACGATTTGTGAGTTCATTTTTGTGTGTTCATGTTCATCTACAAATTCATCAACTTCGAATTTTCACACACAAACACCAAGAACACACAGTTGGGGTGTGTTTTGTGAGTTTATTTTCTGATTTTTGTGTCTAATTCCTTCAATAAAATCTAGATTAAAAGTGTGGTCGGAGGTAAGGAACGCTGAAAATGTCGCCTGAGAAGATGACCAGGAAATTATACTTGGCCAGAAACCATGTCGGGAACCGGAAAACCAAATGTTACCGGTCATAATGGTATAATGTACATATTTCAACAAGTTCAAAGGTTAATAAAGCACAAAATATAATTTAGTCACCAAATGTGACCTAAATATAAAGTACGCTGCCCTCTCAAGTCATTATCCCTAACCATTAGTATGTTTATTAATCTCAATTTACTGTAAATCTAATTAACAAATAATTGCAAATATAAATAGTAAGTTTTGAAAATTTAATAAAAATAAAAGGGTGTAAACTGAAAATAAAGATATATTAAAAATATATATCTCAAAATTATTGTCCACAAATAAAAAATACACAGATTAAGAAAACATTAATTACACTAACTTTATTAAATTAAATGACAGTCTTACCCTTTTGTTGCATTTAATTTCATGGTAGTTTAACTAATAATGAGAGACATTTTGGAAAAATGATTATTTATTTTTAGAAGTAGGCTATTTATTTTGGGACAAACCAAAAATAAAACATAGACTATTAATATGGGATGAATGGAGTAATATTGATATTCACGATAAATGGGTGAAGAGGTAACACAATTCATCCATTTAAGCTTGTCTGAGAGGGTAATATTGTTTATATCGTGTACACAGTTGGCCACTCAAGTTTTTTTTTTGTTCAAAAATGACCATTTAACTTGTTTTAACTGTCAGTAAAAGGTCCTCATGACCAACTTTAATAGGTATAACTGGTGATCTCCCTAATTTATGATGCTTAATTTTTTTAGATAACTAGGAAAATTACTTGGCATATTATGTGTTTTTCTTCCCGTTATACCAACTCTTAGGGCACAAAACCTTCGTTACTCACGAACCCTCCATCATTCACCTTCTTGATCGATCGCAGACGTGAAGAGAGCAACAACAGGATATGCAAAAGAACCCACCTTCGTTATTGTTGATTTCGACTACAATGGCACTTTCTCGCCCAAACGCCTAGTGTATTTTGATCATCATAGAGAATTTTGGATAGACTGAACAATTTGAAATGACTCTTTTACCCTTTTCATTTGTTTTTTCAATATTTTTTAATTAAAAACAAACGCAACCCACCCCACCCCATTCCACCCTCACTCCTTAACTCTTCTTAATCTCTCGTTCTTCATCCTCTCTTATGCCAAAAACTTAATGTTGGAGCCCCCACCTTTTCTCTGGAGAGGAATCATCGGAGCCAGAGATGAAATTCACCACAATTTGTTGGATTCGTCGTCCCCACACTTCTCCCCTCCCTATCTCCAACTTCCCGTTGTTATCCTTACCAACACGATCACCACTTCATCACCTCCAACCATAGCTCCGCCCCCACTTCATTTCCTATGGAGAGGTGAGATTTGAAACACTAGAAATTATACAATGTAAAAAAGGTCAAATCTTTTAGTCTGATGATGTCTACCTCCCTAACCTATGTTCTTCCCCTCTATTCAAGGAGACCTAACATCATCATCACATCCATTGCATAATACTAGTTGGTGCATCATCACCATCTTCACCATTGTTCTCGTTGTTTTGACCTAATCAACATCATCCAACTACCAGTAAAATTAAACACTCAAATAATAGCTACAACACCACCAAACAATCACCTCTCATACTAAAACCATCATAACACTTCCAACATTGATTTCTCATCATCTTAACAGACCAACACCATTGATTATAAAAGCATCAAGGATGGAGGGGAAGAAGACAATACCATAATCAGACGAATCGATCAACCAAATTTAATCCCAAAGTTTCACAAGGAAATCAGATTCTTGATGAACTAGAATCGATTATTTGCGAAAAAGAAATCAGTTTTTTGTTGTTTAGTGGTGATGATGATGGAGATTTAATGGATTGGGTGTGCGATCGTGAACAAGGGTTAGATCATCTGTGGGTTTTCCCAAGGGTGGAAAACAATGAGAGGTACAGTGAATAGTGGTTTGGTAGTCGGAGAAGCTAAAGGGGTACGATGGTCGGTCGCCTGAGAAAGTAGAGGGGCATGATAGGAGGGTCACCAGAGAAGATGAAGGTGAGGAAAATGGAAATGGAGGTGTGTGGTGTGAGATGTCGGTAGGATAAGATAAGAGAAGGAAAAAGATAACGATGTCTTTAAGGGGTTGGGGTGTGTTAGGGTGGGTTATTTTTTCATTTTGTAATTATAATATATATATATATATATATATATATATATATATATATATATCAAAGGGAAGGATAGTCTTTTTATGTTTGATAGAGACTATAACCACAAAAAGGTCTAATTTTGGACCAATGCTACAAGTTAAAAAGATTTTAAACTTCATCCACAGTTTTTTGCAAACAACATAGACCAAAATTGTAGTTTAGTCGGTATATAAAGAAGTGTTGTACAATTAATATTTTACGGTCAATCATTAGTTATTACAACATTGTTTTAAGTTTATCTTTTTTTAGTTATTTGAATATGATTATTAAAAGTTCATAAAGTTATTGAAAATCTTAATAACTTTTAGACAAAATTACATAAATAGTCGATGTGGTTTCTTAAATTCTTGATTTTTGTCCCGTACTTTTTTTTGTTTAAATATAGGGTCCAAAGAGTATTCTTCCCGAAAGGTAACTAATTGCTAAAAAAACACTATTTGTTGCACATTGCATTTCACGGGTAGATGGCTAGTATATGTGTTTGTGTTTATATATATATATATATATATATATATATATATATATATATATATATATATATATATATCTGTGTGTGTGTGTATGTGTGTTTAAAATGAATCCTCACAAAAACAGAATCATATATATATATATATATATATATATATATATATATATATATATATATATATATATATATATATATATATATATATATATATATATATCCCTATTCTAATAAATGAATAGTTTTAATCTCCATTTGACATGTGTCACTCTAATACAATTCCTCATTAATATCATACCACATGTTAAAGAGATATATTAGGCAACCTTTCAAAATTCAAATTTATTTTTTCTAATTATATTTTAAATTTGAAGTTACAATAACTTTAAAATTTTGATATATCTTATAATTAATAATTTATTTAAAGTAATTGATAAATAATTTATGAATTTTTACTATGAAAATTTATTTATTGTAACTGTGGTTCCCACGGGTTATAAACTAATATATCTCTATTCTAATAAAACAATAATTTTATTCTCCTTTTGACATGTCATCTTATTAAACCTTTTAATTAATGCATATTATATTCTTTTTTTTTGCCATGTGTCACCCTATTATGTCTCCTAATTAATAATTGCCACTTGTCAACATATTGATTATTCATTTTAAATTTTAAATTTCCCACTCTATCTACATTAAATTAATAGCATTAAAATAAAAATTAAAATAAAATTAATACAAATTATAAAGTGATATAATTTCACATATTTAATTAAATCAATGATTATAATTTTATATATAACTAAAAAATATCTTAATTAATAATTTATTTAAACTAATTGATTAATAACTTTGAATTTTTAGTATATAAAAGTTTAATTAATTTTGTAACTGTGGTTTCGATGGGTTATAAACTAATATATATATATATATATATATATATATATATATATATATATATATATATATATATATATATATATATATATATATACCCTACTTAATAAAAGAATTACTCTTTGCCACATGTCACTCTATTAGCGTTGCACCACGTGTCACTTTATTAGCCACATTGCCAATTGTCCATATCTTCTACACCTTTTGAACGCAAGTAATCAATAGAAATAGTTGTTTGTTTCATGGTAAATCGCAAGGGATCATCAATAAGATTAGAAATCGAGAAAGTATTTTGGTGTTGATATTCAAACCATCCTCAATTTTCGGTCTTCATCTTGCATTCTTCCCAAATCTGATATCGTAATTTCGTAAATCATGTGACCTCTTCCAATCTCTCACACATTATATATACCATAAAAGCTTAAAATTGTTATCTACAATAACATTTTTTTCCCTTTCATGTTTGGACACGAAGGTTTTACTTTTCGTTGCTTAGACACTCAACTTTTCATTTCCCTTCTAACTACACAAAGTTCATATCTTTTCTCATCCTTATCTTCGCTTCTCACCACCTATCTCATCCAATAACTTTCTCACTCTTCTCTCAGTTACTTTTCTCTCAACCATGGTTATTCTCGGCAGAATCGAACCATCGTCTCCGCCCCGAGAAGCGACCCTACCAATGACACAGACAGCAAACATCGGTGTAACACTCATGATTTCGACAAATATTGCCCAACTGGTCCGTTGAAAGGAGGAAAGAGGCAAAGAGGGTTTTTGGTTGAAGGAAATCCAGAGTGGACAACATAAAGCGAACCCAGGGAGTTCTTGCTTCCCTTTTTCTTCAAGAGGAACCATGAAGACAACACTCATGTGCCTCCACAACTTTCACCATCATTCGACTGATTCAAGGTGAATTCATCTATCTTTTTTCTATTCTAAACTCTTCTTTTTCATTTATTGAAGGTCCATTTTAATTTTTTGGTTTACAGTATTTCTTCTTACAAAGATTACACCACTTAAGGAGTTGGTTGAAGTGGTTCAAGTGCGAGGGGATGTTGTGGAAGAATAAGGTTTTCATTTCTACCCTTTCTTTCTAAAATCATGTATTCTTTTCATTTATAATGACAGTGAATCCATTTGTTTGTTGTGATGTTATCAATTGGTAACATGAAATGTTTTTCTTAGTAAAATTGAATATCATCCTAAATGTATTGCTGTTTTCGTATTTTTGTGGGTGAAAAAGGTACTCATTGAAAAAGGGGTTGGATTACTTTTGTTGCTGATATCTGGCTTATTTGATATCGCACATCAAGTGCTTGATGAAATTCTTCAAAGAACTGATACAGCTCTCAAAGTGCGGGTTAATTAATTTATTGTGCTGTATATATATGTATTGTTGATCTGATTTTATATAGATCTGTATCATTTTTCATTTTTATATCTCAAGCTCACAAATAAGATGTCTTTATTTTTATTAGGAAGACTATTCTAGACATTTAACTAGGGTACAGACGGTTTTTATATATTATTTTTCTTTATTAAAGGGTAGGCATGATTTCCTTGTTACTTAACGTTGTTACAAGTATGATTTATGTACTTTTGTCTTTGCTGAAGGGTATTTTAGACATTTAATATATTGTTAAAACATTTTCCTAAAGGGTACACATGATCTATGCAGGAGATGCGAAAGAAACTTGAACAACTTATAGAAAACCTCAAAAAACAAATAAACAAACTCTCCAAGGAAATTAATTAAAAATTTAGTTTTTTTTTAAAAAAAAAAATTATATTTTAACTCTTCAAAATTATATGTTTTGACTCTTCAAAAATATTTGCCCCAATAAAACGTTATAAAAAATATATTTGCCCCCTCTTTAGAAAAATTTTCGGTCCGCCCCTGAATGCGCTCCTATGTTTACTGCATCTTCCCAGAAATTATCTTTTGCTAATGTAGTGGTCCGATGCGATCATCTTTTGCTAATCTATTCCTTGCTATGTAACTGATATCAAAATCAAGAAAAGGATTTTTCACACCCCTTTCTTGTGTTGAAGACTAGGAAGACGAATAACCCCTCCCAGAAATATTTGTTCCCTTCAATTATCCGTTCTATTTTGCGTTTACTTTTGTATAGGATCTAGCCGAAGTCCATTGTATTAGACTCAAATGCATTTTATGACATTTTAATCTGCCAATAGCAACATAATAACATCACCCCAAATTTTTATAAAAAAAACAAAAACAAAGAAAGAAGGGGTCAAGTCAAATAGTCTTCTTCACAATCTACATACTGTGGCTAGGAATGTGGTACAAGGAATTCCCGGCATCTCGTGGCTTCATATGTAATATTCTTTCATAAATATTATAATATGGTTGCTTATCTATTACAGTTTCAAATACAAAAGATAACAAGCACATCTAATTCCATCTGGTTAAATATTATTATGATAACTACTCTCAAAATTCCTATGTGCAAAGCGCTTCTCCTTCTTCACCGGTCTTCTATGTGACTTTCTTTTTGGGATTAGGCAAAAACAGGATTGCATCCACAAATTATGAAGACATATCCGCACTTCAATTATTATGGACGTTGCAAAATGTTTTCTCAATCGCCATAGGATGTAAATCCATATATGTTCCTTAATTCCACTCTTCTTTTCCTTCAATTTCTCAATAGCCAGTAAGTCACGATTTTTTCAATTTTTGTTCTTTTTCCCGTTTTTGTTCAATTCATCCCAGGCCAATAACCTAACACTTTTTTACTAAAATTCAATCAATTTCTGTGCTTGATCATATTATGTATGAAGTATTTTTTTTTATGGTAGTAAGGAACACAAACATGAAGGAAGACAGTTACCTCTCTTCACCCGGACTCGCTTTGGAAAGATAACCTAAAGCATAGGAAAAACATAAGGTATTAAGGGTGCGTTTGGTTGTGGAAAATTTTCCAGTTTTCTAAGAAAAATTTTCAAAAAAACGGAAATTTTGAAAACGCGTTTGGTTCGTACAGTTTTCCAAAATTTTCCAAGAAAATGAAAATTTTCAGTTTTCCAACTTATATGTAAATTAGAAAAGTGATTTTTAAAGTTTTCCAAATTTCTAATATGGAAAATAAAAACTCCCTCGTTTCAACCAAACGCGCTTTCTAAAATTTTCATTGAAAATTGAAAACGAAAACTCAACTCTATTTTCTGAAAACATTTTCTTAGAAAATGAAAACAGTTTTCCACAACCAAACACACCCTAAGCTGTTTCTCTGTTTGCTTGTTTTTTTTTTTGGTGGGTTTTGTTGCAACAATGTGTTTAAAGTTGTATGAAACTGGAATATCACAATGCATACCACCATTTGATTAAATGCTTGGTTTAACATATTGGGAATGGGGTAATGGGAAATATGGGGACATCGAGCGCTTTGCATTGCTTCTTTATGGAACATGTACATATGATGTAATTAGGCAATATGGGCATGCTTTGTTTATCATGATGAAATTTTTGATATCTTGTCTTCCTTCCCTTGAAACTGATTTACATTTTGGATCTGTTACAAGATCAAACAATTATGCTTGAAAGTTAAAGTGTACGTTGGTGAAATCTTGAAGTTGCTTCTCAAATTAATGTGTTTGAAGCTTGAAAGTTATCTACTTAGCCTGGTAAATTGGACTTTTTTTTTTTTTTAAAATTCAAGATGATACCTTCATTGAAGGGTGTATTGGACATTTTTCATATGTAATCAAATTCTCCTTCTGGGTTTAAAGCTACTTCCAATCTCTAGATTTTGGATCTAAGAGGTAATGCATGTTGTTTAGCTGATTACCCTTCATTTTCTTCATTAATCCAGTTACAAGAACTATATCTCAGGTGCATTTTTTTTTAATATTTTTTCTTTTCAAACCGAATAACTTTTATTATTATTTACCTTTTAACTTTTTGTTGGTAAGGAGGATACAAATTTAAAAGATAACAGCTTTAATTAATGATTTTATATATGAGTGCTTTTTGTTCAAAGTCTAACACTTATCTATTTTGGAGAGGTGTTCTTAGGTTGGGTTGACAAGAACACATTAACCCATCAACAGAAGGTTTTGGAATTGATATTGTTGTTAAAAAATTCTGTCAAGGTCTTCCAGAATGATGGGTAAATAAATATACATGAACTTACATTCAATTTGTTTATGTTGTTGCTGTTTTAGTTATTATTGTTTATACTGGATAATTTACCTATTCTCACTTGTTCGATCCTTTTACTTAATTTCTGTTTCAGGTGTTGTTTCATGAAGTATTTTGCTATAGATTCTAATACGAGTAATCCCTCTCAAACCAGATCCTCTATTATCCACTTTGTTGTTGCTACTACTCATTTTAAAATCTTTTATTTTGGTGATAATATATAATCCTTATATTGTTTGGCATTGCAATTTAATTGTCCTTTATATTCTTTTTTGACAGTTTTTTGAATTGTTGATATACTAGAGTTAGAAATAGATACTTGCTTACCTTTTTTACAAGTTTCTTTTTGTTAAATTTATTACACTTGGTGTTGGTGATGCATTTAATGCGTTATGTATATTTACAAGTATGTATGATTTTTTGGTGATGAGTTTGTCTTTGCATTTACCTACTTTATCATTATATACTTATAAAGCTTGCATTTTTACTTGCACCACATTCATTTGAAACTCCTATTCTTTTTTTCCATTCACCACATTCATTTGAAACTTTCATGACTTTTCAATTTCTTTCTAATAATGATGATAAGTTGGTTAATATGGTTAAATAAATATAAAAACTAAAGTTTAATCATATATAAACTAAATTTCAATACTAAAAGAATATATTTTCTTATACTTATTAAGTTATGTTTTTAACTTTTAACATATTACACTTAATTTATTAGGTCTAATATGTTGTTGTATGTAAACAATTACCATTTTGAAGCTACAACTTTTGAACAATTTGTATAAAATACTTAAATTACTCATTTAACTATAACCTTACAGGATCAGCTTAAGTATATATTTTAGTTTAACTTAAACAGCCTAAAAAATATTTTGCAAATAGTTAAAAGTGATAAATTATAATGTCTTTCTAATAATGATTATAAGTTGGTTAATAAGGTTAAATGAGTATCAAACCTAAAGTGTAATCATAAATAAACTAAATTTCAATATTATAATACTATTTTTACTTCTATTTATAAAATTATGTCTTTAAAATTTAACATATTATACATAATTTATTAGGTTTAATATGTTGTTGTATGTAAACCATTATCAGTTTAAAGCTACAATTTTTGAACAGTTTGGACAAAATACTTAAATTGTTAATTTAAATATAACATAATAGTGACAACTTTAATATAAATTCCAGTTCCACTTAAAAAATCCAAAGAATATTTTATGAATAGTTAAAAGTGATAAATTGTAGTGCTAAATGCAAAAAATAAATTGTAATATCAATTTAACTAAAATATTTTCTAAAGATATTTTTATAATCGTTAAAAGCTTTCAAATAAGTATACTAAAATAACTTACAATAAAAATAGTTGAAAATAACTCTATATAAAAGATTATATTGTTACCTTTAAAATAAAAAAAAATGTTTGATATTTTAAATAATTACAATGATAGAAATTAAAACATTATACAAATAAATTTTAAAAAAATAATTAATAATAACAACAACTATAAATAGCATTAAACTATTTATTATATTTAATTTTATTCATGAGTCGCCTGCGGGTAGAGGTCATTTAAAATATTGAGATTATCCAGTTTTAATAGATGTATATATATATATATATATATATATATATATATATATATATATATATATATATATATATATATATATATATATATTAACATATAATTCAAAATAGTCAATACACTATATCAACCTAGTATACGAATTATTATATCAAATTTAACAACATTATTGTTATATTTAAAAAAACATATATTTGTAAAGATTTCAGCTATATAGATGCTTTTGCGCAACGCGCGGGCATTCGCCTAGTCATTGTATACTTATAAAGGAAGCATTTTTCCTTTCACCACATTCATTTGAAACTCCCATGACTTTTCAATTTCTTTTTAATAATGATTATAATTTGGTTAATAAGGTTAAATAAATATAAAACCTAAAGTGTAATCATATATAAACTAAATCTCAATATTAAAAGAATATATTTGCTTCTACTTATAAAGTTATGTTTTTAACTTTCAACATATTATACTTAGTTTATTAGGTCTAATATATTATTGTTTGAATAATTTGTATAAAATACTTAAATTGTTAATTTAAATATAACCTTACATGATCAACTTAAATATAAATTTTAATTCAATTTAAACAACCGAAAAAATGTTTTGTAGATAATTAAAAGTGATAAATTGTAGTGACTTTCTGATAATAATTATAAGTTGGATAATAAGGTTAAATAAGTATCAAACCTAAAGTGTAATCATAAATAAACTAAATTTCAATATTAAAATAATATTTTTACTTCTACTTATAAAGTTATGTCTTTAACTTTTAACATATTATATTTAATATTTGTTATATGTCAACCATTATCAGTTTAAAGCTACAACTTTTGAAATGTTTGGACAAAATACTTGAAGTTTTAATTTAAATATAACATTACATGGTCAACTTCGATATAAATTTTAGTTCCACTTAAAAAACCCAAAGAATATTTTGTGAATAGTTAAAAGTGATAAATTATAGTGCTAAATGAAAAAATTAAATTGTAATATAAATTTAACTAAAATATTTCCAAAGGATATTTTAATAATCGTTAAAATTTTTCAATTAAGTAGCTTAAAATAACTTATAATAATAATAGTTAAAAATAACTCTATTTAAATGATTATATTGTTACCTTTAAAATAAAATAAAAATTGTTTGATGTTTTAAATAATTACAATGACAGAAATTAAAAAGTTAAACAAATAAATTTTCAAAAATTAATTAAAAATAACAAACACTATAAATAACATTAAACCATATATTATATTTAATTTTACTCATGAGCAACCTGCGAGTAGATGTCATTTAAAAGATTAAGATTATGCAATTTTAATAGATGTATATATTATCATATAATTTCAAAATAATCGATATATTATATCAACGTAGTATATGAATTATTATATCAAATTTGACAACATTATTGTTTTATTTAAAAAAAAAACATATATTTGTAAAAATGTCAGCTATATAGTTGCTTTTACGCAACGCGCGGACATTCGCCTAGTATCGTTTATATTTGAAGTTAATATTAAAGTATATTTTAAAGTATGCGCGCATTTCAGCAATCGATTTTTCATAAATTTTGAAATTCACATTTAAAAAAAGGGAAACAACATAATATTAAAATGGTAGTTTAAAAAAAGGCTGCACAGTAATAATCACAAAATATTAACAATAAATAAAACATTTTCAAGATATATATCTATCTACCTATCTTAATAAATGAAAACTAAAATTGTCTCATGTGTTATATATCTTTTTTCTAGCTTGTCTATGTAACATTTGATATTTTTTTTATGTATGATATCTATTTTTTAAAAATCCTATTAAATATCTTATATTTTAATATATCCCAAGAAATCAAGGACACATTCTCCTAATTATCTTATTGGAATATTAAATTTTTTTTTTTTATCTATGTAATAATTTTAAATATATATAGGTTTCTAAGGGTTATAACCTAGTGTGTATATATACACTTTAAGATCCTTAACTACTAGACAAGTCACGTATGCGTGAGAGACTTTAAAAGCACCCTCATTCTCTTTGATTGCCTAATTCTTTCTTTATATATGTTGACGTTCTTTCTTTGCCTCGTCTCATCTCAAACTTTTCAAGTTTTTATTTGTTTATCAGTTAGATATGGGCACATGGCAAAGCCAAGGGCAAGTGGCGCTTGTTATCTTTATCACCAATGTCATCTAATCGTAAGAATCATAGAATTTCTAATTTAGAATAATCTTGTTGGTTATGGTGATTAGTATTTGAATTTTGTATTGCATGGTTTTTCCGTGTAGATAAAAAACACGAAAAGAAGGTGCCAGCTTTCTTCGGATCAAGCTTGAAGTTTGATAAGTCTCTAAAATCTCAATTTTAAATTTATAAAATTTCAATCGTCAAAATTTGTCATTCGTTTTAGACAATAAAACTTATTTAATTTTTAAAACATTTTTATCATCTTATGTTAAAAGACAAATTTCATTAAAATCAAACTTCTTGTGAATATTTTATAGAGTAAATTACACGAATGGTCCCTATGGGTTAGGGTAATTTGCGCGTTTCGTCCCCAACTTATTTTTTTTTAACTAAGAAGGTCCTTACTGTTTATTTTTGTTATGCGTTGGTCCCTGTCTTACCTAAAAATAGTATTTTTCCCTTGACTTTTTAATTTATTTAACTAAAGACACCCCCAACCTCACATCCTTCACCTTACCTTACCTATCATATCATTTTTTCCTATTTAAATAATAGTCTTTTTAGGTAAGACATGGACCAAACGCGTAACAAAGGCAAACATTAGGGACCAACCATGTAACAAAAACAAACCGTAAGGACCTTCCGAATTAAAAAAATAAGTTAGGGACCAAGCGTGCAAATTATCCCAAACCATAGGGACCATTCATGTAAATTACTTTATTTTATATTTAAAATATCAGCTAGCATTTTTAAATCTAATTTTACGAACATTCATAATATAACATAAATCAAGCATCACAAAGCATAAACATATATGCATAAACTAAACCATAAACTAGTGACATTTAGTGAGTCTTAACAAAAATATCAAGTTTATTCGTAAGAGACATTTAAGGGACCAAATCTTCTTTTGACGTATTCATGCTCTCACTTGCTTCAACACCTTGTAGCAAGTTTATAAAATTAATTTTATAATGTTTATAAAACTTTAATAAAACTAAGTGCATCAACTTTTGATCTTCAAAATGGCCAACATTTTCAGTCTTGTTACAATTTTATAAAAACAAACTATTATAACTGATATATTATTTACAAAAATAAACAAAATGATAACTATCTATATAATTATTACATACCATATGAATAAGTAAATATTAGAATAATATTAACAAATCAACACAAATAACATCATAAATGGTTAGTGACTAGTTTATACACATCATATATATATATATATATATATATATATATATATATATATATATATATATATATATATATATATATATATATATATATATATATATATATATATATATATATATATATAACAACACTTTATTTTTTAAGAAAACTTTTATGACTAAAATGAAGCATGTAAACTTCTAGTCGCATAAATTAACAATTATAAACATTTTAAAATTGTCATAAAATATATGTATGAAATCTTCTTATAAAAAGAAAATCATTCATGTTTTCTAAAAACAATGATTATACCAAATAATCTAATAATCTAACCAAGTTGCAAAATGACCCTTATATCAATTTTTGTGTTTTATTCAAAACAATTTTCCCAAAAAACGTTAAGAACGACAATCGAAGCAATAAAACTTGAATGATTATAAAACAATTTTATACCCACCAATGACCATTTTGCAATTAATCATGGAAAGATTAAAATCACCATAATAATAAAATATTACAACTTTTAAACACTTTTATTCTCATTGAAGATTTGGAGTTGATGAAGTGTGGCAAGAACACAAAGGAAAATTCATCTACAAGTATCCACCAAGCAAGAGTAAGCCACCAAAGATGCAAGTCTTCACTTTTATTTGGCACTTCTTAAGCATTAAAGAACTTATAATAAATAAGCCTTAAAAGGAGAAGAAACTAAAGCACTCAATATTACATAACCCTTACAAGATATAGGAGAAGGGAAGAGCAAGGATTGCTCTCGACTTTTGGCTAAAAAAGAAGGAAAAAAACTCAACTAGCTTAAGTGTAACATACACGTTTAGTTATCGTGTTTTTTTTTAAATTTTAAAATGAATATTACTAAATAATATATGATTTTGAGCAATGAGTTCTAACAAGATAGTTTTATGAGAATTGAAGTAAAACTATTTTAGAATCATTCAGAGAAGTATTGGAAGTCTTATGAAATTCCAATAAAATGTTAGCTATTGAAATTAACGAAAATATAAAGTTGAAAATAAGTAAAATTATATTATTGAAAGTTGTAAAGAATCTCGTTAGAAACATTTATGTGAAAACCTCATCGAAATCCGAGTTATAACGAAGAAGTGCTGACTTATTAAAGTTTCGCGACAAAACCGGCACAACGTCATATGATGTAAAAAGTGAGTTTATGATAAACTACTTTTTAGCTTTAGTGATCTAAATGAAAGTCGTAGCATTCGTTAAACCGAGAATTTTCATAAAAAAAAACGTCAAAATATGACTACGTATGAGGAAGTTATGATTTTTCTAAGATTCGGTATAGCAATGGATAGCTAAAAACTCGAAATAAAGATCGAGTGATTTTAGCCGAAACAACTTAAACGAGAATCAAAGATCTCATCAGTAGTAGTACAATGGTAAAAAGACAGATGAAAGTGGACGTTAGATGAAGAAGTTATGAATTTTTAACGGATTTTTCCTATCCCGGGCCGTTAAAAATATGTCACACCCCAAAACCATGAATGGCGGAAACGTTCTGGGGCGGAGGACGCCATGTACAGTATCACAACAATGCAAAGTAGTAAACAAGCAACAACATCATCCATTGCATTAATAATATATATTCATACAAGTGTGTTCTGTAAAGTTATATAGACACCAAAAATATAAATGAAAATAAGATAGGAGTCTTGAACGAGCTCCATCTTCTCAAAACCTAGCACCTGTACCTGTCTATTGGTGACCTGAGAATACAAGTTATTTTGAAGGAGTTTATCAGCTTTAAGCTGGTGAGATCATAAGTATATTAGTGTATGTGTTTGTATGAAAGTCATTTGTAAGATGTTTGAAAGGTGTACTGAATAGGTTTTGTGAAGTTTGTATTTGTTTGAACTCTCCTAGAAAACCCTATGTTTTCTACTAAAAGTAGCCTTCTACCAAGGCATCTAGTATCTGTGTGTGTGTCTCATGTAAGAATGTGTATTTTCCCAATTCCGACTATCATTAACCAAAAATATAGTTTTTACATTACCGTGCATCGTGTGCATGTTCACGAAGTGAATGTAATGGGAATAATATTATAGTACTGTAGTGTTGTATTAAGTAACTACTGCTGTACTAACTACCTTAAGCAAATGTAATTTTTAAGGTAACATGTGATCGGCCTGTATCTTGCTACCGACTCAATAGTAAAACGACAATGTAAGATGCCGTAAAAATGAAGTTTGGCACCCGTAGACTTGCAAGTCCCACTATAGCAAGCGGCAAGGTGTAGGATAGTCAATCCAGTATAGATCTATACTCAAACTCATACGCTCCCCAATTAAGGAGATTCTGATACAAAAACAGTCATGGCAGGTAGTTCCATGCTCTGTTTAATGGCTCACATAACTGTGTTAATGTATATGTAATGTATAAGTGTGCTAGCTGTATTGTGTGTTCTTTCTCTGTCTAGCCTGTATGTTTGTTTCTCATCATAGTGCATTTTTTTTTTGTTTCTCATCATAGTGTTAACATGTTTTTATACCCTTGCTACCCAAGGTCATTGTATCCTTTGACTCATGTATGAACTGGCTCATTGTAGGTTTCATTGTTATAGTACTAGTATTAGTATCATTCTAAACTACTCCTATAGTAGTTTACTAGTAATGTATGATCATTATTGAATACCCTTGCTACCCAAGGGCATGGAATGGTTATGAAGGAAATAACCTTTTATATCTATATACATATACATGATATATAACTAGGATTCAAACGACCTTCGGACAACTAACCTTGATACCCTAAGTCCACAACCAAACAAGGAACAGGAGGCAGGATAGGCTAGCAGTCTTAAGTCCTTTCAGTTCTACTTATATAACTATATCTATATAGATACACAAAATATAAGTGTAAAAGAGTTTAAGTAAAGTATTTGACAAGTAAAAGAGTTTAAGTAAAGTATTTGACAAGTAAAAGAGTTTGTAAAGCAGTTTTGAAGTAAAGCAGTTTGGTAAACAGTTTGAACAGTAAGAATCCACTAGTTTGGTAGTTATTAATCACATGTGATTGATATAATAACTATAAGTATTCAACTTGTATCCCCCCATAAAAGCATTTAAGAACATTTAAAAGGTTAATTAAGGGGTATGAACTCACATGTAGTGAGTGGTTTGGATAAACGGATTGTATAGGATGATAGGTGTCAAGTGAAGACTTGAACACACACGTGGATCCTATTTAACATATAATGATACATATATGAATATAATTAGTGTTTAAAACAACTAATTATTGAATTGGGACCACCTTAGGGACTAGTAAACACTTATATTGAAGTGTTACAACCATATGATTGTATGAAGGGGTATATGCCTTTACAAAGGAGTGTATGGTCAAAATACACACTATGTGTGTGTGCGGCCAGGGAGTGTGTGTGCGGCCGTACACATAGTGTTCTTGGTGTTCTTGGTGTAAGATGTTACCTTTTATGAAGATCCTCAAGGAGATTTGGATGATACTTGAGAGGATTTTCGGGTCCTAGCTTTGTAGAAGTGTAGAAAGTGTTCCAAATGGCTAAGTGTTCTATATATAGGGCGAGTGTGCGGTTGGGATGGGAGTGTGGCCGCACACTCTTGTGTGCGGCTGCACACACCTTGTGTTGGTGTGATTGGCTCAAATGAAAGGCGATACACCCACAATACTTATCCCATGACTCCTACCCTGCTTATACTAAGATTTAAACACTCTATTTGACTCCAAACAGTGCTAGAAAATAGCAAAAACGAGTTTAACTTTGATAAGAAATGAAGAATTTAAGCTAGAAATTTTCGGGTTGTCACAAAATAATACTAAAAATGACATCAAAATTTGCCGAAGGAGTCTAAACGAAAGTTGTAGAGTATAATCTCACCTACGTGTGGATATAAAGAACGTCGAAAACGGAGTTTGTACGCGAAAGTTACGAATTTTTGAATTTTGGAAATTTGGAGTACGCCCATCGTACTCGTGTTCACGGTCCGAGATTGGCCACGTCGCCTATTCCTCGCAATCGACACGTATCATGCAAGTCCAACACGTCTAGAGCCACATATTAGGGTACGCCCAGCATACTCGGTGTACGCCCAACGTACTGAACCGCAAAACATTATGCCCCACGTACTGGAGTGTACGCCCAACAAAGAAGCTATCAGGGTTGTACGCCCCGCGTACATGAGAATTATGCCCATCGTAATTCGTGCTTCAGCCCCTATAAATAGTGAGTAAGACCTCCAGGTTTTTGTTTACAAACCCTACTTTCTCTCACTCTAAAACCCTTCTTTAGCCTACTTTTAACCCCCCGAAATCCCGATATCACCCTGCACACCGAAGCAAGTCCCAACGCCCTGAAGACCCAAGAAAATAATATTTTCAAGTTGAAACTCTTGTGCGACCCGAGAAAATAATATTTTCAAGTTAAAACTCTGCCCGCACAAGGTCCAATTTTCAAACTAAAATCCCCGGTTTTGTCATAGAAAGTCATATTTAGAGGCGAAGTGCTACCCAAATTATCATTTTATCAATCGATTATTTCACGGTGAGTTCAATATAGAGACAATTGTATGTTATGTGTTATATATTCAATGTACTTTCCTGTGTTATATCAGATTTATGCCTTTCGCCATGTAGAGCATGACTCGTATAACTTTTGGTATTGGCTTTGTGCCTTTGGCCATGTAGAGCATGACTCGTATAACTTCTGGTATTGGTATAGGGCTATGTAGGTCTGAAAGCCTGTATATGCTAGAAAAATGATAATTTGAAACTGTATTTTCTGTGTTATTTGGGCTGAAGCTTTATTGATGTATATCAAGTATGGAAATTATTATGTCTCATTTATTGTAAATCATCGAATCAGATTGTTGGTTGATATGGAAAGTCTGTCATATGATACACATATATCTTTGTTGTTCTTTGTCCCTCTTTGCTTCTGTCATATTGATATGTATATGACACAACGTTATATTGAAACTGTTATTGAACTCACTAAGCGTCAGCCACTTATCTCTCTCAATGTTTAAACTATTGCAGGTGATAAGCATCCAGTATTGTAACATCCCAAAATTTAAGACTAAAAATTTCTTTTAATAAAACATTACTTAAAGCAAATTCATCATTTCAAAACATAAGCAGAGTATTAGTTTCCAAAATACATGTTCGTTATCAGAGTAAACATTCCTAGGCTGTCTAATCTATGGTGTGTGCCATGCGATCACCCCGAGCTCTTCCCTCCGCTACCGGAAGTACCTGAAACCAAAAACTGAAAACCATAAGCACGAAGCTTAGTGAGTTCCCCACCCTACCACATACCATGCATAACCACATACTGCACATACTGGGCCACGCTTGCTATCCTGGGCCTCGCCCACCTACCTCGAGCCTCGCCCGCTACAACGGCCCCGCCGCTCCAGGCCCCGCTTGGCTTCGAGCCCCGCTCGGATACAGATCTGTTTCACTTAGGCCTCGCCTGTCACAGGGCCTTGCCCACTAACATATAATAGCACATAAACATATCACATCTCATCACATAAGCTAAACACATACTAACGGATCTTGTCCTAAGGCCTCGCCTATCTCTGGGCCCCGCCCTTGTCCTGCTGCTGATGAGTCATGGAACCCCGTCCATACTCCCACTGATAGTGAGGTACGGGCCCAAACCACCCTCACTCCTTCCCTAACTTGGGCCTCGCCCCTGATCTGTTGCTACTGAGATGTGGAACACCATCCACACTCTGCTATTGGTGACATACGGGACCTCGCCCACACTCACCTCCCTACCAGGCACATACAAGTATCACACAGGCAACAAGCATAAACTATCACATAAACCATTCCTTGGGCACCCACCCTCTGTCATTGGACCTCGTCCCAAATATCATACTAGCATACCGTGCCTAGGGCTAACCCCCGATTCTTCTACTCATAACTACATGGGCCGGCATTGTGGCCGTAGACCCATTCATACAAAGGGAAACTCACCTGCACTGGATGAACTGGCTGATGAACCCACTAGCTGCTGCCCGACAACTCTCTGAACTCCTGCTCCACTCGCTCCCCGAGCTACCAATATCAATGCAACACTGAGTCTAACTGACCCCCGAAAGACAACCAAGTCAACTCTGGTCAAAGTCAAAGTCCTAGTCAAGTCAACCTTCCAGGTCAACCCTACTCGTCGAGTCACCCTATTGACTCATCGAGTTCATATGTTCAGAGTCCTTCTATACGCGACTCGACTCGTCGAGTTAGACCATGACTCGCCGAGTCTACCGATTTTCGAGTCCTGACCTGTCTAACTCACCGAGTCTCCATTTGACTCACTGACTCGAGTCTCAACTTGAAGGGTTTGGGGTTCCGCGACCTGATTCGCCGAGTCCAAGAACAGACTCGCCGAGTCCAAGACAACCTTCAAAAGACTCGCCGAGTTGTTCATCCAACTCGCCGAGTTCCTGCCCAAATTCATCTGACTCGATGAGCTGTTCATCCCACTCGTCGAGTTCCTCCAAATCTTCATGCTACTTGCCGAGTCCACCCAAAGGACTCGCCGAGTCCATTCGGATCTTCATACATGCAAAGGACTTTTGAGTCATGTAGGGACTCCAAACCATAGATCCATACTTCCAAGGCTCAATCCCCATGTAAAGTTGCAAACTTTACGTATAAATAAAGAGATCTAGGCTCAAATCATACTAGGGTTTGGTTTAAGGACAAAAGGGCTTCACCAACTACTCATCTTCTAATGCTTTATGACATATTGGACCATCCCAACACTAGATCTGAAGTGGCAACAACATATCTAAGCCCCTAAACTCGAATTGGGTCTCAATCAACCATAAAACCCCCAAATCTCATAACAAAATAGATCTAGATGCAAAAAAGGGAAAATGGCAGCTTAATACCGCCAAGACGAACACAAACTGAAGTAGATCTCGGATCTACACCTCCCCTTTTAAGCAACCTTCTTGATCTTCAAGTTCCTTTCCAAAATTTCCTTCCTCCAAAGCTATTTCTCTCAAATGATGGAAGCTCACACGAAAACTAGGGTTTACAGGTTCTCTAGGGTGATATGGAGGCTGAGGGAGGGACATAACACCCTTTATATAGGATACAACTCCCGGAATTAGGGTTTTCCTCGTACAGACTAGACTCGCCGAGTCTCCTTGGCCGACTCACCGAGTCGGTCACTTACTCCCCGACCGGATCCCGCTCGGACTTGCCGAGTTCCTCCTTGGACTCGCCGAGTCGACCCCTAAACTTAGGGTTTTCCTTCCTTTCTTGGCCTTCAAAACTTTGGGTGTTACAAGTATAGTCATGTAATTGTAGAAGATGTAGAATAGATAATATTATAGATTTTGTATTTAGTGTTTAATTTCCTGGGAAGTTATGTAATATATATATATATATATATATATATATATATATATATATATATATATATATATAATTTTGTAAAAATCTTAATAGTTGGTTTGTATCCAGACTTTGTAAATTATTTTATTAATATGCATGTAGCATGTTTTGAAGTAATATTATGTAGTATTATCGAAAGAGGTTTCATTAAGTCTTCATTCTTCTTTTATACTTACACCCTTAATGAAAGCCCATGCTTTCATTAAATGATAATCATGACTTACAAGTAAGGTGTTATGTGTAAGATAAGTCAAAGAAAGTAATCTGCCATACCTCCATAGATATGAACAATTTACAAGAGGGAAAAAGAGATAAAAGTGTTAAACACTTCATCTCATTATTATAATGTACATGTAATAAACTACTGAACTTCTATAACTCTAGAAAGTTGTACACAACTTATTTAATCATACCATGTAGTATAAATAACTAGTTATACTCTCTTTTATTATTATTTTCATACAACAATAATTCCATAATTAAATACAAGCCTTGATTATATTTATTAGTAATCAAATTCTAATATTCAATAACTAGTTATTCGCTATAAGGTTTGATCCTATAAGATCATATCATTAGAAAATATCATTCTATAATGACTCTGAGGCACAAAGATCTTTCAGATCGTTATAGCTAACCGTTTGCTGATGTTTTTCTTTCATGTTTTGCTAAACTTGGTAGAGAAGCATGTGGTTGGTAGTGCTCGGATCGTCGTTGTAATAATTTATGATAAATACATTCATCAAGCTATTTAAAATAATGTACACTAGATGTTACCTTTTATGAAGATCCTCAAGGAGATTTGGATGATACTCAAGAGGAATTTCGGGTCCTAGCTTTGTAGAAGTATAGAAAGTGTTCCAAATGGCTAAGTATTCTATATATAGGGCGAGTGTGCGGTTGCGATGGGTGTGTGGCCGCAAACTCTTGTGTGCGGCCGCACACACCTTGTGTTGGTGTGATTGGCTCAAATGCAAGGCGATACACCCACAATACTTATCCCACGACTCCTACCCTGCTTATACTAGGCTTTAAAAACTCTATTTGACTCCAAACAGTGCTAGAAAATAGCAAAAACGAGTTTAACTTTGATAAGAAATGAAGAATGTAAGCTAGAATTTTTCGGGTTGTCACATCATCCCCCCGTTAGAGGGAATTTCGTCCCGAAATTAGATTTTAAGCAAGTAAGTTATTACAACTAACTAAGTAAAAAGATGAGGGTATTTCAGTTTCATCTGATCCTCTCGCTCCCAAGTGAATTCAGGTCCTCGCTTGGCGTTCCAGCGAACCTTCACTATCGGGATACGACTTTGTTTCGTTTACTTGACCTCTTGGTCCATGATCTCTACTGGTTCTTCCATGAAGTTGAGGCTCTCGTTGATCTCGATCTCGTCGAGTGGGATTACAAGAGTCTCGTCGAACAGACACTTTTTCAAGTTCAAGACGTGGAAAGTAGAATGTACGTTATTGAGTTCACGCGGTAAGTTAAGTTTGTAAGCTACAGGACCGATTCTTTCGAGAATTTCAAAAGGTCCTATGTACCTTGAATTTAGCTTTCCACGCTTTCCAAAGCGTATCAAGCCCTTACAGGGTGAGACCTTCAACAAAACACGATCGCCCACCTGGAATTCCAACGGTTTCCTTCGTTTATCAGCGTAGCTTTTCTGTCGGTCTCTGGAGGCTTTCAATCGTTCACGGATCTGAACGATCTTCTCCATCATTTCCCATATGATCTCCGGACCTGTGAGAGTGCTGTCAGGGACTCGCCCTTTAGCTAACTGAGTATCACCCACCTCAGCCCAGCACAGAGGGGATCTGCACTTTCGGCCATAGAGGGCTTCAAATGGAGCAGCCTATATGCTTGTGTGATAGCTATTGTTGTAGGAAAATTCGACAAGGGGTAAATGAGCATCCCATGCTTTCCCAAAGTCTATCATGCAGGCTTGCAACATATCCTCTAAGGTTTGGATAGTCCTCTCACTTTGTCCGTCGGTCTGTGGATGGTAAGCTGTACTCATGTCTAACCTAGTTCCTAAGGAACTTTGTAGCGACTGCCAGAACCTAGAAGTGAACCTACTATCTCTGTCCGAGATAATGGATAAGGGAACACCGTGCAGTCATAAAATCTCCCTAATGGTATCAAGTCCACCCGTTTCTCCATCTTGTCTGTTTCCTTGATCGGCAGGAAGTGTGCGGACTTGGTCAATCTGTCGACGATGACCCATATGGTATCAAGTCCACCCATTGTCTTGGGAAACTTGGTTATGAAGTCCATAGTGATCCGCCCCCACTTCCATTCCAGGATCTCAGGTTGTTGCAGTAGACCGGAGGGTTTCTGGTATTCGACCTTGACCTTTGCGCAAGTAAGGCATTTACTCACGAAGGTAGCAATCCCGGCTTTCATGTTAGGCCACCAGTATAACTTTTTAAGATCTAGATACATCTTATCTGATCCCGGGTGCACGGAATAATGAGTGTTGTGCGCCTCGTTCATGACCAAGTCTCTGAAACCACCGAGTTTCGGGGTCCAGATCCGGTCCATAAAATAATAAGCTCCGCCACCGTTAACCTCCAAGTTCTTATCCATCCCTCTCAGGGATTCACCCGTCACATTTTCAGGCTTCAAAGCGTCGAGCTGAGCCACCTTAATTTGTGTGGACAAGTGTGAATGGATAGTCATAGTCAATGATTTGACTCTACGACCAGAATATTCTTTCCGACTTAGGGCGTCAGCTACTACATTGTCTCATGTTGAGCTCCTTCTGGTCGAATATGTGTTGTAATCTTTTGTGGTCTGTAAAGATAGTGCTTTTCGTACCGCATAGGTAATGTCTCCAGATCTTCAAAGCAAACACAACTGCTCCTAATTCAAGATCGTGGGTCGTGTAATTGACCTCATGTGTCTTCAGATGTCTCGAGGCATAGGCGATGACCTTACCTCTCTACATTAGCACACATCTGAGCCCTTGATTTGACGCATCGTAATAGACAACGAAGTCTTTAATCCCTTTAGGGAGGGATAGTATTGGTGCGGTGCACAAGGCTCGTTTGAGCGTTTGGAACGCTCTCTCCTGCTTCTCTTCCTAGTCAAATGCCATGCCTTTCTAGGTCAGTGTTGTCAGAGGCTTCGCAATGCGGAAGAACTTCTGAATGAACTTGCGATAGTAGCCAGCGAGGCCTAGAAATTGACGAATTTCTGTAGGTGTCTTCAGTTCTGACCAGTTCTCAATGGCTTTAATTTTGGATCGGTCCACGTGTATTCCCTCTTTGCTAACCACGTGCCCTAAGAATTCAACTCTTCGGATCCAGAATTCGCATTTCGGGAACTTCGCATAAAGCTTCTCCGCGCGCAGGGTTTCTAAGACTTGTCGTAGATGCTGACTATGATCCTCCTTACTACGAGAATAGATAAGTATGTCATCGATGAAGACGATGACGAACTGATCCAAGTAAGGACGACACACCCTATTCATTAAATCCATGAATACAGCGGGCGCGTTTGTTAATCCAAACAGCATCACTACAAATTTGTAGTGCCCATAACGAGTTCGGAAGGCTGTCTTTGGAACATCCTCCCCTAGCACTCGTAGTCGGTGATATCCGGATCTCAAGTCGATTTTTGAAAAGAAGTTCGACCCTTGAAGTTCGTCAAATAAATCGTCGATACAAGGCAACGGATAACGATTTTTGACGGTCAGTTTGTTGAGTTCCCTATAGTCGATGCACATACGAAACGGTCCGTCTTTCTTCTTGATGAACAAGACAGGAGCTCCCCAGGGTGAGAAGCTTGGTCTTATAAAGCCCTTGCTAAGCAGTTCGTTAAGTTGACCGGATAGTTCTTGCATCTCTGCAGGTGCTAGACGATAAGGCGATTTGGCTACTAGGGTAGCCCCTAGAACTAAGTCGATTCGAAACTCGACTTGACGTTGTGAAGGTAATCCTAGGAGTTTTTCTGGAAAGATGTCGGGAAAGTCGCGTACTACTGGAATGTTCTGAATGTCCTTCATTTCTTGGCTCACATCGACCACATGAGCAAGGAATGCTCGACATTCCTTTCGAAAGAATTTCTGAGCTTGAATGCTCGAGATGATGCGAATGTTCGTGTCGGGTTTGTCGCCATAAACTACTAGGGTTTCGCCAGATAGCAGATTAAGGCGAACAAGCTTTTCGTAACACATGATATCGGCAGGATGTAAACTCAACCAATCCATGCTGATAATGACGTCGAAACTTTTAATTGAAACCGGCATGAGATCGATTGAAAATGAATGGTTATCTAAAGTTAGGATACACCCTATGAATATACTGCTAGTGCTCTCTGTTTTTCCATTAGCCATTTCTACAATGAACGGTTCTTTGAGTGCTCATGATTTTTGCTTAAGTAATTGAGCAAACTTTTGGTTCACGAAGCTCCTCTCCGCTCCACTATCAAATAGTATACAAGCATAAGAGTTGTCGAGGAGAAACGTACCAGTGACCACTGTGGGGTCGGCAACTGCCTCCTCATGGCCTATGACCAAAACTATTCCTACTCCACCGGCATTTCCTGCCTTTTGGAAGTTCCTCTTAAAATGGCCCACCTCGCCGCAGTTGTAGCAAGTTTGGCCCACTCCAGTGCTAGGGACCTGGGTGATTGGCCTCGTCGGAGATTTGCAGAAACGGGTAGTGTGCCCTTTTCTGTTGCAGTTTACACACTGCATTTCCCGGCAGGCTCCCACGTGGTGGAAGTTACATTTGTAGCACAGGGGAAAACTTCCAGAATACTACTTGATCGGGACAGCAGCGATAGGTGCTATCGCAGCATGTATTGCCACGACCTGCTGCTTTTTGGCAGCCTTAGCCTTCTTTTTTTCATCCCAAAACTTCCGCTTGGAATCAGTGGTTCTTGCGAGTTTTGAGATGGCCAAGGTAGTTATTGTTGCGGACGGGGTACGGACCCCATGGCTAATTAGCCGCTGTGCCAATCGCTTGGCACTATCAAATGTAGTGGGGCGGGATGCCAATACATTTACCTGGTATGGTGGCATTAGCCCCCCATATATATCTTTCGATCTTTTTCCCCTCTGTATGCACCATGTTGGGACAGAGGGCCACCAGTTCACAAAACTTGGCAGTGTAGGCGACTACGTTGGAGCCCTTCCTGGTTAGGCTCCACAGTTCTTCCTCTAGCTTCTGGATCTCGCCCCTCGGGCAGTACTCCTCAATCATGAGGTCCTTCAAAGTTTCCCAGCCCATAGCATTAGCCACTATGAGAGATAGTGACTTAACATGGCTATTCCACCATGTTAGAGCTTTTGTTTCAAAGGTGCAAGCGGAAAACTTGACCTTACTCTCCTCTGGGCAGGAGCAGATTTCGAAAACCGATTCGGTTTTCTCGAACCATTGCGAGAGGGCAATGACTCCGCCAGTCCCTTTGAAGGACAATGGCTTGCAGTTTCTGAAGTCCTTATAGGAGCACTCTCTTGAGCGCACAGGAGCTTCAACCTGAATAGACTGAATAGGGGTTCCTCCTCCAGTGGAACCAGATGAATGATATTGAGCCATGGCTGTAGCCACAGCTGCAGCTACAACAACATTTAAGGTTGTCGTGTCGAACTGCGGAGTAGGTGGTTGAGGTGGTGGTATCGGTGTTTCGTTATTAAGGTTTCTCCTTGGGTTTCTGTGAGGCGGCATCTTTGATCTATAAGTTTATGAAGGTGAAAACATTGATAAGAATTTGATAGGAAAATCGATGAGAATGAATCATGGACTAACTCTCCATAGTCCAACCGCATAATTGAATGAAATACTTGAATGAAGATGGAAGCATTTGGATAATAATTTCCATTAGATTAGATATCTGGCAAAGGTACTGGGATTACCGATGTAATAAGTTTGGGAAAAATGACCTAGAAGTAGGTCTTACATCAACCAATATGGAAAATTTTGACAGAACTATTGACCAAATCAAGACCTAACATTTCCAAGATTTACAAGGACAGGAAATTAGACTAGAGTTTTTACATAACTAAGTTATATCCAAAAGAGAAGTTGATGAGAATCTATCGGTGATGAGAACTACCAGAGTGAGTTCTTGACTCCGACAGAAGACGTTCTATGTCCCTCATGCGCCTATCAGCTCTGGCTTGCTGAGCTTGAAGTTCTCTGACTTCATCTTGGATTTCAGCGAGTTCCCTCTGGAGCATTGCATTGCTGACCTAAGACCTTTCATGAGAGGACTCCAGTTGGTGAATGCGGACAGTGTTAACGCCATAATTGGCATCAACCTCCATTACTCGATCGATAGCTGCTTGACCTTGCTCGGTGTTCCGAGAAATCCTACGAACCATAATGGGTAGGACTCTGTCAGCTGAACCTCCCTTAGTGAGGTTGTAGAAGCTTCTGTCTCCATTGTAGGGAATGGTTTGTCCTTGTTCCTGACTCCATCTATTCAAGTTTGTGGCCCACAGAGGTGTGGGTCCTTGAAATGCTAGATGAGGGTTTGGGTTTAGAACAACCGGGGGTTGGTTGTTGACTTCTGGCTCCAAGTCAGAACCATCAGAGAAGCCTTTAGCTTCATGATCATCCAAAGGGATTGGGTGATCGTCTCCTGGTTCTTATTCCAGCCATCTTGCATTGTCGTGGTTGGGGAAGTACGGGTCTCCGGGGATATGGAATCCAACCATTTAATCTATGCGAGAATAGGGATAAGGAAATAATTAATAGACAAACTAACTAGATAATTATAAGATGATCTTTATCAGTTACTTCAACATTTGCGCAGTGCCTACAATTCATATGTAACCAAGACAGGATAGACCTTCGAATAAGTGACCCTAACTCTAAGCCCACAACCAAACAAGGAACATGAAGTAAAGCAAAGATCACAGATTCTAAGTCTATGACATCCTAGCCCCATATAACCCTAGCGTATCCACTAAACAACTATTGACATACTTAATAAAGACCTTTAGTTCTTAGATAAGTAATTATAGTAACACAAAATACTCCTATAGTATTTTAAGTTTAATGTTTTGTTCTATTGTTGTCGTTGTAGTAGTGTTGGTAAGTTTTTAGACTTGTTGCAACTTCACAACCATGCTTAGGCACATGCTAATCACTCTTCAGATAATGTAGTTGATCATGCTAACTCTTCCTAAGGTTGACCATATGTCTCTAAGTCTACTTGTGCTATCCAACAATCGTAATACTTTTGTTCTGTCCTAGCGACACTGATTTTAGTATGAATGCAGGTATGTATACTTGGTTGACCATATGATCATCCAAAGGGATTGGGTGATCGTCTCCTGGTTCTTATTCCAGCCATCCTGCATTGTCGTGGTTGGGGAAGTACGGGTCTCCGGGGATATGGAATCCAACCATTTAATCTATGCGAGAATAGGGATAAGGAAATAATTAATAGACAAACTAACTAGATAATTATAAGATGATCTTTATCAGTTACTTCAACATTTGCGCAGTGCCTACAATTCATATGTAACCAAGACAGGATAGACCTTCGAATAAGTGACCCTAACTCTAAGCCCACAACCAAACAAGGAACATGAAGTAAAGCAAAGATCACAGATTCTAAGTCTATGACATCCTAGCCCCATATAACCCTAGCGTATCCACTAAACAACTATTGACATACTTAATAAAGACCTTTAGTTCTTAGATAAGTAATTATAGTAACACAAAATACTCCTATAGTATTTTAAGTTTAATGTTTTGTTCTATTGTTGTCGTTGTAGTAGTGTTGGTAAGTTTTTAGACTTGTTGCAACTTCACAACCATGCTTAGGCACATGCTAATCACTCTTCAGATAATGTAGTTGATCATGCTAACTCTTCCTAAGGTTGACCATATGTCTCTAAGTCTACTTGTGCTATCCAACAATCGTAATACTTTTGTTCTGTCCTAGCGACACTGATTTTAGTATGAATGCAGGTATGTATACTTGGTTGACCATATGATCATCCAAAGGGATTGGGTGATCGTCTCCTGGTTCTTATTCCAGCCATCCTGCATTGTCGTGGTTGGGGAAGTACGGGTCTCCGGGGATATGGAATCCAACCATTTAATCTATGCGAGAATAGGGATAAGGAAATAATTAATAGACAAACTAACTAGATAATTATAAGATGATCTTTATCAGTTACTTCAACATTTGCGCAGTGCCTACAATTCATATGTAACCAAGACAGGATAGACCTTCAAATAAGCGACCCTAACTCTAATCCCACAACCAAACAAGGAACATGAAGTAAAGCAAAGATCACAGATTCTAAGTCTATGACATCCTAGCCCCATATAACCCTAGCGTATCCACTAAACAACTATTGACATACTTAATAAAGACCTTTAGTTCTTAGATAAGTAATTGTAGTAACACAAAATACTCCTATAGTATTTTAAGTTTAATGTTTTGTTCTATTGTTGTCGTTGTAGTAGTGTTGGTAAGTTTTTAGACTTGTTGCAACTTCACAACCATGCTTAGGCACATGCTAATCACTCTTCAGATAATGTAGTTGATCATGCTAACTATTCCCAAGGTTGACCATATGTCTCTAAGTCTACTTGTGTTGTCCAACAATCGTAATACTTTTGTTCTGTCCTAGCGACACTGATTTTAGTATGAATGCAGGTATGTATACTTGGTTAAATATTTTATTATTTAAGAGTATCAACTCTTTATCAGAGTATTTGAATCCCTCTTGTGTTTATAGTTCATATATCTTTTATGGGTTGATACACTCGATTCACTATAAACAATGCTCTGATACGAATCTGTCACACCCCAAAACCATGAACGGAGGAAACATTCTGGGCGGAGGATGTCATGTACAGTATCACATCAATGCAAAGTAGTAAACAAGCAACAACATCATCATTGCATTAATAATATAATTTCATGCAAGTGTGTTCTGTCAAGTTATATAGACACCAAAAATATAAATCAAAATAAGATAGGAGTCTTGAACGAGCTCCATCTTCTCAAAACCTAGCACCTGTACCTGTCTATTGGTGACCTGAGAATACAAGTTATTTTGAAGGAGTTTATCAGCTTTAAGCTGGTGAGATCATAAGTATATTAGTGTATGTGTTTGTATGAAAGTCATTTGTAAGATGTTTGAAAGGTGTACTGAATAAGTTTTGTGAAGTTTGTATTTGTTTGAACTCTCCTAGAAAACCCTATGTTTTCTACTAAAAGTAGCCTTCTACCAAGGCATCTAGTATCTGTGTGTGTGTCTCATGTAAGAATGTGTATTTTCCCAATTCCAACTATCATTAACCAAAAATATAGTTTTTACATTACCGTGCATCGTGTGCATGTTCACGAAGTGAATGTAATGGGAATAATATTATAGTACTGTAGTGTTGTATTAAGTAACTACTGTTGTACTAACTACCTTAAGCAAATGTAATTTTTAAGGTAACATGTGATCGGCCTGTATCTTGCTACCGACTCAATAGTAAAACGACAATGTAAGATGCCGTAAAAATGAAGTCTGGCACCCGTAGACTTGCAAGTCCCACTATAGCAAGTAGCAAGGTGTAGGATAGTCAATCCAGTATAGATCTATACTCAAACTCATACGCTCCCCAATTAAGGAGATTCTGATACAAAAACAGTCATGGCAGGTAGTTCCATGCTCTGTTTAATGGCTCACATAACTGTGTTAATGTATATGTAATGTATATGTGTGCTAGCTGTATTGTGTGTTCTTTCTCTGTCTAGCCTGTATGTTTGTTTCTCATCATAGTGCATTTTTTTTTTTGTTTCTCATCATAGTGTTAACATGTTTTTATACCCTTGCTACCCAAGGTCATTGTATCCTTTGACTCATGTATGAACTGGCTCATTGTAGGTTTCATTGTTATAGTACTAGTATTAGTATCATTCTAAACTACTCCTATAGTAGTTTACTAGTAATGTATGATCATTATTGAATACCCTTGCTACCCAAGGGCATGGAATGGTTATGAAGGAAATAACCTTTTATATCTATATACATATACATGATATATAACTAGGATTCAAACGACCTTCGGACAACTAACCTTGATACCCTAAGTCCACAACCAAACAAGGAACAGGAGGCAGGATAGGCTAGCAGTCCTAAGTCCTTTCAGTTCTACTTATATAACTATATCTATATAGATACACAAAATATAAGTGTAAAAGAGTTTAAGTAAAGTATTTGACAAGTAAAAGAGTTTAAGTAAAGTATTTGACAAGTAAAAGAGTTTAAGTAAAGTATTTGACAAGTAAAAGAGTTTGTAAAGCAGTTTTGAAGTAAAGCAGTTTGGTAAACAGTTTGAACAGTAAGAATCCACTAGTTTGGTAGATATTAATCACATGTGATTGATATAATAACTATAAGTATTCAACTTGTATGCCCCCATAAAAGCATTTAAAAACATTTAAAATGTTAATGAAGGGGTATGAACTCACCTGTAGTGAGTGGTTTGGATGAACGAATTGTATAGGATGATAGGTGTGTCACACCCCGAAACCGATGGTGGAAACGTTCCGGGGCGGAGGACGTTATGTATATCGCAACCAATGTACATAGTAAGCGTAGTAAACACAAAACATTACATTACATAGAATTATTACATTTGTTTGAAATCAAAGTGTTACAAATGTTATACATATATATCATATGAACAAAAGTTAAGACGAGTCTGATAAGCACTCCGTCTTCTCCAAAAGATCGCAGGTACCTGTCTAATGTGGATCTGAGAATACAAGCAGTTTGAAAATCAGCATAAAGCTGGTGAGTTCATAAGCGGTTTGTTTTCTGAAAATGAACAAGTTTCCTTTGGTTTTCTGAAAAATTTATGAATCCAATAAAATCCCATATTTTCTTAAAAGTAAAGTTTAGTTATCCATTTGTTACACAGTTTAGTTAAGAGTAGTTATGTTATCCCAGGAAAAACCCTTATTTTCCTAAATGTCGTGGTTGGTTATCGATCCGGAATGAAGTGCACAAGTATCAACCATACTTAATGTGTTTGTGTAAAGTTTCCTGAAAGTTTGTTAGCCTTGAAAAGTGCATTAGTCTTAATGCGTATATAAAACTAATAAGTAAGTAGAAAAGTTTTCATAATCTTGATTGCGAGTTCCATAACCATACTACATACTAGATAAGGCTCGGAACGGGGCCAATATCTTTTTATAACTTTTGTCACCCTTGAACCTTTCGGTTCGGTAGTAGCTAGCAGCTAGGTGCGGGGTAGTCTATCCCGTATAGATCTATACACTCAAGTCATGCTCTCCCTCCAGGAGATTCTAGTTACAGGGGTAGTCCTCCACTTTCGTATCTAGGGGAAGTGTTACAAAGGACGTGTCTCCAATCTTAAGATTAATGAATTTTAAAAGTTGTCCTATACTCTCGAATCTAGGGGGAGTATTACCAAGAACATTTAAAAGTAAAAAAAAAACAGAAAAGTCTGTTTATTAGTCCTTCACTCTCGTATCTAGGGGGAGTGTTACCAAGGACGCGTCTAAGTTCTAAATTTAATGTCATTAGTCCTTCACTCTCGTATCTAGGGGGAGTGTTATCAAGGATGGGTCTAAAGTTCTAAGCTAATGCTTTTAACAATAATGATGATGGAAAATCATTTGTGAAAATAAAATATAACATTTTATAACGGAATTCACAAACGGTTTGAAAAGTACTCTACAAGTTAAAACGGTTGGTTAATACGGATTCCAATGTTAAAAGCATATGAAATATGAAACATTTCAAATGAAATAATAAGTTTGAGTACAAGATTTCCTTGTACTTATGCTTGTATTCCCCTTGAAAACATTGAAAAACACGGAAAAAGGTGTAGGGGTATGAACTCACCAATCGAGGAATGTGTCGGTTTGGATGCTAAACGTCAGTTGGGGGCCTTAAAACGCGCGAGGTTCCTATGTAATATGAAGAGATACACATTTGTATCTAATTAGATCTTGAACCACTAATCAAATATGAATAAACACTTCGAGACGCGAAAACACTTCATTACAAGTGTTTGGAGTGACCCGGGTGGCATCTACGGACGTATAGGGCATAGATATAGAGTTTACTCTTCAAGAGTAAACTGTTAATGGAAATTACGGCCGTAAACTCTCATGTACCCTTTCTTAATCTGTTTTGGTGGTCCTAGGTCAATTATAAGAGTTTCTAGTCCAAAGTACAAGCTATAGGATGAAGTTAGGGCACCATTTGACCATGTTATAGGAGTTTACGGCCCAAGAACCTTTCCTTGGGGGGTTTACGGCCGTGAACTCCTAAGGGAGTAGTTTTATTGATGATTAAGGTCCCTAACACACTTGTGGTTGCTTCTAGACTTTATTCTAAGCCTTAGAAGGTGTTTAAGGGGCATCTTAACACTTAAAATGGTGTTTACGGCCTAAGAAAAGGGGTTTACGGTCCAAGCATGTTCTTGGGTCGTAAAATCATGTTTACCCCTTAAATGATGAGTTTATGGTGTTCCTAGTCCATTCAAATAAGTCCTTAAGTCATTTCCAAGCACCAAAAGTGATTTGGGAGGGTTTTGGGGCTCAAAAACCCCTTTTATGTGTGTTTGCGGCCCAAGACTGTTCTAGGGCCGTAAACACATGATGTTGGTCCTATTCCATGATTTGAACACGAATTTGAAAGCTAAGGATGCTAATCTATGAGTTAGGGTAGTTACCTTAACGATTTGAGGCTTGAATTGGATGATTTTGGACCAAGGACTTGGTTTTGAGGAGAGAGAGTAGAGAGAGAGAGAGAGAGAGTGAAAAAGGATTCAAATGAGGTCCTTTGAACTTTATATATGGTTCGAGTTTGGGACACGGTGGAATTCTACCCGATACCAACATTAAACGGGGCTTTTGGTCGCACCTGATAAAGTTGTCGTAACCCGATGTGGTCAAAACTAAAAATTCTTCAATTAAAAATTTGGAATGTTTTCATGAGTGTCTAAGGGGTTTGGACACTTATGAGATAAAAATCTAAATATCAATTTAGATAACTTAACCCAAAATGAAATCAGAACAATTCGCAAAAGACAAGTTTTTATGGACAGAATGGGTTACGACAATGGAATAAACTTCGGGTTGTCACATTATCCCCCCGTTAGAGGGAATTTCGTCCCGAAATTCAAACTTTAGATACGACTCAAGGATTTGGAAAGAGATATGGGTACTTCTGTTTCATCGGATCTTCACGCTCCCAAGTGAACTCGGATTCTTGCATGACATTCCAGTGAACTTTCACTTATCAGGATACGGCTTTGTTTCGTACGTTTAATCTCTCGATTTATGATTTTGATTGGTTCTCCCATGAGGTTCAAGTTTCGTTGATCTCGGTCTCATAAAAGGGATTACTAGGGTTTCATCGGATAGGCACTACTTAATAATAGAGACGTGGAGGACAGGGTGAATGTTGCTAAGTTCTGAAGGTAGTCGGAGTTTGTAGGCTACGGGATCGATCCTAACGAGGATTACGAAAGGTCCTATGTTCCCCGGGTTATGTTTTCCGCGTCTTCCAAAGCGTATCATTCCCTTCTAAGGCGAGACCTTTAACAGGACACGGTTTCCAACAGAAGAGTACACCTTTCTGTGTCGGAGTGGTTAGGGGTTTGGCAATCTTGGAAATGTTTTGAGTGAATCTACGATAGTAGTCGACGAGACCCAAGAATTTAGAGAATTCTGTGAGTGTCTTCGGTGCCGACTAATTCTCTATCGCCTGGGTCTTGGACGGGTCCACGTGTATGCCTTCCTAGCTTTCCACGTGACCAGGGTTTGACTACGAGGGTAGCTCTAGGAATTTGGTCGATGCAAAACTCGACTTGACGTTCGGGAGGAATTCTTGGAAGCTTTTCGGGAAAGACACCAGGAAAATTGTAGATTTCGGGGATGCAACTTCCTGTTTCTCGATGGTCACATAGGCTAGGAATTTATGGCACTCCATTCGGGGAAGCCTTTTGAGCTTTGATGTACGGAATGATGCAAAGGCTGAAACTAAGTTTATCGCCGTAGATTATAAGAGTTTGACCAGGGGGAAGGTTGAGATGGATAGATTTTTTTGGAACAAAGGATATCAGCACGATTGAGACTCAATCAATCCATGCCAATGATATCATCAAAGCTCTTTATTGGAAAACCGGCATAAGATTGATGGGAAAAGAATGATCGCCGAGGGTAAGGGTACAACCTATGAATATATCGCTAGCGTTCTCTTTCTCACTGATAGCCATTTCAACGGTGCATGTTTTGGTTGTTAGTGGAGGACTAAGATTCAGATGATGTTCGAATGAATACATAACAGATTCTCTTTCAACAATATAATCGAAAAGGATTGCAAGTATAAGGGCTGTCGAGGAGGAATATACCCGTGGCAACGGTGGGATCGACGGCTGCCTCATCTTGTCCCATAGCTAGGACTCTTCCAGTATTGCCAGCTGTTGCTGTCTTGGGGCAGTTTCTTTTAAAATGCCCGACTTCACCACAACCGTAGCAGGCCTGACTGATACCCGCTCCGAAATCTTGATTGGTTGATTGGGTTGGTGTCTTACAATTTTTCGCAGTGTGACCCTTTTTGCCACAGCTGTTACAAAACACCTCTCGACATGGGCTGGAAGTGAGGTGATGATAGTTGCACTTGTTACACATAGGGAGGGTACCAGCATACCTACTGGTAGGTGTTTGAGCTGTGGATCCGACGGCAGAGACAACAGCAGGGGCGGTAACAACGCGGACTGCCACTGTTTGCTGCTTCTTCGAGGACTCCTGTGAAGGCTGACTTTTCTTCTTTTTCCAAAATTTTCTTTTCTCACCACTCCTCTCTATCGGCTCAGGAGTGGTGGCTGCTTTCTCTAGGTCATCGCTATGGTCGATCAGGGTTTGTGCTAGGCATTTGGCGCTATCGTAGGTGTCTGGCTTTGCAGCCAAGACATTACCCTTGGTTAGCTGGGTCAACCCCTAGATAAATCTCTCAATCTTTTTACTCTCCGGGGTAACCATTCCCGGACAAAGTAGCGCCAAATCATCGAATCTGGAAGTGTAAGCGGCGATATCATAACCCTTCATCTTTAAGTTCCAAAGTTCATGTTCCAAATTTTGGATCTTGCCTCGTGGGCAGTACTCCGCAAGCAGAAGTTCCTTCATGGCCTCCCAACCTATAGCATTGGCTACAGGTAGGGTTAGGGATTTGACTCGGCCGTTCCACAAAGTCAGGGCTTTATCGGTGAACGTGCAGGCGACGAACTTCACCTTATCCGATTCAGAGCAGGCACATATTTCGAAAATAGATTCGATTTTCTCAAACCATCGGGTTAGGGCAATGACACCTCCAGTTCCATCGAAAGATGTGGGTTTCGCATTCATAAAGTCCTTATAGGAACACTCCTTTCAGTGTCCCTGGCCACCGTCCTGGTTTTGAGATTGGGTACCACCTCCTGGACCATCGGGGCCACCAGGGTTCATTTGAGACATGGCGGCTGCCACTACGGCAGTAAGAGCTGTCTGGAATATTACGGGTTAAAATTGGGGAGGAGGTGGTGGCGGAGGGTTGTTGTTCTTTGAGCTGGGTCTCTTTCTTGGAGGCATCTTGATCTAAAAAGATCAGGAAAAAGAGGATGGTAAGTCCTCTGAATTGAATTAAGAGATATGATACAAGGTATATCTCATTATGACAAATATATAATTCCATTAAGCGATAAAGCAAGAAAGAGTTATCAAAGCGGATAAACTATCGCTAAAGGAATGATTGAGAAGCAACGCTGGAATGAGGATTTCTATAACGAAGTTGGCTCTAGAAATACTCCCATAGTATTTCATGTTTCGTTGCGACGACGGCTCGTTGTTTGGGTATTGGGTAAGTTTTAGGCGTGCTGAACACCACAGTCACTCCCAAGCACATGTTAGCCGTGTCTCGAATGAATATAGTTGATCAGGCTATATTGACCCTAGAAACGACTACATAACTGCCCAGGTTTAACTGCAGCGTACAACACCCATTTACTTATGTTTTGTTCTATTCAAGGTTACGGATTACGGCACTTAGGTATACTTGTATACTTTTGAAAATACTTATATTTTAAAGTATACTTTTAGTTCAGAGCACTTAGGCCCCTTAGTGTTTATAGTCTTATACCATGTAAGGTTTGGTATACTAGTTCACTATAAACAAGGGCTCTGATACCAATCTGTCACATCCCGAAACCGATAGCGGAAACATTCCGGGGCGGAGGACGTCATGTATATCGCAACCAATGTACATAATAAGTGTAGTAAACACAAAACATTACATTACATAGAATTATTACATTTGTTTGAAATCAAAGTGTTACAAATGTTATACATATATATATATATATATATATATATATATATATATATATATATATATATATATATATATATATCATATGAACAAAAGTTAAGACGAGTCTGATTAGCACTCCGTCTTCTCCAAAAGATCGCAGGTACCAGTCTAATGTGGACCTGAGAATACAAGCAGTTTGAAAATCAGCATAAAGCTGGTGAGTTCATAAGCGGTTTGTTTTCTGAAAATGAACAAGTTTCCTTTGGTTTTCTGAAAAATTTATGAAGCCAATAAAATCCCATATTTTCTTAAAAGTAAAGTTTAGTTATCCATTTGTTACACAGTTTAGTTAAGAGTAGTTATGTTATCCCAGGAAAAACCCTTATTTTCCTAAATGTCGTGGTTGGTTATCGATCCGGAATGAAGTGCACAAGTATCAACCATACTTAATGTGTTTGTGTAAAGTTTCCTGAAAGTTTGTTATCCTTGAAAAGTACATTAGTCTTAACACGTATATAAAACTAATAAGTAAGTAGAAAAGTTTTCATAATCTTGATTGTGAGTTCCATAACCATACTACATACTAGATAAGGCTCGGAACGGGGCCAGTATCTTTTTATGACTTTTGTCACCCTTGAACCTTTTGGTTCGGTAGTAGCTAGCAGCTAGGTGCGGGTTAGTCTATCCCGTATAGATCTATACACTCAAGTCACGCTCTCCCTCCAGGAGATTCTGGTTACAGGGGTAGTCCTCCACTTTCGTATCTAGGGGAAGTGTTACAAAGGACGTGTCTCCAATCTTAAGATTAATGAATTTTAAAAGTTGTCATATACTCTCGAATATAGGGGGAGTATTACCAAGAACATTTAAAAGTGAAAAAAAAACAGAAAAGTTTGTTTATTAGTCCTTCACTCTCGTATCTAGGGGGAGTGTTATCAAGGACGCGTCTAAGTTCTGAATTTAATGTCATTAGTCCTTCACTCTCGTATCTAGGGGGAGTGTTATCAAGGATGGGTCTAAAGTTCTAAGCTAATGCTTTTAACAATAATGATGATGGAAAATCATTTGTGAAAATAAAATATAACATTTTATAACGGAATTCACAAACGGTTTGAAAACTACTCTGCAAGTTAAAACGGTTGGTTAATACGGATTTCAATGTTAAAAGCATATGAAATATGAAACATTTCAAATGAAATAATAAGTTTGAGTACAAGATTTCCTTGTACTTTTGCTTGTATTCCCCCTGAAAACATTGAAAAACACGGAAAAAGGTGTAGGGGTATGAACTCACCAATCGAGGAATGTGTCGGTTTGGATGCTAAACGTCAGTTCGGGGCCTTAAAACGCGCGAGGTTCCTATGTAATATGAAGAGATACACATTTGTATCTAATTAGACCCTAAACCACTAATCAAATATGAATAAACACTTCGAGACGCGAAAACACTTCATTACAAGTGTTTGGAGTGACCCGGGTGGCATCTACGGACGTATAGGGCATAGATATAGAGTTTACTCTTCAAGAGTAAACTGTTAATTGAAATTACGGCCCTAATGACCATATCCCCATGAGTTTACGGCCGTAAACTCATGGGTGGTGCTCTTGAGTGCTAAATGGTCTTACAACTCTTGTGGGGTAATGTTAGGCTTGGTTTTAAGGCATTGGAAGGGGACTTGAACAACATAAGGACCATTTGAGGAGTTTACGGCAGTAAACTAGGAGTTTACGGCTGTAAACTCTCATGTACCCTTTCTTATTGTGTTTTGGTTGTCCTAGGTCAACTATAAGAGTTTCTAGTCCAAAGTACAAGCTATAGGATGAAGTTAGGGCACCATTTGACCATGTTATAGGAGTTTACGGCCCAGGAACCTTTCCTTGGGGGGTTTACGGCCGTGAACTCCTAAGGGAGTAGTTTTATTGATAATTAAGGTCCCTAACACACTTGTGGTTGCTTCTAGTCTTTATTCCAAGCCTTAGGAGATGTTTAAGGGGCATCTTAACACTTAAAATGGTGTTTACGGCCGAAGAAAAGGGGTTTACGGTCCAAGCATGTTCTTGGGCCGTAAACTCATGTTTACCCCTTAAATGATGAGTTTATGGCGTTCCTAGTCCATTCAAATAAGTCATTAAGTCATTTCCAAGCTCCAAAAGTGATTCGGGAGGGTTTTGGGGCTCAAAAACCCCCTTTTATGTGTGTTTGCAGCCCTAGACTATTCTATGGCCGTAAACACATGATGTTGGTCCTATTCCATGATTTGAACACGAATTTGAAGGCTAAGGATGCTAATGTATGAGTTAGGGTAGTTACCTTAACGATTTGAGGCTTGAATTGGATGATTTTGGACCAAGGACTTGGTTTTGAGGAGAGATAGTAGAGAGAGAGTGAAAAAGGATTCAAATGAGGTCCTTTGAACTTTATATATGGTTCGAGTTTGGGACACGGTGGAATTCTACCCGATACCAACGTTAAACGGGGCTTTTGGTCGCACCCGATAAAGTTGTCGTAACCCGATGTGGTCAAAACTAAAAATTCTTCAATTAAAAATTTGGAATGTTTTCATGAGTGTCTAAGGGGTTTGGACACTTACGAGATAAATATCTAAATATCAATTTAGATAACTTAACCCAAAACGAAATCGGAACAATTCGCAAAAGACGAGTTTTTATGGACAGAATGGGTTACGGCAATGGAATAAACTTCGGGGCCAGTATCTTTTTATGACTTTTGTCACCCTTAGTTAAGAGTAAAGTTTAGTTATCCATTTGTTACACAGTTTAGTTAAGAGTAGTTATGTTATCCCAGGAAAAACCCTTATTTTCCTAAATGTCATGGTTGGTTATCGATCCGGAATGAAGTGCACAAGTATCAACAATACTTAATGTGTTTGTGTAAACTTTCCTGAAAGTTTGTTATCCTTGAAAAGTACATTAGTCTTAACACGTATATAAAACTAATAAGTAAGTAGAAAAGTTTTCATAATCTTGATTGTGAGTTCCATAACCATACTACATACTAGATAAGGCTCGGAACGAGGCCAATATCTTTTTATGACTTTTGTCACCCTTGAACCTTTCGGTTCGGTAGTAGCTAGCAGCTAGGTGCGGGGTAGTCTATCCCGTATAGATCTTTACACTCAAGTCACGCTCTCCCTCCAGGAGATTCTGGTTACAGGGGTAGTCCTCCACTTTCGTATCTAGGGGAAGTGTTACAAAGGACGTGTCTCCAATCTTAAGATTAATGAATTTTAAAACTTGTCCTATACTCTCGAATATAGGGGGAGTATTACCAAGAAGATTTAAAAGTAAAAAAAAAAAAAAACAGAAAAGTCTGTTTATTAGTCCTTCACTCTCGTATCTAGGGGGAGTGTTATCAAGGACGCGTCTAAGTTCTAAATTTAATGTCATTAGTCCTTCACTCTCGTATCTAGGGGGAGTGTTATCAAGGATGGGTCTAAAGTTCTAAGCTAATGCTTTTAACAATAATGATGATGGAAAATCATTTGTGAAAATAAAATATAACATTTTATAACGGAATTCACAAACGGTTTGAAAACTACTCTGCAAGTTAAAACGGTTGGTTAATATGGATTTCAATGTTAAAAGCATATGAAATATGAAACATTTCAAATGAAATAATAAGTTTGAGTACAAGATTTCCTTGTACTTTTGCTTGTATTCCCCCTGAAAAAATTAAAAAACACGGAAAAAGGTGTAGGGGTATGAACTCACCAATCGAGGAATGTGTCGGTTTGGATGCTAAACGTCAGTTCGGGGCCTTAAAACGCGCGAGGTTCCTATGTAATATGAAGAGATACACATTTGTATCTAATTAGAGCCTGAACCACTAATCAAATATGAATAAACACTTCGAGACGCGAAAACACTTCATTACAAGTGTTTGGAGTGACCCGGGTGGCATCTACGGACGTATAGGGCATAGATATAGAGTTTACTCTTCAAGAGTAAACTGTTAATGGAAATTGTTGGGCTGAAAAGAGTTTTGATGTTGCGTCTTTTGGGCTCGTTAGATTAGCCTTTTATTCGCCGGTTTGGGCCTGTCCAACCGAGAGCCTTTTATGTATAGTATTTAAGTTAATGCTTGCATGCATATTAGGAAGGGATTCATAAGATTCTAGAGATTATCGACATAGCGATTCATCCAGAGTATAACATTTTTCTTTAATCGTTCTTGTAATCTTCCAATCCTTTACAGTTGATGTTCTTAATCGAGCTCTTCTAAGGATTTTATTTAATCATTCGACACGATTGATTCAAGCTGTTTTGTTCTTATTATTGCGTTTTTACTGTTTTAAATTCATATACTTGTTCAAGATCTAATCGATCTTCTTAGATTAAAAGTTGTTTTAATCCCATCAATTGGTATCAGAGCGGGAGACTGTGTAATCGATACACATCTTTTTTGTGAAAAAGATTTCCATTAGGGTTTTCCGCAATCATCGATATTTATTGAGCCGTCATCTTAATTGACGTATCTTAGTATTTATTGTTTTGCCCTAATCTGCTTTATTACAAGTCTGATCTTTGAACAGGTTTTTACGATCATTATGGACGCGACGCAATCAAACCCTATTAATATTTCCAACAACATCGGTTCGACGACAAAGATTCCAATCTTGTACACCCATGACTATGAAGTATGGGCGCATCATTTTGAAGATTACGTGATTGGATCGGAGGACAATGGTTTTCTCATATGGGAAGCCATCATCAATGGACCGTTTTCTCATTCTGCTACATCCAGAATCATTAAGACGCAAAAAGAGTACAACGATCTGCTTAAGGACGTGACGAATATTGCGCAAGATGAAAAAGATAAATTTCAGTGCAATATTAAGGCACTAAGGTTGATCAGATTCGCCCTTCAGTCCGATACATTCAGACTGGTCAGCTCATGCACTACGGCGAAGGAAGTGTGGGATAGACTTCGCGAACTGTATTCCACAGACGAAGATCTTGAACATTCCATCCAAACCTTGCTTCTATCTGAATTTGGTGAATTCAGGCAAGGGGCCGAAGAAACTGTGACCCAGACGTTTGATCGCTTCAATCATCTTCTCAGCAAGATGATCAAACACGACATTGAAAGGAAGCTCATCGAACAAAAGGTTACTTTCTTGAACGGACTACGATCTGAATGGAGAGCAGTTGTTTCCACAGTCAAAGCCCATGAACAGTTTAAATCATATTCTTTGGCGAAACTGGTGGGTATTCTAAAGTCCCAAGAGAAGATTGTGGTTCAAGAGAAGAATGTTGTCTCTAGTCTTGGTTCGTTGGCCCTCTTATCTAAAAGTAAAGGCGTGATGGAGGATGAAGAGCTCAACTTGGAAGAATATGACCTCTCAACTGAGGATTATGCCATGATGGTATCCAATCCTAAGAGGTTCATAAAGAAGAGATTCCCCAGCAACAAAAACCGAAACTGGCAGGGGAGTTACAGCTCAGAAAAAGCAAACAATGAACCGAAAGCTGAGCAGCCCAAAAAGGAACCGAAAGCAGATGGCGATTCCGGAGTAAGCTGTTTCTATTGTGGTGGCAAGAACCACTACGCTAAGGACTGTGTTCTTAAGAAGATGGCTGAAAAGGACAATGGAAATGATGAGGAAGCTGTGCTGCAGAAGAGATTGGATGAGTTGAGAAAGAAAAAGTCTACCGCTAACCCTTCTATTAATGCTCTTATTGTGCAGGGTTCGGTCAATGACGATGAGTTCGGTAGCACCGAAGTTTGGTCTACTGACTCAGAAGATGAAGAAGTGAGGAAGCCTACTCATGGAAAGGCTTATATGGCTAAGGAGGAAAGCAGTGGTGGAAAATGCTTCATGGTGTCTGAAGTGTCTCAAATGAGAGGATACAACACCGATGGAGGAAGCAATGGACCGAAGGTGCAGGAGGATATGTGCTTTACGGCCAAACCACTCAGCCAGCAGTTCAATGAACTCGATGAACTGATAAAGAAGGTACAATCTGTTTTTATTTCATCTAAAGTTCCATCATCCTCATATGAGAAAGAACTAAAAAACGTTAACACAAGAATTTCTCATTTAGATAGTAGCTTAACTCAAACTCGAGTCACCAATTCTAACCTGACTGATCAATTAAGCAGGGTGGCGTCGAAGAGTGAGGAGCGGCGAATGTGGATTGAGTTAAAAGAGTCGGAATTAATTAAAGTTAAAGACGAAAACATTTATTTACAGAGAGACAATTTGAAATTGTTGAAACAACGAAATGTTTTTTGTTTAATAGCTAAACGTTTATATTCCAATATTACTCAACTTCACTTAGACTGTGAGATAGGCCAAAAGATCCATCGTATGATTTTGCCCTTCCTAGAATTTAAGGAGGATGAAATCGATGCCGAAGCTTACAATTGTGAGAGTGTGATATCGTCTGATGATGTCAACCCAACTTATAAAATTGGACTGGACAAAATTGAGTCCTTCATTAAATCCAAAGACCACAAGGACATGCTCAAAAATCTTTTGGATGAAAATGACAGACTTAAACTGAGAACCGAAACCATACAAAAGTTTGACTCTCTAAACGCCAAAGTAAGCTCAGAAAATAAAATCGATGTTGAAAATGCATCTGAGCTTAACGAGGACGAAAACATGAGTGAAATTTCTGTAGAAGATACGGTTGACTGCTCAGAATTTGTTAAAAGCGAAACTGAAAACCACAAAAATCTTATTTCTGAAAATTCTGTGGAATTCGCTAGATTGTCCCAACAAAAGTCCCCGAATTTAGTAGAAAAGGCTGTTGTGTTTCAAAAGGTCAGGACCACTCCAAATCAGGTATACAAGGTAACTGGAGTAACCGAACATCAAACAGCTGAACTCACAGCTATTGTTAACGAAGACAATGCTGATGGCTGTGATGAGTATTTCTGGGAAGCTCCTATTGATAATGGAAACGAAACCGTTGGCCTGTCTGAAAGAACCTCCTGGATGAAGAAAGGGAGGTACATACCTGAACCTTTGAACAAGCCCGATAATTTTAGTGAACCAAGCACCAGTGGTACCAAAGAAATTCCTCAAGAGGATGATCGTTTAGCAAAAGAAGACATTCCTTCAACACCTACAGCTCGAAGCGAAACTTCATCAGATACTCCTTCCACTTCCTCAGGGCAAACTGAATCTTCTTCAGATATTCCATTTGTTCCCTCTGCTCAAAGAAAAACTCCTGAAGTTCAAAAGGAATCAGTCAAAGTGACAGCAAAAACGAAAGCGAACGTTCATCATCAACCTAAGCAGATGAGGGATAAGAAGATAGAGAGGAACCAAAGATACAGGAAAAATCTTTCTGAAAGGAAACAATTCTGGCACTCCCAGAACGCATACTATACACACAAGGACAAGAATCTGAAGTATGAAAACAATCCTGTACGAAAGCCTGAAAGTTCCTCCAACCGAAAGCCAAGGTTCGGTTCACAAGAAAATACCAACCGAAAGCCAAGGTTCGGTTCACAAGAAAATACCAACCGAAAGCCAAGGTTCGGTTCGCAAGAAGGTACCAACCGAAAGTCAAGGTTCGGTTCTGAAAAGGATTTCAACCGAAACCAAAGGTTCGGTTCCAAGAACAGCTCCAACCGAATGCAGAAGTTCGTTTCTGAAGTCAAAAGAGAACAAGACTCAAAGGTTGACCCCACCAACGATCAAAAGCAAAAGGGTCACCTAGAGTCATCAGCAAGGAAGACATCTCCATCCAAATCCAAATCCTCTCTTCCTAATTCTTCTCGTTCTTCTGCTTCCAACCATTCATCTCCATCTTGCTCTAACGCTAATTCCGTTGGTTCTCAAAAACCTCATTCATCTGCTGAACAGAAGGGAAAGCAGAAGGTCGATGAATCCAAACCTGAGTCCAAAACGAACATCCCTAATGTCAATAAAATAAAAGTTTTTACCATTAAAAAGCAAGATGAAACAACTCTAATTAAAAGAACATATCTAGTTGACATCTCTCTTACTATTCCACTTCCCATGAAAAGCTCACATGGACCCAACAAACTTTGGGTTCCTAAATCTGCTTAATTTTTGCAGGTTATAAGTGACGAGCAGTTTGACGAAGAATGGTACATCGACAGTGGCTGCTCGCGTCACATGACAGGGAGGAAAGAGGAGCTCAGGGAATTCAGATCTCTTGCAAATGGTGGCAACGTTAAGTTTGGAAATAACTCTTTCGGCACCATAAAGGGATATGGGATGATAACGAATGGTGATTTTACCATAAGGAAGGTGGCCTATGTGGAAGGACTTCAACACAACCTCATCAGTGTATCTCAGCTTGTTGGAGGTACAGGTCTCAAAATTTCATTCGATGATGAAGGTTCTGAAATCATAGAGAAAAAGACAAAGAAAGTGATTCTGAAGTCAGAGCGAAAGGGTGAAATGTTTCCTCTGAACATGAAACCCATCAAAGGAAACCCAGCCATATGTCTGCTATCAAAAGCTCAATCCGACGAAAGCTGGTTGTGGCACAGAAGACTCTCTCATCTCAATTTCAAAGATATCAACCGACTTGTCACTGGAGGTCACGTTAGGGGTCTTCCATTGCTCAAGTTTGACAGAGAGCATTTATGTGCTGCATGCGAAATGGGAAAGCAGAGTCGTCAAAGTCACCCATCCGTAATTAATACAAAAGTTGTTGAACCACTCGAATTGCTTCATATCGATTTGTGTGGTCCTTCATCTATTGAAAGCATCGGTGGTAGCAAGTACATTCTTGTTATCGTTGATGACTTCTCTCGATTTACATGGGTGTTCTTTCTAAAGCTCAAATCTGAAGCGACTCAAAAGCTGAAAGTGTTTATCAAGCAAATTGAAGTCCAACTCAAGAAGGTCGTTCGCAACATCAGGAGCGACAATGGTCTCGAATTCAAGAACAGGGAGTTTGAAGAGTTTCTTGCAGAAAAGGGAATTAGCCATAATTTCTCAGCTCCCTACACACCACAGCAGAACGGGATAGTCGAAAGACGAAACCGATCTCTGTGTGAAGCTGCCCGAACTATGTTAAGTTTCGCTTCCTTACCTCTTTATTTTTGGGCTGACGCTATTTCTGCTGCCTGTTATACACAAAACAGGTCCTATCTCAACAAGCGATTCACGCTCACACCATATGAGATATTAAACAACAGGAAGCCCAATGTGAAATTTTTCCACGTTTTTGGCTCAAGGTGTTTCATCTTTAACTCTAAAGAACACCGCAACAAGTTTGATGTCAAAGCCGACGAGGGAATTTTTCTGGGTTACTCTCTCACATCCAAGGCGTACAGGGTCCTAAACAAACGATCAAGAAGGATTGAAGAGACATACTATGTGACCTTCGATGATAACTACGTCAAGAAGCTACAGGCCATAGATGACACTGCCGGGGAAATATTTCCTCAAACTGGCCAAGTCACAGTCTCAATCGCCAATTTGTACGAGAAATTTCTGGAACTCTTTGACGAACCGGAAAAAGCTTCTCTCTCCGAAGAAGGTGCAGCTGACAACAAAATAGATCATATGAAGCAGATTGTCGAAGATGCTGCAAGAAGAATGCATGAAGGAGAATCGCCCACTGATGACTCTCCAACCAACAATGCTTCAGTCGAGGGGGAGCCTAGTTCTCATGACGAGGGGGAGCTAAGCTCACAAGTCCAGGGGGAGCAAAGCTCTGCCACTTCACCCGAAGGTCCTTCACCAACCGAAGGTACCTCTCCAACCGAAGGTGCCCCTCCAAACGAAGGTGCTTCAATGCCTGAAAGTCCAGCACCGCAAGAAACCCCTGAACCTCATGTTTCTCAAGACGCATCAATTGAGGGGGAGCATGATGATATGATGCTTGATTTTGATAGCCAATCTGAGCCCGAAGAGATGATCAATGCTGAACTAGATCCAACCTTCGACCCGAATTACCCTCCTCTTACAAAATGGACCAGAGATCATCCTATCTCTCAAGTAGTTGGAGATGTATCTGAAAAGGTTCTGACCCGATCTCAACTGAAGGCAAAACAGACATCCTTATTCTCAAAGGTTGAGTTTTGTATGTTTAACTCATTTGTATCAAAAGTTGAACCGAAGACAGTGAACACTGCCCTCAATCACTCTGATTGGGTTCAAGCAATGCAAGACGAACTAAACGAGTTTGAAAGGAACAAAGTCTGGCGCCTCATTCCAACTCCTCCGGATGCTTCAGTTGTTGGTCTCAAATGGGTTTTTAGAAACAAAATGGACAAGGAAGGTAATGTCATAAGGAACAAGGCGCGTCTGGTTGTCAAGGGATACTGTCAGGAGGAAGGGATAGATTACGAAGAGACGTTCGCTCCAGTAGCTAGGCTAGAATCGGTTAGAATATTTCTGGCCTATGCTGCTCACAAAAACTTTGAGGTCTTCCAAATGGACGTCAAGTATGCATTTCTAAATGGAGAACTTGAAGAAACTGTGTATGTGGAGCAACCTCCTGGGTTCGTGAACGAAAAATATCCAAATCATTGCTATATTCTGGATAAAGCTGTGTACGGCCTCAAACAAGCTCCGAGAGCCTGGTATGAAACGCTTACAAAATTTTTAAAGATGTCCAAATTCAAACAAGGTTCGGTTGACCCAACCTTCTTTCGCAAAAAGGAAGGTAACCACCTTATGATAGTTCAAATTTATGTCGATGACATCATCTTTGGCTCTACGAATCCCAGCTTAACAGCTGAATTCAGAAAGTTGATGGAGACTAAGTTTGAAATGAGCTCAATGGGTCCTATTAATTTTTTCCTTGGTTTAAATATAAGACAGGGACCCGAAGGCATCTTTATCAATCAGGAAGCTTACACGAAGACTCTCCTAGCAAAGTTTGGCATGATGGGAGACTCAAAAGTCAAAGTCCCAATGGCATTCGGCACCAAACTTACCCCTTCACTAGATAAACCGGCTGTCGACATCACGCTCTATCGTCAAATGATAGGCTCACTGATGTATCTAACTGCTAGCAGGCCTGATATCATGTTTTCTGTATGTTATTGTGCTCGATTTCAGGCTAACCCACGCGAACCTCACATGCTGGCAGTAAAGAACATCCTACGCTATCTCAAGCGAACCGCCTCCTTAGGTCTATGGTATCCATCCAATTCAGGCTTCTTTGTTCAAGCCTATTCTGATGCTGACCTTGGAGGATGTGGACTCGACCGCAAAAGCACAACTGGTGGCTGTCAATTTCTTGATGGGAAGTTGGTCAGCTGGCAATCCAAGAAACAAACATGTGTGTCGCTGTCTACTGCTGAAGCGGAATACATTGCCGCTGCATCCTGCACATCGCAAGTGATTTGCATCCAGAGTCAACTTCGAGACTATGGACTCAATATGAAGAAGATCCCACTATATTGTGACTCTGAAAGTGCAATTAGGATCTGTCATAACCCAGTGCAACACTCTAAAACCAAACACATAGCACTGAGGTATCACTTCATCAAAGATCATGTGGAAGATGGAAATGTCGAAGTTCACTTCGTAAGAACCACTGATCAACTGGCTGACGTCTTTACCAAAGCTCTTCCAGAAGCATCGTTCAATAAAATACTGTAAGGGCTAGGAATGATGGAATCAGAGTCAGTCCCTTACACTACCTCTCAATCTCAAACGTAAGAAGCGAAACCAACCGAACGTTCGGGTTCGGTTCAACCATTTCACTCGCTCATTACTTCAAAGGTAGTTTTTCTGTGTTGTATATTTCTTATGCAAAATTTGTTTTTCTTTATGTAAAAAGTTTTTCTTCATATTGCATATCTAAACTCCTTGGTTTCTTAAAAATTTTCCAAAACCGAAACCTCCAGAAGGTTCGGGTTCGGTTTTTCAAAATTTTCAAGAACCGAAACCAACTGAAGGTTCGGGTTCGGTTTTTCAAAATTTTCCTGAACCGAAACCAACCGAAGGTTCGGGTTCGGTTTTTCAACTTTTTCCAACCGAAACCAACCGAACGTTCGGGTTCGGTTTTTCATGTTTTTTTTTCAAAAGTTTTTTTTTTCTTATTAATTTTTTTCTTTTCTTCAATATTTTATATTTTTAATAATATCAAAAATCCAAAAATGTTTTTTGTGTGTGCTCATTTGTTTATGGGAATATATTCGATGCCTTACTTAAGTGTCCCTAGAAGCATGCTGCTGTATGTGTCCCAAGCCTCATAAGATTTTGAATAATAGCCTTCATGACCTGGTATACACAAACCTTGTCTTCCCAATAAGGCTAACTCATTTATTCTAATCATGAGCTACCTCACTCTTTTCTCACATGAGTTCAGAGTCTCCTGCTTGGTCCTTTTGTTCGCAGCAGAGGTACTATGTCTTCTTTCACCATCCCCATTACACTTCTCCATAACATTCGTTTCATCACTGTAACCCTTGAGACTCTCAGAAACTACCACTGAGGTTTATGGTTACACAACATCTGTGTTTATGATCTTAGCTTCGTGCCACTACGAGCTGAGTGAAACCCAAAATTCAACACCAACGAATTGACGGTGACCAATTAACTTGATCAAGTATTCACCAATGAATTGACGAATGTACCTTCATGAAAACTCCATTTTTTTGCCTGATTCCAATGAAATTGTTACACACCATAACATTTCTTCCCATGGGATCCAGTTTTAAATTTTTATCTGAGATTTCATATTAATCCAAGCCACTACAAAATCAACTCAAACCTACTTGTTCAACAGACTACACTGGTCTCACAAGTACTTTGTTCACATTCGTTCTTATATCAAGAATTGCATTGTTGAATCAAAGCGAAACCACCATTAATTAGCCTAATTAAAAGAAGCCTTTCAACATTTCTTAATAAATGTTTGATCGTAATTCAACGGGATTCCACACTAACACTTTGAGGTCTTTCTTGACCTTGAAGGAAGAGATTCATGCCCGGGATCATCAGTTTCGTGTCATTATTGACATCACAGATTATCCTAAAAAGAGTTGCTTTACTTCTTTATTTTTTTTTACACTCTTTGCACGAAAATCCAAGATTTTCCAAAATTCCGTTACTAATTATTTTACAGGCTGGATATTTACTGGATGGTTACAAATGAAGTTGTGGTCAAAAATTAGCCTCGTGGATCATTAATTGGAAACAGCCGCTTAAAAGGGGATAAGACAAAAGGTTGCTGACGCGGCGGGAGTTAAAAGGATAGAAATTCAAACGACGGTAAAAAGGAGGGTGCGTGAATTTGAAACGGCCGCGCTTTTTCTGACACCTGAGGACGCGTGTGCAATGTCGAAGCGTCATATCTCTGAAGTTACAGGCGCGTGTGGAAATGGAAACGATTTCTTTCTCTGAACCGGCGCTTACTGGGCGGCGTGATCCTAGGAATCTGACACTCTCTCTCCTACGTGATCATCGCACGTCCCAACTATCACCAATCAGTCACTCCAAAAACACCCGTTTCGTATTTCCATAAGAGATTTGAAACGATCTTTCTCTCTCCTATCACCTACTATAAAAACCCATCAACACCACCTTTTACCTCTTTACTGCCCCCATAATTCCCAAAGCAAAATTACTCCCAAAACACTCTCCCGTTCTTCTTCTTCTCCACACCTGCAACAATGGCGGAATCTTCATTTGTTCATGCCACTTCTCAGATTCTTCCAATCAGACCTCAACAATGCCTCGTCATTGATCTGAACCCACTGGCCTATGATCCCTACATGTCGCCGGTTATAGAATGCCTCAAGTACTCCCAGCTTGCTCCGGCATTGTCCAGAATTGAAACGGTGCCACTGGTGGCTCTATCTCAGGTCTATGCGATGGCCTACCACGACAAGGGCGTCGACCGGGTATTCTTTGAAGTGGGAGATCACAAGACTTCCATTTCTCGCCCCCGTTTCTGCACGTTGTTAGGGTTTGCTGCTGACCCATCGCGTGTTAACCCGGAGACGATTCCGGTTGGTATGCTCTACAGCATGTTCTACAACATGGGCTACACGGAAGTTCTCACCTCCGTCGCCAGATTCAAGAAGTCATGCCTACCGCCCCAGTGGAATGGGTTATTTACAGTTCTCTTCAAGGGACTGTCAGAGAGGAGCTCAGGATCTGACGGTGCAAGTCGTCTTTTTCTTTCCATCATGTACGGAGTGTACAATGGGATAAACCTGGATTATGGGTTTGTCCTCTGGCAACAGCTGCTTCAGAGCCTCTCTTCTACTTCTCGACACTCCGAGGTGTCGCTGGCCCGGTTCTGGATCTTGATCACAAGATGGGCTATGGACAGGTTTGATGTCCCAACTGCTGACGGTGCACCGATGTCTTCTATTGGTACCTTTCATACCAAGAAGATCATCATCTCGGATGCATCAAAATTCTCCTTCATTGGCTCCATCCCGGAGATCATGTATGGAAGTGTGCCTTCAGACAGCAGTATGATCAAGGCGATCAAGGAGTTAAGGCCATCTGGTCTGAGGGAACTGACACCGGACATGCTGCGCTCGATTCAGATGTCGAAAAACCGGTGGCCAGGCGTAAGAAGGCAGACAAGGGGAAGAAACCATCCAAAGCCCCAAAAGCTTCTCCAAAGAAGCGTAAACAACAGAAACCTGCTTCATCCCCACAACCAAAAAGGAGGAAGACCCAACCGAAACGAAAGTTCCTCATACCCTCCTCTTCAAGCGAATCCGAAGGTGGGAGTTCGGACTCTGAGGGCTCACAAGGAGACGAATCTCCTCAGCGAGGTCACACACCCCCTCGGTCCCCAACCCCGGAGATGGAACTTCACCAATCCCCAGTTCCTTCCCCTCCACCCACAATACCTATTTCCATTCCCACCATAAACCCTACTATACCACCAACCTCATTCCCTATACCCCCACCCATATTCACCACATCAACCGAAACACCACCCGTAACCGAACCTCCACACACCGAAACTCATATACCACCACCACCCAAAACTAACCCCCCACCCACTCAACCTGAACCAACCAAACCCATAACACCCCCAGCTTCACCACCACCTCAATCTCCAGAAGACGCCTCCGATGGCGATGATCAATACCTTGGTGGTGATCACATGAACTTTGATTCGGTCTACTATAGTCCGTTTCAAGTTCAGAGTGATGAGGAGGATGATGCTCCAGTGACAAAGAAGCATCTCCGCGAGCTGAACGAGAAGGTTGATCAACTTCTCGCCTCCTCTTCCAACCAGCAGTCATCCTTATCTGAAGCTGCCCTTCAGAAGATCGTTGACGCCTTCTCCCGGGCTCAACATGATTCAATGGCCTCAGCAACTGCTGCGATAGACGCCTCCACTCGAGCCTGTGAGGCAGCGACCGAAAAATTCGGTAAACTATTCTCCGACGCTTCTGCCCTGCTAAACTCTCTGTAGGAAAGCGCCAATGCCACAAAGACAACTCTGGAACCGATTGTTCAGCAATTGGCCAAGTTTGTCTCGACGGAGTTGACTTCGTTCGCTACCCTCCGACAAAATATAAGCGACGACAACTCGGCACTCCGTGCCTCCATCGATGCCCGCTTGGCAAAGCTACAAGAGGATCTTGCGGCTGAAAATTCACTAATGGACGTCCTGGCGAGTAAGACTACCGCCCTTAAGGTCAAGAGCACCCAACTTTCCAACTCCCAGCAACAACTGGAAGCTCTTCGATCCGAGAGGGAGGTCATAAAGACGTGTGTTTCGGATGTCCACGCCGCTCTCTCAAACATCCTGGAAGCACACGACCCCATCCTTAATCATTCGGTGAGGCGCACCCTCGCTGAAAAGCTCTCCCCGGCCATGGCCCTCTTAAGCAAAATTGAAGGCCTTCCGAGTTTCGTGTCCATTCCGAAACAAGGGGGAGATGAGAAGAAAGGATCGAAACCACCTCCGTCCTCCAAAGCTACTCACACAACCGAACCACCCCCAACTGGTCATGCCTCGGGTTCGGGTGTGAAGAACAAGGGTAAACACATAGCAGAGGATGAAGATGAAGATGAAGATGAAGACAAGGAGACTATTGCGGACATGTTAAAGAGAAAGAACAATCGCAATACTGATGACGATGTCAGTCGTGTGGCGCGTGAGGCTGAAGAAGCCGAACGAAAGCAAAAAGAAGCCCACGATCTCCTTGAGAGCCGAAAGTTGCTCTTCCCTGCCTGGACCAGGGATCGTTTGATAAAAGAGGCCATAGAGACTCCAAGCATACTATGGCTCGAGCCAGTGATATCGTTCGACTGCAACAACACCATCGATTCGCAGTTCGATATGCCACTGACTCAAAAGGCGTTCATCTTCCACGCCTTCTCTAATATTTCTGAAGTCCCGCATCCGAACGATGAGCTTGACAGGGAGCTCATTGACTTCTACCTGGAGGCCGCTCGCCCTCAATTCCTTCCATGGAGCGCCCAGAAGATTGTCAATGTTCGGGTGATGAAGCCTTTTGCCGTGGGGAGATTTACAAACGTCAAGTTCAAGCTTATCCGAGGATCTGCAAGAACTGCTCACATGATCTCTCTGGCGGATCTGCCCAATCTGAACCCTCATGATTGGATAGTCTTGTACAATATCCTGCTGACAAACGAAGCCGAATATGGTCCCATCTTAGACCATGTCAAAAGGATGCTGGCATGCTATATCATGGAGGTGGCCCTAATGGATCAGGAGGTTGCCACAGTTTTTAAGAAGAAACCGAAAGCAAGCCTGTGGGATCGGCCAGTGATCTGAATCAAATGCAAATGGGCAAGATAGATTCGAGGCGAAACTCTGTGATGTTCACTAGAGCCGAAGGACAGAAATGTCTCTTCGCTTTAGCTGACAAACATCTTTACACTACAACTTGCTTGGAGCACATCTTATTCATCATCAAGCAGTGTAAAGACAATTCGGCTGATGATATCAAGTACTTTAATGATATGATCAATTGGTACATCCGGTTTAGACAGACCATCATTTCCATAACCAAGTGTCTGTTTAGTACCGAGAAGAAGAAGGTACCAGCTTCAGCCGCCGGCCCAAGTAGAAAGTGAAGGTCTCGCTCCAAATTGACGCAAAGGGGGAGATTGTTGGGCTGAAAAGAGTTTTGATGTTGCGTCTTTTGGGCTCGTTAGATTAGCCTTTTATTCTCCGGTTTGGGCCTGTCCAACCAAGAGCCTTTTATGTATAGTATTTAAGTTAATGCTTGCATGCATATTAGGAAGGGATTCATAAGATTCTAGAGATTATCGACATAGCGATTCATCCAGAGTATAACATTTTTCTTTAATCGTTCTTGTAATCTTCCAATCCTTTACAGTTGATGTTCTTAATCGAGCTCTTCTAAGGATTTTATTTAATCATTCGACACGATTGATTCAAGCTGTTTTGTTCTTATTATTGCGTTTTTACTGTTTTAAATTCATATACTTGTTCAAGATCTAATCGATCTTCTTAGATTAAAAGTTGTTTTAATCCCATCAGAAATTACGGCCCTAATGACCATATCCCCATGAGTTTACGGCCGTAAACTCATGGGTGGTGCTCTTGGGTGCTAAATGGTCTTACAACTCTTGTGGGGTAATGTTAGGCTTGGTTTTAAGGCATTGGAAGGGGACTTGAACAACATAAGGAACATTTGAGGAGTTTACGGCAGTAAACTAGGAGTTTACGGCCGTAAACTCTCATGTACCCTTTCTTATTGTGTTTTGGTTGTCCTAGGTCAACTATAACAGTTTCTAGTCCAAAGTATAAGCTATAGGATGAAGTTAGGGCACCATTTGACCATGTTATAGGAGTTTACGGCCCAGGAACCTTTCCTTGGGGGGTTTACGGCCATGAACTCCTAAGGGAGTAGTTTTATTGATGATTAAGGTCCCTAACACACTTGTGGTTGCTTCTAGACTTTATTCCAAGCCTTAGGAGATGTTTAAGGGGCATCTTAACACTTAAAATGGTGTTTACGGCCGAAGAAAAGGGGTTTACGGTCCAAGCATGTTCTTGGGCCATAAACTCATGTTTACCCCTTAAATGATGAGTTTATGGCATTCCTAGTCCATTCAAATAAGTCATTAAGTCATTTCCAAGCTCCAAAAGTGATTTGGGAGGGTTTTGGGGCTCAAAAACCCCTTTTATGTGTGTTTGCGGCCCAAGAATGTTCTAGGGCCGTAAACACATGATGTTGGTCCTATTCCATGATTTGAACACGAATTTGAAGGCTAAGGATGCTAATCTATGAGTTAGGGTAGTTACCTTAACGATTTGAGGCTTGAATTGGATGATTTTGGACCAAGGACTTGGTTTTGAGGAGAGAGAGTAGAGAGAGAGTGGAAAAGGATTCAAATGAGGTCCTTTGAACTTTATATATGGTTCGAGTTTGGGACACGGTGGAATTCTACCCGATACCAACGTTAAACGGGGCTTTTGGTCGCACCCGATAAAGTTGTCGTAACCCGATGTGGTCAAAACTAAAAATTCTTCAATTAAAAATTTGGAATGTTTTCATGAGTGTCTAAGGGGTTTGGACACTTACGAGATAAATATCTAAATATCAATTTAGATAACTTAACCCAAAACGAAATCGGAACAATTCGCAAAAGACGAGTTTTTATGGACAGAATGGGTTACGGCAATGGAATAAACTTCGGGGCCAGTATCTTTTTATGACTTTTGTCACCCTTAGTTAAGAGTAAAGTTTAGTTATCCATTTGTTACACAGTTTAGTTAAGAGTAGTTATGTTATCCCAGGAAAAACCCTTATTTTCCTAAATGTCGTGGTTGGTTATCGATCCAGAATGAAGTGCACAAGTATCAACCATACATAATGTGTTTGTGTAAAGTTTCCTGAAAGTTTGTTATCCTTGAAAAGTACATTAGTCTTAACACGTATATAAAACTAATAAGTAAGTAGAAAAGTTTTCATAATCTTGATTGTGAGTTCCATAACCATACTACATACTAGATAAGGCTCGGAATGGGGCCAGTATCTTTTTATGACTTTTCTCACCCTTGAACCTTTCGGTTCGGTAGTAGCTAGCAGCTAGGTGCGGGGTAGTCTATCCCGTATAGATCTATACACTCAAGTCACGCTCTCCCTCCAGGAGATTCTGGTTACAGGGGTAGTCCTCCACTTTCGTATCTAGGGGAAGTGTTACAAAGGACGTGTCTCCAATCTTAAGATTAATGAATTTTAAAAGTTGTCCTATACTCTCGAATATAGGGGAGTATTACCAAGAACATTTAAAAGTAAAAAAAAAACAGAAAAGTCTGTTTATTAGTCCTTCACTCTCGTATCTAGGGGGAGTGTTATCATGGACGCGTCTAAGTTCTAAATTTAATGTCATTAGTCCTTCACTCTCGTATCTAGGGGGAGTGTTATCAAGGATGGGTCTAAAGTTCTAAGCTAATGCTTTTAACAATAATGATGATGGAAAATCATTTGTGAAAATAAAATATAACATTTTATAACGGAATTCACAAACGGTTTGAAAACTACTCTACAAGTTAAAACGGTTGGTTAATACGGATTTCAATGTTAAAAGCATATGAAATATGAAACATTTCAATTGAAATAATAAGTTTGAGTACTAGATTTCCTTGTACTTTTGCTTGTATTCCCCCTGAAAACATTGAAAAACACGGAAAAAGGTGTAGGGGTATGAACTCACCAATCGAGGAATGTGTCGGTTTGGATGCTAAACGTCAGTTCGGGGCCTTAAAACGCGCGAGGTTCCTATGTAATATGAAGAGATACACATTTGTATCTAATTAGACCCTGAACCACTAATCAAATATGAATAAACACTTCGAGACGCGAAAACACTTCATTACAAGTGTTTGGAGTGACCCGGGTGGCATCTACGGACGTATAGGGCATAGATATTGAGTTTACTCTTCAAGAGTAAACTGTTAATGGAAATTACGGCCCTAATGACCATATCCCCATGAGTTTACGGCCGTAAAATCATGGGTGGTGCTCTTGGGTGCTAAATGGTCTTACAACTCTTGTGGGGTAATGTTAGGCTTGGTTTTAAGGCATTGGAAGGGGACTTGAATAACATAAGGACCATTTGAGGAGTTTACGGCAGTAAACTAGGAGTTTACGGCTGTAAACTCTCATGTACCCTTTCTTATTGTGTTTTGGTTGTCCTAGGTCAACTATAAGAGTTTCTAGTCCAAAGTACAAGCTATAGGATGAAGTTAGGGCACCATTTGACCATGTTATAGGAGTTTACGGCCCAGGAACCTCTCCTTGGGGGGTTTACGGCCGTGAACTCCTAAGGGAGTAGTTTTATTGATGATTAAGGTCCCTAACACACTTGTGGTTGCTTCTAGACTTTATTCCAAGCCTTAGGAGATGTTTAAGGGGCATCTTAACACTTAAAATGGTGTTTAAGGCCGAAGAAAAGGGGTTTACGGTCCAAGCATGTTCTTGGGCCGTAAACTCATGTTTACCCCTTAAATGATGAGTTTATGGCGTTCCTAGTCCATTCAAATAAGTTATTAAGTCATTTCCAAGCTCCAAAAGTGATTTGGGAGGGTTTCGGGGCTCAAAAACCCCTTTTATGTGTGTTTGTAGCCCTAGACTATTCTATGGCCGTAAACACATGATGTTGGTCCTATTCCATGATTTGAACCCGAATTTGAAGGCTAAGGATGCTAATGTATGAGTTAGGGTAGTTACCTTAACGATTTGAGGCTTGAATTGGATGATTTTGGACCAAGGACTTGGTTTTGAGGAGAGAGAGTAGAGAGAGAGTGAAAAAGGATTCAAATGAGGTCCTTTGAACTTTATATATGGTTCGAGTTTGGGACACGGTGGAATTCTACCCGATACCAACGTTAAACGGGGCTTTTGGTCGCACCCGATAAAGTTGTCGTAACCCGATGTGGTCAAAACTAAAAATTCTTCAATTAAAAATTTGGAATGTTTTCATGAGTGTCTAAGGGGTTTGGACACTTACGAGATAAATATCTAAATATCAATTTAGATAACTTAACCCAAAACGAAATCGGAACAATTCGCAAAAGACGAGTTTTTATGGACAGAATGGGTTACGGCAATGGAATAAACTTCGGGGCCAGTATCTTTTTATGACTTTTGTCACCCTTAGTTAAGAGTAAAGTTTAGTTATCCATTTGTTACACAGTTTAGTTAAGAGTAGTTATGTTATCCCAGGAAAAACCCTTATTTTCCTAAATGTCGTGGTTGGTTATCGATCCGGAATGAAGTGCACAAATATCAACCATACTTAATGTGTTTGTGTAAAGTTTCCTGAAAGTGTGTTATCCTTGAAAAATACATTAGTCTTAACACGTATATAAAACTAATAAGTAAGTAGAAAAGTTTTCATAATCTTGATTGTGAGTTCCATAACCATACTACATACTAGATAAGGCTCGGAACGGGGCCAGTATCTTTTTATGACTTTTGTCACCCTTGAACCTTTCGGTTCGGTAGTAGCTAGCAGCTAGGTGCGGGGTAGTCTATCCCGTATAGATCTATACACTCAAGTCACGCTCTCCCTCCAGGAGATTCTGGTTACAGGGGTAGTCCTCCACTTTCGTATCTAGGGGAAGTGTTACAAAGGACGTGTCTCCAATCTTAAGATTAATGAATTTTAAAAGTTGTCCTATACTCTCGAATATAGGGGGAGTATTACCAAGAAGATTTAAAAGTAAAAAAAAAAACAGAAAAGTCTGTTTATTAGTCCTTCACTCTCGTATCTAGGGGGAGTGTTATCAAGGACGCGTCTAAGTTCTAAATTTAATGTCATTAGTCCTTCACTCTCGTATCTAGGGGGAGTGTTATCAAGGATGGGTCTAAAGTTCTAAGCTAATGCTTTTAACAATAATGATGATGGAAAATCATTTGTGAAAATAAAATATAACATTTTATAACGGAATTCACAAACGGTTTGAAAACTACTCTGCAAGTTAAAACGGTTGGTTAATACGGATTTCAATGTTAAAAGCATATGAAATATGAAACATTTCAAATGAAATAATAAGTTTGAGTACAAGATTTCCTTGTACTTTTGCTTGTATTCCCCCTGAAAACATTGAAAAACACGGAAAAAGGTGTAGGGGTATGAAATCACCAATCGAGGAATGTGTCGGTTTGGATGCTAAACGTCAGTTCGGGGCCTTAAAACGCACGATGTTCCTATGTAATATGAAGAGATACACATTTGTATCTAATTAGACCCTGAACCACTAATCAAATATGAATAAACACTTCGAGACGCGAAAACACTTCATTACAAGTGTTTGGAGTGACCCGGGTGGCATCTACGGACGTATAGGGCATAGATATAGAGTTTACTCTTCAAGAGTAAACTGTTAATGGAAATTACGGCCCTAATGACCATATCCCCATGAGTTTACGGCCGTAAACTCATGGGTGGTGCTCTTGGGTGCTAAATGGTCTTACAACTCTTGTGGGGTAATGTTAGGCTTGGTTTTAAGGCATTGAAAGGGGACTTGAACAACATAAGGAACATTTGAGGAGTTTACGGCAGTAAACTAGGAGTTTACGGCCGTAAACTCTCATGTACCCTTTCTTATTGTGTTTTGGTTGTCCTAGGTCAACTATAACAGTTTCTAGTACAAAGTACAAGCTATAGGATGAAGTTAGGGCACCATTTGACCATGTTATAGGAGTTTACGGCCCAGGAACCTTTCCTTGGGGGGTTTACGGTTGTGAACTCCTAAGGGAGTAGTTTTATTGATGATTAAGGTCCCTAACACACTTGTGGTTGCTTCTAGACTTTATTCCAAGCCTTAGGAGATGTTTAAGGGGCATCTTAACACTTAAAATGGTGTTTACGGCCGAAGAAAAGGGGTTTACGGTCCAAGCATGTTCTTGGGCCGTAAACTCATGTTTACCCCTTAAATGATGAGTTTATGGCGTTCCTAGTCCATTCAAATAAGTCCTTAAGTCATTTCCAAGCTCCAAAAGTGATTTGGGAGGGTTTTGGGGCTCAAAAACCCCTTTTATGTGTGTTTGCGGCCCAAGAATGTTCTAGGGCCGTAAACACATGATGTTGGTCCTATTCCATGATTTGAACACGAATTTGAAGGCTAAGGATGCTAATCTATGAGTTAGGGTAGTTACCTTAACGATTTGAGGCTTGAATTGGATGATTTTGGACCAAGGACATGGTTTAGAGGAGAGAGAGTAGAGAGAGAGTGAAAAAGGATTCAAATGAGTTCCTTTGAACTTTATATATGGTTCGAGTTTGGGACACGGTGGAATTCTACCCGATACCAACGTTAAACGGGGCTTTTGGTCGCACCCGATAAAGTTGTCGTAACCCGATGTGGTCAAAACTAAAAATTCTTCAATTAAAAATTTGGAATGTTTTCATGAGTGTCTAAGGGGTTTGGACTCTTACGAGATAAATATCTAAATATCAATTTAGATAACTTAACCCAAAACGAAATCGGAACAATTCGCAAAAGACGAGTTTTTATGGACAGAATGGGTTACGGCAATGGAATAAACTTCGGGGCCAGTATCTTTTTATGACTTTTGTCACCCTTAGTTAAGAGTAAAGTTTAGTTATCCATTTGTTACACAGTTTAGTTAAGAGTAGTTATGTTATCCCAGGAAAAACCCTTATTTTCCTAAATGTCGTGGTTGGTTATCGATCCGGAATGAAGTGCACAAATATCAACCATACTTAATGTGTTTGTGTAAAGTTTCCTGAAAGTTTGTTATCCTTGAAAAGTACATTAGTCTTAACACGTATATAAAACTAATAAGTAAGTAGAAAAGTTTTCATAATCTTGATTGTGAGTTCCATAACCATACTACATACTAGATAAGGCTCGGAACGGGGCCAGTATCTTTTTATGACTTTTGTCACCCTTGAACCTTTCGGTTCGGTAGTAGCTAGCAGCTAGGTGCGGGGTAGTCTATCCCGTATAGATCTATACACTCAAGTCACGCTCTCCCTCCAGGAGATTCTGGTTACAGGGGTAGTCCTCCACTTTCGTATCTAGGGGAAGTGTTACAAAGGACGTGTCTCCAATCTTAAGATTAATGAATTTTAAAAGTTGTCCTATACTCTCGAATATAGGGGGAGTATTACCAAGAAGATTTAAAAGTAAAAAAAAAAAACAGAAAAGTCTGTTTATTAGTCCTTCACTCTCGTATCTAGGGGGAGTGTTATCAAGGACGCGTCTAAGTTCTAAATTTAATGTCATTAGTCCTTCACTCTCGTATCTAGGGGGAGTGTTATCAAGGATGGGTCTAAAGTTCTAAGCTAATGCTTTTAACAATAATGATGATGGAAAATCATTTGTGAAAATAAAATATAACATTTTATAACGGAATTCACAAACGGTTTGAAAACTACTCTGCAAGTTAAAACGGTTGGTTAATACGGATTTCAATGTTAAAAGCATATGAAATATGAAACATTTCAAATGAAATAATAAGTTTGAGTACAAGATTTCCTTGTACTTTTGCTTGTATTCCCCCTGAAAACATTGAAAAACACGGAAAAAGGTGTAGGGGTATGAAATCACCAATCGAGGAATGTGTCGGTTTGGATGCTAAACGTCAGTTCGGGGCCTTAAAACGCACGATGTTCCTATGTAATATGAAGAGATACACATTTGTATCTAATTAGACCCTGAACCACTAATCAAATATGAATAAACACTTCGAGACGCGAAAACACTTCATTACAAGTGTTTGGAGTGACCCGGGTGGCATCTACGGACGTATAGGGCATAGATATAGAGTTTACTCTTCAAGAGTAAACTGTTAATGGAAATTACGGCCCTAATGACCATATCCCCATGAGTTTACGGCCGTAAACTCATGGGTGGTGCTCTTGGGTGCTAAATGGTCTTACAACTCTTGTGGGGTAATGTTAGGCTTGGTTTTAAGGCATTGAAAGGGGACTTGAACAACATAAGGAACATTTGAGGAGTTTACGGCAGTAAACTAGGAGTTTACGGCCGTAAACTCTCATGTACCCTTTCTTATTGTGTTTTGGTTGTCCTAGGTCAACTATAACAGTTTCTAGTACAAAGTACAAGCTATAGGATGAAGTTAGGGCACCATTTGACCATGTTATAGGAGTTTACGGCCCAGGAACCTTTCCTTGGGGGGTTTACGGTTGTGAACTCCTAAGGGAGTAGTTTTATTGATGATTAAGGTCCCTAACACACTTGTGGTTGCTTCTAGACTTTATTCCAAGCCTTAGGAGATGTTTAAGGGGCATCTTAACACTTAAAATGGTGTTTACGGCCGAAGAAAAGGGGTTTACGGTCCAAGCATGTTCTTGGGCCGTAAACTCATGTTTACCCCTTAAATGATGAGTTTATGGCGTTCCTAGTCCATTCAAATAAGTCCTTAAGTCATTTCCAAGCTCCAAAAGTGATTTGGGAGGGTTTTGGGGCTCAAAAACCCCTTTTATGTGTGTTTGCGGCCCAAGAATGTTCTAGGGCCGTAAACACATGATGTTGGTCCTATTCCATGATTTGAACACGAATTTGAAGGCTAAGGATGCTAATCTATGAGTTAGGGTAGTTACCTTAACGATTTGAGGCTTGAATTGGATGATTTTGGACCAAGGACATGGTTTAGAGGAGAGAGAGTAGAGAGAGAGTGAAAAAGGATTCAAATGAGTTCCTTTGAACTTTATATATGGTTCGAGTTTGGGACACGGTGGAATTCTACCCGATACCAACGTTAAACGGGGCTTTTGGTCGCACCCGATAAAGTTGTCGTAACCCGATGTGGTCAAAACTAAAAATTCTTCAATTAAAAATTTGGAATGTTTTCATGAGTGTCTAAGGGGTTTGGACTCTTACGAGATAAATATCTAAATATCAATTTAGATAACTTAACCCAAAACGAAATCGGAACAATTCGCAAAAGACGAGTTTTTATGGACAGAATGGGTTACGGCAATGGAATAAACTTCGGGGCCAGTATCTTTTTATGACTTTTGTCACCCTTAGTTAAGAGTAAAGTTTAGTTATCCATTTGTTACACAGTTTAGTTAAGAGTAGTTATGTTATCCCAGGAAAAACCCGTATTTTCCTAAATGTCGTGGTTGGTTATCGATCCGGAATGAAGTGCACAAATATCAACCATACTTAATGTGTTTGTGTAAAGTTTCCTGAAAGTTTGTTATCCTTGAAAAGTACATTAGTCTTAACACGTATATAAAACTAATAAGTAAGTAGAAAAGTTTTCATAATCTTGATTGTGAGTTCCATAACCATACTACATACTAGATAAGGCTCGGAACGGGGCCAGTATCTTTTTATGACTTTTCTCACCCTTGAACCTTTCGGTTCGGTAGTAGCTAGCAGCTAGGTGCGGGGTAGTCTATCCCGTATAGATCTATACACTCAAGTCACGCTCTCCCTCCAGGAGATTCTGGTTACAGGGGTAGTCCTCCACTTTCGTATCTAGGGGAAGTGTTACAAAGGACGTGTCTCCAATGTTAAGATTAATGAATTTTAAAAGTTGTCCTATACTCTCGAATATAGGGGGAGTATTACCAAGAAGATTAAAAGTAAAAAAAAAAACAGAAAAGTCTGTTTATTAGTCCTTCACTCTCGTATCTAGGGGGAGTGTTATCAAGGACGCGTCTAAGTTCTAAATTTAATGTCATTAGTCCTTCACTCTCGTATCTAGGGGGAGTGTTATCAAGGATGGGTCTAAAGTTGTAAGCTAATGCTTTTAACAATAATGATGATGGAAAATCATTTGTGAAAATAAAATATAACATTTTATAACGGAATTCACAATCGGTTTGAAAACTACTCTGCAAGTTAAAACGGTTGGTTAATACGGATTTCAATGTTAAAAGCATATGAAATATGAAACATTTCAAATGAAATAATAAGTTTGAGTACAAGATTTCCTTGTACTTTTGCTTGTATTCCCCCCTGAAAACATTGAAAAACACGGAAAAAGGTGTAGGGGTATGAACTCACCAATCGAGGAATGTGTCGGTTTGGATGCTAAACGTCAGTTCGGGGCCTTAAAACGCGCGAGGTTCCTATGTAATATGAAGAGATACACATTTGTATCTAATTAGACCCTGAACCACTAATCAAATATGAATAAACACTTCGAGACGCGAAAACACTTCATTACAAGTGTTTGGAGTGACCCGGGTGGCATCTACGGACGTATAGGGCATAGATATAGAGTTTACTCTTCAAGAGTAAACTGTTAATGGAAATTACGGCCCTAATGACCATATCCCCATGAGTTTACGGCCGTAAACTCATGGGTGGTGCTCTTGGGTGCTAAATGGTCTTACAACTCTTGTGGGGTAATGTTAGGCTTGGTTTTAAGGCATTGAAAGGGGGCTTGAACAACATAAGGAACATTTGAGGAGTTTACGGCAGTAAACTAGGAGTTTACGGCCGTAAACTCTCATGTACCCTTTCTTATTGTGTTTTGGTTGTCCTAGGTCAACTATAACAGTTTCTAGTACAAAGTACAAGCTATAGGATGAAGTTAGGGCACCATTTGACCATGTTATAGGAGTTTACGGCCCAGGAACCTTTCCTTGGGGGGTTTACGGTTGTGAACTCCTAAGGGAGTAGTTTTATTGATGATTAAGGTCCCTAACACACTTGTGGTTGCTTCTAGACTTTATTCCAAGCCTTAGGAGATGTTTAAGGGGCATCTTAACACTTAAAATGGTGTTTACGGCCGAAGAAAAGGGGTTTACGGTCCAAGCATGTTCTTGGGCCGTAAACTCATGTTTACCCCTTAAATGATGAGTTTATGGCGTTCCTAGTCCATTCAAATAAGTCCTTAAGTCATTTCCAAGCTCCAAAAGTGATTTGGGAGGGTTTTGGGGCTCAAAAACCCCTTTTATGTGTGTTTGCGGCCCAAGAATGTTCTAGGGCCGTAAACACATGATGTTGGTCCTATTCCATGATTTGAACACGAATTTGAAGGCTAAGGATGCTAATCTATGAGTTAGGGTAGTTACCTTAACGATTTGAGGCTTGAATTGGATGATTTTGGACCAAGGACATGGTTTAGAGGAGAGAGAGTAGAGAGAGAGTGAAAAAGGATTCAAATGAGGTCCTTTGAACTTTATATATGGTTCGAGTTTGGGACACGGTGGAATTCTACCCGATACCAACGTTAAACGGGGCTTTTGGTCGCACCCGATAAAGTTGTCGTAACCCGATGTGGTCAAAACTAAAAATTCTTCAATTAAAAATTTGGAATGTTTTCATGAGTGTCTAAGGGGTTTGGACTCTTACGAGATAAATATCTAAATATCAATTTAGATAACTTAACCCAAAACGAAATCGGAACAATTCGCAAAAGACGAGTTTTTATGGACAGAATGGGTTACGGCAATGGAATAAACTTCGGGGCCAGTATCTTTTTATGACTTTTGTCACCCTTAGTTAAGAGTAAAGTTTAGTTATCCATTTGTTACACAGTTTAGTTAAGAGTAGTTATGTTATCCCAGGAAAAACCCGTATTTTCCTAAATGTCGTGGTTGGTTATCGATCCGGAATGAAGTGCACAAATATCAACCATACTTAATGTGTTTGTGTAAAGTTTCCTGAAAGTTTGTTATCCTTGAAAAGTACATTAGTCTTAACACGTATATAAAACTAATAAGTAAGTAGAAAAGTTTTCATAATCTTGATTGTGAGTTCCATAACCATACTACATACTAGATAAGGCTCGGAACGGGGCCAGTATCTTTTTATGACTTTTGTCACCCTTGAACCTTTCGGTTCGGTAGTAGCTAGCAGCTAGGTGCGGGGTAGTCTATCCTGTATAGATCTATACACTCAAGTCACGCTCTCCCTCCAGGAGATTCTGGTTACAGGGGTAGTCCTCCACTTTCGTATCTAGGGGAAGTGTTACAAAGGACGTGTCTCCAATCTTAAGATTAATGAATTTTAAAAGTTGTCCTATACTCTCGAATATAGGGGGAGTATTACCAAGAAGATTTAAAAGTAAAAAAAAAAACAGAAAAGTCTGTTTATTAGTCCTTCACTCTCGTATCTAGGGGGAGTGTTATCAAGGACGCGTCTAAGTTCTAAATTTAATGTCATTAGTCCTTCACTCTCGTATCTAGGGGGAGTGTTATCAAGGATGGGTCTAAAGTTCTAAGCTAATGCTTTTAACAATAATGATGATGGAAAATCATTTGTGAAAATAAAATATAACATTTTATAACGGAATTCACAAACGGTTTGAAAACTACTCTGCAAGTTAAAACGGTTGGTTAATACGGATTTCAATGTTAAAAGCATATGAAATATGAAACATTTCAAATGAAATAATAAGTTTGAGTACAAGATTTCCTTGTACTTTTGCTTGTATTCCCCCTGAAAACATTGAAAAACACGGAAAAAGGTGTAGGGGTATGAACTCACCAATTGAGGAATGTGTCAGTTTGGATGCTAAACGTCAGTTCGGGGCCTTAAAACGCGCGAGGTTCCTATGTAATATGAAGAGATACACATTTGTATCTAATTAGACCCTGAACCACTAATCAAATATGAATAAACACTTCGAGACGCGAAAACACTTCATTACAAGTGTTTGGAGTGACCCGGGTGGCATCTACGGACGTATAGGGCATAGATATAGAGTTTACTCTTCAAGAGTAAACTGTTAATGGAAATTACGGCCCTAATGACCATATCCCCATGAGTTTACGGCCGTAAAATCATGGGTGGTGCTCTTGGGTGCTAAATGGTCTTACAACTCTTGTGGGGTAATGTTAGGCTTGGTTTTAAGGCATTGGAAGGGGACTTGAACAACATAAGGACCATTTGAGGAGTTTACGGCAGTAAACTAGGAGTTTACGGCCGTAAACTCTCATGTACCCTTTCTTATTGTGTTTTGGTTGTCCTAGGTCAACTATAAGAGTTTCTAGTCCAAAGTACAAGCTATAGGATGAAGTTAGGGCACCATTTGACCATGTTATAGGAGTTTACGGCCCAGGAACCTCTCCTTGGGGGGTTTACGGCCGTGAACTCCTAAGGGAGTAGTTTTATTGATGATTAAGGTCCCTAACACACTTGTGGTTGCTTCTAGACTTTATTCCAAGCCTTAGGAGATGTTTAAGGGGCATCTTAACACTTAAAATGGTGTTTACGGCCGAAGAAAAGGGGTTTACGGTCCAAGCATGTTCTTGGGCCGTAAACTCATGTTTACCCCTTAAATGATGAGTTTATGGCGTTCCTAGTCCATTCAAATAAGTCATTAAGTCATTTCCAAGCTCCAAAAGTGATTTGGGAGGGTTTTGGGGCTCAAAAACCCCTTTTATGTGTGTTTGCAGCCCTAGACTATTCTATGGCCGTAAACACATGATGTTGGTCCTATTCCATGATTTGAACACGAATTTGAAGGCTAAGGATGCTAATGTATGAGTTAGGGTAGTTACCTTAACGATTTGAGGCTTGAATTGGATGATTTTGGACCAAGGACTTGGTTTTGAGGAGAGATAGTAGAGAGAGAGTGAAAAAGGATTCAAATGAGGTCCTTTGAACTTTATATATGGTTCGAGTTTGGGACACGGTGGAATTCTACTCGATACCAATGTTAAACGGGGCTTTTGGTCGCACCCGATAAAGTTGTCGTAACCCGATGTGGTCAAAACCAAAAATTCTTCAATTAAAATTTTGGAATGTTTTCATGAGTGTCTAAGGGGTTTGGACACTTACGAGATAAATATCTAAATATCAATTTAGATAACTTAACCCAAAACGAAATCGGAACAATTCGCAAAAGACGAGTTTTTATGGACAGAATGGGTTACGGCAATGGAATAAACTTCGGGGCCAGTATCTTTTTATGACTTTTGTCACCCTTAGTTAAGAGTAAAGTTTAGTTATCCATTTGTTACACAGTTTAGTTAAGAGTAGTTATGTTATCCCAGGAAAAACCCTTATTTTCCTAAATGTCGTGGTTGGTTATCGATCCGGAATGAAGTGCACAAGTATCAACCATACTTAATGTGTTTGTGTAAAGTTTCTTGAAAGTTTGTTATCCTTGAAAAGTACATTAGTCTTAACACGTATATAAAACTAATAAGTAAGTAGAAAAGTTTTCATAATCTTGATTGTGAGTTCCATAACCATACTACATACTAGATAAGGCTCGGAACGGGGCCAGTATCTTTTTATGACTTTTGTCACCCTTGAACCTTTCGGTTCGGTAGTAGCTAGCAGCTAGGTGCGGGGTAGTCTATCCCGTATAGATCTATACACTCAAGTCACGCTCTCCCTCAAGGAGATTCTGGTTACAGGGGTAGTCCTCCACTTTCGTATCTAGGGGAAGTGTTACAAAGGACGTGTCTCCAATCTTAAGATTAATGAATTTTAAAAGTTGTCCTATACTCTCGAATATAGGGGGGATATTACCAAGAAGATTTAAAAGTAAAAAAAAAAAAAACAGAAAAGTCTGTTTATTAGTCCTTCACTCTCGTATCTAGGGGGAGTGTTATCAAGGACGCGTCTAAGTTCTGAATTTAATGTCATTTGTCCTTCACTCTCGTATCTAGGGGGAGTGTTATCAAGGATGGGTCTAAAGTTCTAAGCTAATGCTTTTAACAATAATGATGATGGAAAATCATTTGTGAAAATAAAATATAACATTTTATAACGGAATTCACAAACGGTTTGAAAACTACTCTGCAAGTTAAAACGGTTGGTTAATACGGATTTCAATGTTAAAAGCATATGAAATATGAAACATTTCAAATGAAATAATAAGTTTGAGTACAAGATTTCCTTGTACTTTTGCTTGTATTCCCCCTGAAAACATTGAAAAACACGGAAAAAGGTGTAGGGGTATGAACTCACCAATCGAGGAATGTGTCGGTTTGGATGCTAAACGTCAGTTCGGGGCCTTAAAACGCACGAGGTTCCTATGTAATATGAAGAGATACACATTTGTATCTAATTAGACCCTGAACCACTAATCAAATATGAATAAACACTTCGAGACGCGAAAACACTTCATTACAAGTGTTTGGAGTGACCCGGGTGGCATCTACGGACGTATAGGGCATAAATATAGAGTTTACTCTTCAAGAGTAAACTGTTAATGGAAATTACGGCCCTAATGACCATATCCCCATGAGTTTACGGCCGTAAACTCATGGGTGGTGCTCTTGGGTGCTAAATGGTCTTACAACTCTTGTGGGGTAATGTTAGGCTTGGTTTTAAGGCATTGGAAGGGGACTTGAACAACATAAGGACCATTTGAGGAGTTTACGGCAGTAAACTAGGAGTTTACGGCTGTAAACTCTCATCTACCCTTTCTTATTGTGTTTTGGTTGTCCTAGGTCAACTATAAGAGTTTCTAGTCCAAAGTACAAGCTATAGGATGAAGTTAGGGCACCATTTGACCATGTTATAGGAGTTTACGGCCCAGGAACCTTTCCTTGGGGGGTTTACGGCCGTGAACTCCTAAGGGAGTAGTTTTATTGATGATTAAGGTCCCTAACACACTTGTGGTTGCTTCTAGACTTTATTCCAAGCCTTAGGAGATGTTTAAGGGGCATCTTAACACTTAAAATGGTGTTTACGGCCGAAGAAAAGGGGTTTACGGTCCAAGCATGTTCTTGGGCCGTAAACTCATGTTTACCCCTTAAATGATGAGTTTATGGCGTTCCTAGTCTATTCAAATAAGTCATTAAGTCATTTCCAAGCACCAAAAGTGATTTGGGAGGGTTTTGGGGCTCAAAAACCCCTTTTATGTGTGTTTGCAGCCCTAGACTATTCTATGGCCGTAAACACATGATGTTGGTCCTATTCCATGATTTGAACACGAATTTGAAGGCTAAGGATGCTAATGTATGAGTTAGGGTAGTTACCTTAACGATTTGAGGCTTGAATTGGATGATTTTGGACCAAGGACTTGGTTTTGAGGAGAGATAGTAGAGAGAGAGTGAAAAAGGATTCAAATGAGGTCCTTTGAACTTTATATATGGTTCGAGTTTGGGACACGGTGGAATTCTACCCGATACCAACGTTAAACGGGGCTTTTGGTCGCACCCGATAAAGTTGTCGTAACCCGATGTGGTCAAAACTAAAAATTCTTCAATTAAAAATTTGGAATGTTTTCATGAGTGTCTAAGGGGTTTGGACACTTACGAGATAAATATCTAAATATCAATTTAGATAACTTAACCCAAAACGAAATCGGAACAATTCGCAAAAGACGAGTTTTTATGGACAGAATGGGTTACGGCAATGGAATAAACTTCGGGGCCAGTATCTTTTTTATGACTTTTGTCACCCTTAATTAAGAGTAAAGTTTAGTTATCCATTTGTTACACAGTTTAGTTAAGAGTAGTTATGTTATCCCAGGAAAAACCCTTATTTTCCTAAATGTCGTGGTTGGTTGTCGATCCGGAATGAAGTGCACAAGTATGAACCATACTTAATGTGTTTGTGTAAAGTTTCCTGAAAGTTTGTTATCCTTGAAAAGTACATTAGTCTTAACACGTATATAAAACTAATAAGTAAGTAGAAAAGTTTTCATAATCTTGATTGTGAGTTCCATAACCATACTACATACTAGATAAGGCTCGGAACGGGGCCAGTATCTTTTTATGACTTTTGTCACCCTTGAACCTTTCGGTTCGGTAGTAGCTAGCAGCTAGGTGCGGGGTAGTCTATCCCGTATAGATCTATACACTCAAGTCACGCTCTCCCTCCAGGAGATTCTGGTTACAAGGGTAGTCCTCCACTTTCGTATCTAGGGGAAGTGTTACAAAGGACGTGTCTCCAATCTTAAGATTAATGAATTTTAAAAGTTGTCCTATACTCTCGAATATAGGGGGAGTATTACCAAGAAGATTTAAAAGTAAAAAAAAAAAACAGAAAAGTCTGTTTATTAGTCCTTCACTCTCGTATCTAGGGGGAGTGTTATCAAGGACGCGTCTAAGTTCTAAATTTAATGTCATTAGTCCTTCACTCTCGTATCTAAGGGGAGTGTTATCAAGGATGGGTCTAAAGTTCTAAGCTAATGCTTTTAACAATAATGATGATGGAAAATCATTTGTGAAAATAAAATATAACATTTTATAACGGAATTCACAAACGGTTTGAAAACTACTCTACAAGTTAAAACGGTTGGTTAATACGGATTTCAATGTTAAAAGCATATGAAATATGAAACATTTCAAATGAAATAATAAGTTTGAGTACTAGATTTCCTTGTACTTTTGCTTGTATTCCCCCTGAAAACATTGAAAAACACGGAAAAAGGTGTAGGGGTATGAACTCACCAATCGAGGAATGTGTCGGTTTGGATGCTAAACGTCAGTTCGGGGCCTTAAAACGCGCGAGGTTCCTATGTAATATGAAGAGATACACATTTGTATCTAATTAGACCCTGAACCACTAATCAAATATGAATAAACACTTCGAGACGCGAAAACACTTCATTACAAGTGTTTGGAGTGACCCGGGTGGCATCTACGGACGTATAGGGCATAGATATAGAGTTTACTCTTCAAGAGTAAACTGTTAATGGAAATTACGGCCCTAATGACCATATCCCCATGAGTTTACGGCCGTAAACTCATGGGTGGTGCTCTTGGGTGCTAAATGGTCTTACAACTCTTGTGGGGTAATGTTAGGCTTGGTTTTAAGGCATTGGAAGGGGACTTGAACAACATAAGGACCATTTGAGGAGTTTACGGCAGTAAACTAGGAGTTTACGGCCGTAAACTCTCATGTACCCTTTCTTATTGTGTTTTGGTTGTCCTAGGTCAACTATAAGAGTTTCTAGTCCAAAGTACAAGCTATAGGATGAAGTTAGGGCACCATTTGACCATGTTATAGGAGTTTACGGCCCAGGAACCTCTCCTTGGGGGGTTTACGGCCGTGAACTCCTAAGGGAGTAGTTTTATTGATGATTAAGGTCCCTAACACACTTGTGGTTGCTTCTAGACTTTATTCCAAGCCTTAGGAGATGTTTAAGGGGCATCTTAACACTTAAAATGGTGTTTACGGCCGAAGAAAAGGGGTTTACGGTCCAAGCATGTTCTTGGGCCGTAAACTCATGTTTACCCCTTAAATGATGAGTTTATGGCGTTCCTAGTCCATTCAAATAAGTCATTAAGTCATTTCCAAGCTCCAAAAGTGATTTGGGAGGGTTTTGGGGCTCAAAAACCCCTTTTATGTGTGTTTGCAGCCCTAGACTATTCTATGGCCGTAAACACATGATGTTGGTCCTATTCCATGATTTGAACACGAATTTGAAGGCTAAGGATGCTAATGTATGAGTTAGGGTAGTTACCTTAACGATTTGAGGCTTGAATTGGATGATTTTGGACCAAGGACTTGGTTTTGAGGAGAGATAGTAGAGAGAGAGTGAAAAAGGATTCAAATGAGGTCCTTTGAACTTTATATATGGTTCGAGTTTGGGACACGGTGGAATTCTACTCGATACCAATGTTAAACGGGGCTTTTGGTCGCACCCGATAAAGTTGTCGTAACCCGATGTGGTCAAAACCAAAAATTCTTCAATTAAAATTTTGGAATGTTTTCATGAGTGTCTAAGGGGTTTGGACACTTACGAGATAAATATCTAAATATCAATTTAGATAACTTAACCCAAAACGAAATCGGAACAATTCGCAAAAGACGAGTTTTTATGGACAGAATGGGTTACGGCAATGGAATAAACTTCGGGGCCAGTATCTTTTTATGACTTTTGTCACCCTTAGTTAAGAGTAAAGTTTAGTTATCCATTTGTTACACAGTTTAGTTAAGAGTAGTTATGTTATCCCAGGAAAAACCCTTATTTTCCTAAATGTCGTGGTTGGTTATCGATCCGGAATGAAGTGCACAAGTATCAACCATACTTAATGTGTTTGTGTAAAGTTTCTTGAAAGTTTGTTATCCTTGAAAAGTACATTAGTCTTAACACGTATATAAAACTAATAAGTAAGTAGAAAAGTTTTCATAATCTTGATTGTGAGTTCCATAACCATACTACATACTAGATAAGGCTCGGAACGGGGCCAGTATCTTTTTATGACTTTTGTCACCCTTGAACCTTTCGGTTCGGTAGTAGCTAGCAGCTAGGTGCGGGGTAGTCTATCCCGTATAGATCTATACACTCAAGTCACGCTCTCCCTCAAGGAGATTCTGGTTACAGGGGTAGTCCTCCACTTTCGTATCTAGGGGAAGTGTTACAAAGGACGTGTCTCCAATCTTAAGATTAATGAATTTTAAAAGTTGTCCTATACTCTCGAATATAGGGGGGATATTACCAAGAAGATTTAAAAGTAAAAAAAAAAAAACAGAAAAGTCTGTTTATTAGTCCTTCACTCTCGTATCTAGGGGGAGTGTTATCAAGGACGCGTCTAAGTTCTGAATTTAATGTCATTTGTCCTTCACTCTCGTATCTAGGGGGAGTGTTATCAAGGATGGGTCTAAAGTTCTAAGCTAATGCTTTTAACAATAATGATGATGGAAAATCATTTGTGAAAATAAAATATAACATTTTATAACGGAATTCACAAACGGTTTGAAAACTACTCTGCAAGTTAAAACGGTTGGTTAATACGGATTTCAATGTTAAAAGCATATGAAATATGAAACATTTCAAATGAAATAATAAGTTTGAGTACAAGATTTCCTTGTACTTTTGCTTGTATTCCCCCTGAAAACATTGAAAAACACGGAAAAAGGTGTAGGGGTATGAACTCACCAATCGAGGAATGTGTCGGTTTGGATGCTAAACGTCAGTTCGGGGCCTTAAAACGCACGAGGTTCCTATGTAATATGAAGAGATACACATTTGTATCTAATTAGACCCTGAACCACTAATCAAATATGAATAAACACTTCGAGACGCGAAAACACTTCATTACAAGTGTTTGGAGTGACCCGGGTGGCATCTACGGACGTATAGGGCATAAATATAGAGTTTACTCTTCAAGAGTAAACTGTTAATGGAAATTACGGCCCTAATGACCATATCCCCATGAGTTTACGGCCGTAAACTCATGGGTGGTGCTCTTGGGTGCTAAATGGTCTTACAACTCTTGTGGGGTAATGTTAGGCTTGGTTTTAAGGCATTGGAAGGGGACTTGAACAACATAAGGACCATTTGAGGAGTTTACGGCAGTAAACTAGGAGTTTACGGCTGTAAACTCTCATCTACCCTTTCTTATTGTGTTTTGGTTGTCCTAGGTCAACTATAAGAGTTTCTAGTCCAAAGTACAAGCTATAGGATGAAGTTAGGGCACCATTTGACCATGTTATAGGAGTTTACGGCCCAGGAACCTTTCCTTGGGGGGTTTACGGCCGTGAACTCCTAAGGGAGTAGTTTTATTGATGATTAAGGTCCCTAACACACTTGTGGTTGCTTCTAGACTTTATTCCAAGCCTTAGGAGATGTTTAAGGGGCATCTTAACACTTAAAATGGTGTTTACGGCCGAAGAAAAGGGGTTTACGGTCCAAGCATGTTCTTGGGCCGTAAACTCATGTTTACCCCTTAAATGATGAGTTTATGGCGTTCCTAGTCTATTCAAATAAGTCATTAAGTCATTTCCAAGCACCAAAAGTGATTTGGGAGGGTTTTGGGGCTCAAAAACCCCTTTTATGTGTGTTTGCAGCCCTAGACTATTGTATGGCCGTAAACACATGATGTTGGTCCTATTCCATGATTTGAACACGAATTTGAAGGCTAAGGATGCTAATGTATGAGTTAGGGTAGTTACCTTAACGATTTGAGGCTTGAATTGGATGATTTTGGACCAAGGACTTGGTTTTGAGGAGAGATAGTAGAGAGAGAGTGAAAAAGGATTCAAATGAGGTCCTTTGAACTTTATATATGGTTCGAGTTTGGGACACGGTGGAATTCTACCCGATACCAACGTTAAACGGGGCTTTTGGTCGCACCCGATAAAGTTGTCGTAACCCGATGTGGTCAAAACTAAAAATTCTTCAATTAAAAATTTGGAATGTTTTCATGAGTGTCTAAGGGGTTTGGACACTTACGAGATAAATATCTAAATATCAATTTAGATAACTTAACCCAAAACGAAATCGGAACAATTCGCAAAAGACGAGTTTTTATGGACAGAATGGGTTACGGCAATGGAATAAACTTCGGGGCCAGTATCTTTTTTATGACTTTTGTCACCCTTAATTAAGAGTAAAGTTTAGTTATCCATTTGTTACACAGTTTAGTTAAGAGTAGTTATGTTATCCCAGGAAAAACCCTTATTTTCCTAAATGTCGTGGTTGGTTGTCGATCCGGAATGAAGTGCACAAGTATGAACCATACTTAATGTGTTTGTGTAAAGTTTCCTGAAAGTTTGTTATCCTTGAAAAGTACATTAGTCTTAACACGTATATAAAACTAATAAGTAAGTAGAAAAGTTTTCATAATCTTGATTGTGAGTTCCATAACCATACTACATACTAGATAAGGCTCGGAACGGGGCCAGTATCTTTTTATGACTTTTGTCACCCTTGAACCTTTCGGTTCGGTAGTAGCTAGCAGCTAGGTGCGGGGTAGTCTATCCCGTATAGATCTATACACTCAAGTCACGCTCTCCCTCCAGGAGATTCTGGTTACAAGGGTAGTCCTCCACTTTCGTATCTAGGGGAAGTGTTACAAAGGACGTGTCTCCAATCTTAAGATTAATGAATTTTAAAAGTTGTCCTATACTCTCGAATATAGGGGGAGTATTACCAAGAAGATTTAAAAGTAAAAAAAAAAACAGAAAAGTCTGTTTATTAGTCCTTCACTCTCGTATCTAGGGGGAGTGTTATCAAGGACGCGTCTAAGTTCTAAATTTAATGTCATTAGTCCTTCACTCTCGTATCTAGGGGGAGTGTTATCAAGGATGGGTCTAAAGTTCTAAGCTAATGCTTTTAACAATAATGATGATGGAAAATCATTTGTGAAAATAAAATATAACATTTTATAACGGAATTCACAAACGGTTTGAAAACTACTCTACAAGTTAAAACGGTTGGTTAATACGGATTTCAATGTTAAAAGCATATGAAATATGAAACATTTCAAATGAAATAATAAGTTTGAGTACTAGATTTCCTTGTACTTTTGCTTGTATTCCCCCTGAAAACATTGAAAAACACGGAAAAAGGTGTAGGGGTATGAACTCACCAATCGAGGAATGTGTCGGTTTGGATGCTAAACGTCAGTTCGGGGCCTTAAAACGCGCGAGGTTCCTATGTAATATGAAGAGATACACATTTGTATCTAATTAGACCCTGAACCACTAATCAAATATGAATAAACACTTCGAGACGCGAAAACACTTCATTACAAGTGTTTGGAGTGACCCGGGTGGCATCTACGGACGTATAGGGCATAGATATAGAGTTTACTCTTCAAGAGTAAACTGTTAATGGAAATTACGGCCCTAATGACCATATCCCCATGAGTTTACGGCCGTAAACTCATGGGTGGTGCTCTTGGGTGCTAAATGGTCTTACAACTCTTGTGGGGTAATGTTAGGCTTGGTTTTAAGGCATTGGAAGGGGACTTGAACAACATAAGGACCATTTGAGGAGTTTACGGCAGTAAACTAGGAGTTTACGGCCGTAAACTCTCATGTACCCTTTCTTATTGTGTTTTGGTTGTCCTAGGTCAACTATAAGAGTTTCTAGTCCAAAGTACAAGCTATAGGATGAAGTTAGGGCACCATTTGACCATGTTATAGGAGTTTACGGCCCAGGAACCTTTCCTTGGGGGGTTTACGGCCGTGAACTCCTAAGGGAGTAGTTTTATTGATGATTAAGGTCCCTAACACACTTGTGGTTGCTTCTAGACTTTATTCCAAGCCTTAGGAGATGTTTAAGGGGCATCTTAACACTTAAAATGGTGTTTACGGCCGAAGAAAAGGGTTTTACGGTCCAAGCATGTTCTTGGGCCGTAAACTCATGTTTACCCCTTAAATGATGAGTTTATGGCGTTCCTAGTCCATTCAAATAAGTCATTAAGTCATTTCCAAGCTCCAAAAGTGATTTGGGAGGGTTTTGGGGCTCAAAAACCCCTTTTATGTGTGTTTGCAGCCCTAGACTATTGTATGGCCGTAAACACATGATGTTGGTCCTATTCCATGATTTGAACACGAATTTGAAGGCTAAGGATGCTAATGTATGAGTTAGGGTAGTTACCTTAACGATTTGAGGCTTGAATTGGATGATTTTGGACCAAGGACTTGGTTTTGAGGAGAGATAGTAGAGAGAGAGTGAAAAAGGATTCAAATGAGGTCCTTTGAACTTTATATATGGTTCGAGTTTGGGACACGGTGGAATTCTACCCGATACCAACGTTAAACGGGGCTTTTGGTCGCACCCGATAAAGTTGTCGTAACCCGATGTGGTCAAAACTAAAAATTCTTCAATTAAAAATTTGGAATGTTTTCATGAGTGTCTAAGGGGTTTGGACACTTACGAGATAAATATCTAAATATCAATTTAGATAACTTAACCCAAAACGAAATCGGAACAATTCGCAAAAGACGAGTTTTTATGGACAGAATGGGTTACGGCAATGGAATAAACTTCGGGGCCAGTATCTTTTTTATGACTTTTGTCACCCTTAGTTAAGAGTAAAGTTTAGTTATCCATTTGTTACACAGTTTAGTTAAGAGTAGTTATGTTATCCCAGGAAAAACCCTTATTTTCCTAAATGTCGTGGTTGGTTATCGATCCGGAATGAAGTGCACAAGTATCAACCATACTTAATGTGTTTGTGTAAAGTTTCCTGAAAGTTTGTTATCCTTGAAAAGTACATTAGTCTTAACACGTATATAAAACTAATAAGTAAGTAGAAAAGTTTTCATAATCTTGATTGTGAGTTCCATAACCATACTACATACTAGATAAGGCTCGGAACGGGGCCAGTATCTTTTTATGACTTTTGTCACCCTTGAACCTTTCGGTTCGGTAGTAGCTAGCAGCTAGGTGCGGGGTAGTCTATCCCGTATAGATCTATACACTCAAGTCACGCTCTCCCTCCAGGAGATTCTGGTTACAGGGGTAGTCCTCCACTTTCGTATCTAGGGGAAGTGTTACAAAGGACGTGTCTCCAATCTTAAGATTAATGAATTTTAAAAGTTGTCCTATACTCTCGAATATAGGGGGAGTATTACCAAGAACATTTAAAAGTAAAAAAAAACAGAAAAGTCTGTTTATTAGTCCTTCACTCTCGTATCTACGGGGAGTGTTATCAAGGACGCGTCTAAGTTCTAAATTTAATGTCATTAGTCCTTCACTCTCGTATCTAGGGGGAGTGTTATCAAGGATGGGTCTAAAGTTCTAAGCTAATGCTTTTAACAATAATGATGATGGAAAATCATTTGTGAAAATAAAATATAACATTTTATAACGGAATTCACAAACGGTTTGAAAACTACTCTACAAGTTAAAACGGTTGGTTAATACGGATTTCAATGTTAAAAGCATATGAAATATGAAACATTTCAAATGAAATAATAAGTTTGAGTACTAGATTTCCTTGTACTTTTGCTTGTATTCCCCCTGAAAACATTGAAAAACACGGAAAAAGGTGTAGGGGTATGAACTCACCAATCGAGGAATGTGTCGGTTTGGATGCTAAACGTCAGTTCGGGGCCTTAAAACGCGCGAGGTTCCTATGTAATATGAAGAGATACACATTTGTATCTAATTAGACCCTGAACCACTAATCAAATATGAATAAACACTTCGAGACGCGAAAACACTTCATTACAAGTGTTTGGAGTGACCCGGGTGGCATCTACGGACGTATAGGGCATAGATATAGAGTTTACTCTTCAAGAGTAAACTGTTAATGGAAATTACGGCCCTAATGTCCATATCCCCATGAGTTTACGGCCGTAAACTCATGGGTGGTGCTCTTGGGTGCTAAATGGTCTTACAACTCTTGTGGGGTAATGTTAGGCTTGGTTTTAAGGCATTGGAAGGGGACTTGAACAACATAAGGACCATTTGAGGAGTTTACGGCAGTAAAATAGGAGTTTACGGCCGTAAACTCTCATGTACCCTTTCTTATTGTGTTTTGGTTGTCCTAGGTCAACTATAAGAGTTTCTAGTCCAAAGTACAAGCTATAGGATGAAGTTAGGGCACCATTTGACCATGTTATAGGAGTTTACGGCCCAGGAACCTTTCCTTGGGGGGTTTACGGCCGTGAACTCCTAAGGGAGTAGTTTTATTGATGATTAAGGTCCCTAACACACTTGTGGTTGCTTCTAGACTTTATTCCAAGCCTTAGGAGATGTTTAAGGGGCATCTTAACACTTAAAATGGTGTTTACGGCCGAAGAAAAGGGTTTTACGGTCCAAGCATGTTCTTGGGCCGTAAACTCATGTTTACCCCTTAAATGATGAGTTTATGGCGTTCCTAGTCCATTCAAATAAGTCATTAAGTCATTTCCAAGCTCCAAAAGTGATTTGGGAGGGTTTTGGGGCTCAAAAACCCCTTTTATGTGTGTTTGCAGCCCTAGACTATTGTATGGCCGTAAACACATGATGTTGGTCCTATTCCATGATTTGAACACGAATTTGAAGGCTAAGGATGCTAATGTATGAGTTAGGGTAGTTACCTTAACGATTTGAGGCTTGAATTGGATGATTTTGGACCAAGGACTTGGTTTTGAGGAGAGATAGTAGAGAGAGAGTGAAAAAGGATTCAAATGAGGTCCTTTGAACTTTATATATGGTTCGAGTTTGGGACACGGTGGAATTCTACCCGATACCAACGTTAAACGGGGCTTTTGGTCGCACCCGATAAAGTTGTCGTAACCCGATGTGGTCAAAACTAAAAATTCTTCAATTAAAAATTTGGAATGTTTTCATGAGTGTCTAAGGGGTTTGGACACTTACGAGATAAATATCTAAATATCAATTTAGATAACTTAACCCAAAACGAAATCGGAACAATTCGCAAAAGACGAGTTTTTATGGACAGAATGGGTTACGGCAATGGAATAAACTTCGGGGCCAGTATCTTTTTTATGACTTTTGTCACCCTTAGTTAAGAGTAAAGTTTAGTTATCCATTTGTTACACAGTTTAGTTAAGAGTAGTTATGTTATCCCAGGAAAAACCCTTATTTTCCTAAATGTCGTGGTTGGTTATCGATCCGGAATGAAGTGCACAAGTATCAACCATACTTAATGTGTTTGTGTAAAGTTTCCTGAAAGTTTGTTATCCTTGAAAAGTACATTAGTCTTAACACGTATATAAAACTAATAAGTAAGTAGAAAAGTTTTCATAATCTTGATTGTGAGTTCCATAACCATACTACATACTAGATAAGGCTCGGAACGGGGCCAGTATCTTTTTATGACTTTTGTCACCCTTGAACCTTTCGGTTCGGTAGTAGCTAGCAGCTAGTTGCGGGGTAGTCTATCCCGTATAGATCTATACACTCAAGTCACGCTCTCCCTCCAGGAGATTCTGGTTACAGGGGTAGTCCTCCACTTTCGTATCTAGGGGAAGTGTTACAAAGGACGTGTCTCCAATCTTAAGATTAATGAATTTTAAAAGTTGTCCTATACTCTCGAATATAGGGGGAGTATTACCAAGAACATTTAAAAGTAAAAAAAAAACAGAAAAGTCTGTTTATTAGTCCTTCACTCTCGTATCTACGGGGAGTGTTATCAAGGACGCGTCTAAGTTCTAAATTTAATGTCATTAGTCCTTCACTCTCGTATCTAGGGGGAGTGTTATCAAGGATGGGTCTAAAGTTCTAAGCTAATGCTTTTAACAATAATGATGATGGAAAATCATTTGTGAAAATAAAATATAACATTTTATAACGGAATTCACAAACGGTTTGAAAACTACTCTACAAGTTAAAACGGTTGGTTAATACGGATTTCAATGTTAAAAGCATATGAAATATGAAACATTTCAAATGAAATAATAAGTTTGAGTACTATATTTCCTTGTACTTTTGCTTGTATTCCCCCTGAAAACATTGAAAAACACGGAAAAAGGTGTAGGGGTATGAACTCACCAATCGAGGAATGTGTCGGTTTGGATGCTAAACGTCAGTTCGGGGCCTTAAAACGCGCGAGGTTCCTATGTAATATGAAGAGATACACATTTGTATCTAATTAGACCCTGAACCACTAATCAAATATGAATAAACACTTCGAGACGCGAAAACACTTCATTACAAGTGTTTGGAGTGACCCGGGTGGCATCTACGGACGTATAGGGCATAGATATAGAGTTTACTCTTCAAGAGTAAACTGTTAATGGAAATTACGGCCCTAATGTCCATATCCCCATGAGTTTACGGCCGTAAACTCATGGGTGGTGCTCTTGGGTGCTAAATGGTCTTACAACTCTTGTGGGGTAATGTTAGGCTTGGTTTTAAGGCATTGGAAGGGGACTTGAACAACATAAGGACCATTTGAGGAGTTTACGGCAGTAAAATAGGAGTTTACGGCCGTAAACTCTCATGTACCCTTTCTTATTGTGTTTTGGTTGTCCTAGGTCAACTATAAGAGTTTCTAGTCCAAAGTACAAGCTATAGGATGAAGTTAGGGCACCATTTGACCATGTTATAGGAGTTTACGGCCCAGGAACCTTTCCTTGGGGGGTTTACGGCCGTGAACTCCTAAGGGAGTAGTTTTATTGATGATTAAGGTCCCTAACACACTTGTGGTTGCTTCTAGACTTTATTCCAAGCCTTAGGAGATGTTTAAGGGGCATCTTAACACTTAAAATGGTGTTTACGGCCGAAGAAAAGGGTTTTACGGTCCAAGCATGTTCTTGGGCCGTAAACTCATGTTTACCCCTTAAATGATGAGTTTATGGCGTTCCTAGTCCATTCAAATAAGTCATTAAGTCATTTCCAAGCTCCAAAAGTGATTTGGGAGGGTTTTGGGGCTCAAAAACCCCTTTTATGTGTGTTTGCAGCCCTAGACTATTGTATGGCCGTAAACACATGATGTTGGTCCTATTCCATGATTTGAACACGAATTTGAAGGCTAAGGATGCTAATGTATGAGTTAGGGTAGTTACCTTAACGATTTGAGGCTTGAATTGGATGATTTTGGACCAAGGACTTGGTTTTGAGGAGAGATAGTAGAGAGAGAGTGAAAAAGGATTCAAATGAGGTCCTTTGAACTTTATATATGGTTCGAGTTTGGGACACGGTGGAATTCTACCCGATACCAACGTTAAACGGGGCTTTTGGTCGCACCCGATAAAGTTGTCGTAACCCGATGTGGTCAAAACTTAAAATTTTTCAATTAAAAATTTGGAATGTTTTCATGAGTTTCTAAGGGGTTTGGACACTTACAAGATAAATATCTAAATATCAATTTAGATAACTTAACCCAAAACGAAATCAGAACAATTCGCAAAAGACGAGTTTTTATGGACATAATGGGTTACGGCGATGGAATAAACTTGGGGTTGTCACAAGGTGTCAAGTGAAGACTTGAACACACACGCGGATCCTATTTAACATATAATGATACATAAATGAATATAATTAGTGTTTAAAACAAGTAATTATTGAATTGGGACCACCTTAGGGACTAGTAAACACTTATATTGAAGTGTTACAACCATATATGATTGTATGAAGGGGGTAAATGGCTTTACAAAGGAGTGTATGGTCAAAATACACAATATATGTGTGTGTGCGGCCAGGTGTGCGGCCAAGGAGTGTGTGTGCGGCCGTACACATAGTGTTCTTGGTATAAGATGTTACCTTTTATGAAGATCCTCAAGGATATTTGGATGATACTTGAGAGGATTTTTGGGTCCTAGCTTTGTAGAAGTGTAGAAAGTGTTCCAAATAGCTAAGTGTTCTATATATAGGGCGAGTGTGCAGTTGGGATGGGTGTGTGGCCGCACACTCTTGTGTGCGGCCGCACACACCTTGTGTTGGTGTGATTGGCTCAAATGCAAGGCGATACACCCAACATACTTATCCCACGACTCCTACCCTGCTTATACTAGGTTTTAAACACTCTATTTGACTCCAAATAGTGCTAGAAAATAGCAAAAACGAGTTTAACTTTGATAAGAAATGAAGAATGTAAGCTAGAAATTTTCGGGTTGTCACAAAATATAATACTAAAAATGACATCAAGATTTGCCGAAGGAGTCTAAACGAAAGTTGTAGAGTATAATCTCACCTACGCGTGGATATAAAGAACGTCGAAAACGGAGTTTGTACGCGAAAGTTACGAATTTTTGAATTTTGGAAATTTGGAGTACGCCCATCGTACTCATGTTCACGGTCCGAGATTGGCCACGTCACCTATTCCTCGCAATCAACACGTATCATGCAGGTCCAACACATCCGGAGCCACGTATCAGGGTACGCCCAGCATACTCGGTGTACACCCAACGTACTAAACCGCAAAGCATTACGCCCCGTGTATTGGAGTGTACGCCCAACAAAGAAGCTATCAGGGTTTTACGCCCCGCGTACATGAGAATTATGCCCATCGTAATTCGTGCTTCAGCCCCTATAAATAGTGAGTAAGACCTCCAGGTTTTTGTTTACAAACCCTACTTTCTCTTACTCTAAAACCCTTCTTTAGCCTACTTTTAACCCCCCGAAATCCCGATATCATCCCCGACACCAAAGCAAGTCCCGACACCTTGAAGCCTCGAGGAAATAATATTTTCAAGTTGAAACTCTGCCCGCACAAGGTCCAATTTTCAAACTAAAATTCCCGGTTTTGTCATAGAAAGTCATATTTAGAGGCGAAGTGCTACCCAAATTATCATTTTATCAATCGATTATTTCATGGTGAGTTCAATATAGAGACAATTGTATGTTATGTGTTATATATTCAATGTACTTTCTTGTGTTGTATCAGATTTATGCCTTTCGACATGAGAGCATGACTCGTATAACTTCTGGTATTGGCTTTGAGCCTTTGGCCATGTAGAGCATGACTCATATAACTTCTGGTATTGGTATGGGGCTATGTAGGGCTGAAATCCTGTATATGCTAGCAAAATGATAATCTGAAACTTTATTTTCTGTGGTATTTGGGCTGAAGCTTTATGGATGTATATCAAGTATGGAAATTATTATGTCTCATTTATTTTAAATCATCGAATCAGATTGTTGGTTGATATGGAAAGCCTGTCATATGATACACATATGTCTTTGTTGTTCTTTGTCCCTCTTTGCTTCTGTCATATTGATATGTATATGACACAACGTTATATTGTAACTGTTACTGAACTCACTAAGCGTCACCCGCTTATCCCTCTCAATGTTTAAACTATTGCAGGTGATAAGCATCCAGTATAGTCATGTAATGGTAGAAGATGTAGAATAGATAATATTATAGATTTTGTATTTAGTGTTTAATTTCCTGGGAAGTTATGTAATAAATATATAAAATTTTGTAAAAATCTTAATAGTTGGTTTGTATCCAGACTTTGTAAATTATTTTATGAATATGCATGTAGCATGTTTTGAAGTAATATGATGTAGTTTTATCGAAAGAGGTTTCATTAAGTCTTCATTCTTCTTTTATACTTACGCCCTCAATGAAAGCCCATGCTTTCATTAAATGATAATCATGACTTACAAGTAAGGTGTTATGTGTAAGAGAAGTCAAAGAAAGTAATCTGCCATACCTCCATAGATATGAACAATTTACAAGAGAGAAAAAAGAGATAAAAAGTGTTAGACACTTCATCTCATTATTATAATGTACGTGTAATAAACTATTGAACTTCTATAACTCTAGAAAGTTGTACACAACTTATTTAATCATACCATGTAATATAAATAACTAGTTATACTCTCTTTTATTATTATTTTCATACAACAATAATTCCATAATTAAATACAAGCCTTGATCATATTTATTAGTAATCAAATTCTAATATTCAATAACTAGTTATTCGCTATAAGGTTTGATCCTATAAGATCATATTATTATTAAATATCATTCTATAATGACTCTTGGACATAAAGATCTTTTAGATCGTTATAGCTAACCGTTTGTTGATGTTTTTCTTTTATGTTTTGCTAAACTTGGTAGAGAAGCATGTGGTTGGTAGTGCTCGGATCGTCGTTGTAATAATTTATGATAACTACTTTTATCAAGCTATTTAAAATAATGTACAATAGATGATTTTATAAATGTTAAAAGATAAAATTTTGGATGTACCATGTGTTAAAAAGTCGGATGTTTTAGTATTAAGCCTTGTATATACCTTCAACAAGATGAAATAATGTCCAAATTTCTTTGGTAGCACATTTAGGCATGGTATTGTAGCAAAGATATCATGCTACATAATTTTTGAGGAAGCACACACTTTATGTTGTTAATAACATGAAAGCATCCTAAATTTTTTTCATATCACAAGGAAATCAAGTCATTTGGATCATCTTTTTTTAGAGCACTCATGGTACACCAACCAATGTCAAACCAACTTTTAATTATAAAAAAGTGAATATTTTATATATATATATATATATATATATATATATATATAGAGAGAGAGAGAGAGAGAGAAAGAAAGATCTTTAACCTCAAAAATCATTATGAATGATATTTGTTAATCACATATTATCATATAGGGTCACACTTTATACCAAGTTACTACTAATTGATTGTTTATTAGAATAATTTTGATTATTAATAAATATCAAGACTTGTATTTATATTGGAAAAACATTAATTTATGAAAACAATATTTTACCAACATACTAAGAATTATTGTTTCTAGGAAATAATAACAAAAAAAGAACAAAAACTAGTTATATTCATAACGTATGAATATAAATGTTGTGTACAACATCTTGGACACTTTGAGTAACCATTAAGTTGCAAGGTAACTACTACTTATATGTTAGAGTGAATCACACTCCATATCATTTACTTTTTTCACTTGAAAGTCGTAACTTTCATGAGAGCGAAATGGATTGAGTGTGGTCTTTGTTTCTTCCACTCCATACTTGTAAAAAAGAACCATAATTTCATTTAATACTTTCCTTGACTTTATACATAAGTTTATGTATAAATATAGTGCATTACTAGTAAGACATGTTGGCTCTTTTTCTTTCTTCTTGGCTTCCATCTTTTGAGAATTGCAAGCCTCTCTCCATCTATTCTTTCTTGCCTTTTGGTGCTAGATTTGAAGGTTCATAAGTTGCTTCTCCTTATGGATTATTTGGTATAAGTCTCAATGTCTTAAGAACAACTTAATACAGGTGAAGAATAGCATCTTGAAGTAATTTACTCTTGCTTGGAGGATATTTTTGGAGAAGCTCTACTTAGAGTATTTTTCCATCTCCATCAACTTTCAACCTCCCGAGAGGACTCAAAGTCTTCAAAGGTTGTAACAATGTTTTCCTTCTATGGTTGTTAATCTTTCCATGTCTTGCAAAATGATAATTGGTGGGTTATAAAGAGTTTTAAGTTTATTCATAATTTTGAAGCTTCCATTGTCGTTTTATCGTTTTAGAAAATCGATTTTGAATGAAACCCAACACGCACGCACGCACACACACACACACACACATATATATATATATATATATATATATATATATATATATATATATACACACACACATAACATTATTTGATATGCTAAAACGCAAGAAATAAATATGAAATAATGTTAAACGATTTCATATGAGCAGTCTATGTTATGTGGAAAGGTGAACTAGAACACTCTCAATTTTTTAGTTGTGTCAAGACTTAAACCATTGGTTTTTTGAATGGATAAATATGTATACATAAAAAATGACTCGAGCAAGAAGCTAAGAAAAAACAGAAATTACATCAAAGTATTTAAAATTAGGTTTTGAAGCCATAAATTTCAATCAATATGGAACTTATGTTTCCTACAAACAACCCAACAAAAAGAAGTAGCGGCGGCATCATTAATAACCTATTTGTTTGGTCTAGATCTTTCAAAGACACTTATTTATGAAGTTTGATAAGCTCCATAAGGTTGTAGAAATAACCGCATCAAACAATAATTTATGGGTCACTAAGAGATGGGAAGAAGAAAATGATCCAAGTCAAACACCAAAGCAAAAGAAGAGTAACTAACATCCCACCATTTTTTGAGTTTAGAAATCATGTCCTTTGCCACTTTACAATGAAGGAACACATGATTAACTTCTTTAGCATCATCACCACATATCGGTCAAAAGGAACACGAAACATCAATATCTCGGGCTATAAGGTTATCTTTAGTTAGCAGTCGGTTTAATAAGAGACACCAATGGAAAATGTAAACCATGATTGGAAGAAACTTATTCAAACTAGTAGGTCTCGAGCCATGCAAAAGCATATAATCATCTATATAGAGACGAGATGTCACACCCCGAAACTGGAACGACGTAAACATTCGGGGGCGGAGGACGTCATATACAGTATCACAACAATGCATAATAGTAATCAAAGTACAACAACCATGTATTGAAAAAGTATAAGTTTTTACATATGTTTTCAAGTCATTGTATACATAACAGCAAAAAGTTAGAAGACATGAGTCAATGAAGTTCCGTCTTCTCAAAAATCCATGCATGTACCTGTCTACTTATTCACTGAGAATACAAGTAGTTTTTTTTTTAAAAAAAGTGTCAACATTTTAAGTAGGTGAGTTCATAAGCATGTTTGTAGCTAAAATATGTTTTTTTGTTCCTTGATAATGTAAACATGTTTTTCCTAAAAAATCCTATATTTTCTGTTGTAGTATGTTGTAAGAAAAACGTGTAAATGTTAATGTACTCTAAAGTAGTAAAATGTAGTTTAGTTCACATAAAACCATGAACAGTATGTTTCTCTATACTGAAATAGTATTCCGTACGTGTACTTGTAAAATACTATATTATAGTTTTATTATTAAATAAAATCATGTGAAGTTGTTTACTTATTCAAACACTAGTCATTTTGTTCAATACCAAATTGTGAGTTATTATAACCATGCTTGATGACCTAAGATGGCCTGAATACAACGTTCTTCAGGCGTTGCAATCGGTACGACATTTGGCACCACATGTCTGCCGACCTAGTTGTTGCAAGCAGCTCTGGTGCGGGATTGTCAGTCTCGTATAGATTTATGCACAAGTGTCACGCTCTCCCTCAAGGAGACTCTGTTTATAATTTCAGGACTTGGTTGGTACTTAGATAAGTACTTGAAGTGTGTCTTACAAATGCTATATTGATGATTACGCTTAGAATAATGAAAAGTTACTTTGTAATGCACAAGCTATAAGTATGTTTCATAAACTATATTTAATATAGTTTATATGTTTCTTTTCTGTAATGTACTATGAATATGTAAAGTAATGCATAAAGTCCATAAACTATACCCGTTATAGTTAATATGTTTGTTGTTATGTTTGTAAATCTGAACCTTGTACGCAATTTGTATGTTTCATAAACTATACCTATTATAGTTTATATGTTTATATTTTACTGTAATGAAAATCTTTGTCAATTTTGTAAAATCTGTAATACGGTTGTTCCTTGAAATTGTTTATATTCAAATGGTACTAAAAACAGTTTGCAAAAATGATGTTTTTGTTTAACAAGTTTTGAAAATCATTTTATACTTATATAAATATAATATTTATATAATTGTGATTAAATAGACATTCGCATAAATAATTCTACCACAACCCCTCAAACAAACAAGGAACATGAAATGGAGTTAAATTACATATTCTAAATCTGTTTAATCCTAATTACATTACATTATATATATATATATATATATATATATATATATATATATATATATATATATATATATACAGTGAAAAATCATGAAAATGTAGGGGTATGGACTCACCTCGTGTGGGAGTTCCTGGTTGGTTTCAATGTGGTTGCAATGATTCCCAGTATAGAATACATGTGATTAACCGTATCCTGATTATATTTTACACTTAATTGTATTCATAAATTAGATAACTAATAATTTAACATGATAATACCATTAGATTCTATAAACTACTTACAAGTAGTGAAGAGATTCCTGGGTATTGATGTGAATGTTCAAATGAAGTTTGAAAGTTTGAAGGTTAACTGCTTGCAGATACGAAGAACTTTGGTAAGTGTTTTGAGAGCATATGAGGGAAATACGTTTACTGTATGTGACAAATGATTTCATTTGTTCCTTAAATATGAAGTAATTTCATTAGGCAGTGAAGGTAAGGTTTACGGTGCAAACACATTGGGAAGTTAACCTTGGATAAGATTATGAAGATATTTGATGAGGTTTTACGGTTATACACTTCCAAAATGAAGTGTTTACGGCATAGACATCAAATGGTGAAGGGTTTACGGCCTTATGGTCATTCTAGGAGCATGTTCACTATCAAAGGTGATTCTAGAAGCATGTTTACGGCCAAAGGGTTTCTTGAATGGGGTGTTCAAGACCAAGAGATCACATGGGAAAGAGTTCACGGTTAGAATTTCATTTCAAGATGTGTTCACGGTTGCTTTTTCATTCTCAAAAGGTTCATGGTTGCTTTTAAACTCCAACCGTGAACACCTTTTTGCTTATTACTTTGGACCATAAACTCATGTTCTAGATGATTTTGAACCATAAACTCATTGTTCTAGATGTTCTTGGACTATAAACTATTGTGGTGTGTTATTTTGTGCTTTAAACTTTAGCACCTTAACTTATCTTGACTTGTATATTGAGTTATAAGTGTATAGTTTTCAGTACAAGTGTTTATAACTTATAAATATGTATGATTAACAAGGCCTATATAATTATTTACATTAACATATACAAGTATGTATTCTTGGTATCCAAAGTTCTTAGTTGTTATAATGTTAATTCATTTGTACATGATTGAAACTTAGACTTTTATTTGAATCGATTTAATTTACATGGACTTGAAATAACAAGTTATTACACGAGGGTCTCTATTTGTAAAATCGCCCCCAAATTCCACACCCACCAATCCCGAGACTTTAATCAAACTCATGAGTAGGATTAACTCAACCCCTCCTATTGGTTTGTGTTATTGCACATATAAGCCACCATGATTTTATTGTAGGTGGCAAAAAAAATATGTTAACACGATCGCATGGAAGATGTACTTGCGCTTCTGGCATTAAGATATCGTGACTTATAATAAAATAAAGAAAATATATTTCATAAAAAGAGTATTGAATTTTTAGTATTAAATTACTAATTTGTGCATTAGAATTAAAATTATTCATTCAAAACTCAAACAATTAGAAAAATATGCTACTCTCACTAAATGAAAAATGAGTCATGCTATCTTGATGATGTGTTTAATGTCAAAATAAATTTGAATAAATAAAAAATAGAAAACAAAAAAATATATATATAAAATTTGGAGGCGTTCTTGAAGCTTGACTTATGATAGGGGAAGGGTGGTCTCGAGGGAAGGCTTGGGCTAACATTTCCCCTAACGTTACTTGAGATGTTGTGGTAAGATGCAACCGATCAGGTTCAAGTCTCAAGCCCATTGCATCAACAGTTCGTAAATTCACGAGCCACGTTCCTAACTGAGCCTCTCTTACCCTTTCTATGTATGGCCCTGCACCGGAGGCCAATGCCACCTGTCTTGCAACAAAATAAAACATAAAGTAGATATCAAATTAAATCGGACCCATGACATCAATTATGGATTAGGTCCAATTTAAATTATTAATATGAGAACTCTTGTCTAGGATTAGTTTTTAATATCTAGCTACTTATAAGATTTAATTACATATGTGTACTCGGTTCAAGAAATTTTCAATAGTTATAAGATTTAATTACACATGTGTACTCGGTTAAAGACAATTCCAATAGTTATAAGATTTAATTACACATATGTACTCGCATATGTACTCGGCTAAAGACAATTCCAGTAGTTATAATATTTATTTACACATGTGTACTCGATTAAGATAATTCCAATAGTTATAAGACAATTTTGATAGTATAATTGAATACGATTTTGAATGTTTGCAATCTCACCATAATTCGTATCTCATTTGCATTCATCTCCACTTGGAACTCTCATTGCTTTAAACTATGACACTGTTTTTCTATCTTAGTCTTTTTTTTTCTATCATCATTTGGTGGTGGTGATGGTATTGATGACAAAGAGGTTAGACGATTTCAGGGGTCAGGTTTTCATTATGATTAAGGCTTAGATTTTCATTTTAGTTTAAAGTGATTATGATAGTGGTGATGGTGATGTTGGTAATGATGGTGATTGTTGAATGTTGATGCTGGTAATGGGGTGATGTGGTGGAGATGGTTGTGGTTGTGGTTGTGGTTTCGAGTGGCAACAATGGTAATGGCGGTGATGGTAGTTGTGATGGGTGGTTGGTGGTTGGATTTCCAAAGAAAGGTAGTGGTGGGTAGGGATGTTATTTGGGTCGGAACCGGACAAAACCGGCCCGAACCCGAATAACCCAAAGACCGAATAAGGGTAATTGCATGAACCAAAAACCGGACCGGTTAACCAATACAGGTTCGGTTCGAATATTAATCGGTTCGGTTCAGTTATTATCTGAATAACATGTATAAGATGATTAAGGACCAATATAACTAAAAAGAACCAAATAAATCGTATTATGATTATAAACATTGCATTTTTTATGACTTTTGTAGCTTATGATTTCATAACAAATCTTGTAAAGAATACAAATTTGTTAATTAAAAATAATGCAAAGTATACATAATTTTTTTAAAGGTGCAAAAAAAAGTTAGATTTTGTGTAGTAAGAATGTAAACACGAATTAATTATTCTTGAGATATAAGAATGTAAAATCCAAACACCAAAAATATTGATATATAGTTATGAAGTTACATACTAAACAATAAACATTAAACACCCAATAATCCATAAATAACTATATAAGTTAAACATTAAAACTCTTATATGGATAACCCTCGCGACTAACGAGGAAAAGTAATCAGGATTAAAATTAAGACAAAATTGCAAAAATGGTCCCTGTGGTATGCATTTTTTTGGGGTTTTAGTCTAAACCACGATTTTTTTGGATTGATGGTCCTTTTGCGCTACTTTCCTTGCACTTTTGGTCCCCCGGAAAACTGAAAAGACTAAAATGCCCTTCTAATACATTTTTTATGGTTTTTTCTATTTAATTTAAAGTTTTATTAATAAAAATTATGGGCCCACCTCTATCTCTCTCTCTCTCTATCTCTCTCTCTCTCCCCCTCTCTCTCTTGTCTTCCTCAATCTATCTCCCAGTTTTATTTCTTCCTTTTCTTATTCATTTTTATGGTAAAAACACCACCGGGGGTGGATGCATTTCCGGTGACCATCAAGAATAACACCTCCACCGGTGAGCCAAGGGGCTGCCATCGCCACAACCAACACCTCCCTCGCCACCAACTGTCGCCATCAGTACCTCCACTGGCGAGCCAAGGGGCTGCCATCGCCACCACCAACACCTCCCTCGCCACTAGTTGTCGCCTTCACTGATGCTTCCTTCTTCTCGGATCAACAGAGGATCGAAGACCTCCATTCTCTTTTACGTTTTGCTGCCAATCACAACAGAAAGGGACTGAAGGCTCCGGGATAGCCTTCTGCGGGCACCTCTCCTCGTGAATGTGTAACCACCACAGATGAACCACCACAGGACAAAGTTTCTTTGCCGCCCTCATGTTTATTTTCTGCTTTCGTTCAAGTTCTTTCTTCTCCGATCAGACAAGGACCGAAGAAACCCACTCCCAACCCTCCTCCTCATCCCTTTTCTGCGGACGATCACCACCCACAAACATCCCCCTGAATCTGTTGTTGTTTCTAATCGGGTCCCTCTTTTCGATCAGACAAAGGAAGAGGACTGAAGTCCTTATTCCTCAAACGTGTGTTGCTAACCGATTGGATCAGAAGAAGAAAGAAGATGTTGAAGTGGAAAAGGGTTTTTGGGTTTAATGTTTGGTAGCCTCGTGATTTTGTAGGATGCTGCTCCATCTCGGGTGTAGCTTCTTGACAACAATCAAGAAGAGGACGAAGTGAGGAATTGAAGAGGTTGGTCAATTGCAAAGAGGGAGAAGGCATCTCTAGTTCCGGTCTGCAATTGATTTGGAATGAAAGGAACTTGATTGAAATAAGGGAAGAAGGAATGGAATTCAAAAACCCGAGTGGATCGATCATTATTCACAGGAAGAGAGGGAGGGCCGCCATGGTGGTCTCCTAGTTAGAGTGGAAACAACAGCTTCGACTATTTGTTGTTGCTTCTTTTTTTGTTAGCAGATGAGAAACAAGAGAGAGAGAGAGAGAGAGAGAGAGAGAGAGAGCGAGAGAGAGAGAGAGAGAGTGTGTGTGTGTGGACATGTGGGCCCAATTTTATATTTAATAATAATAATAATTTTAAAAAGTGAAAGAAAAATGAAAATTAAATTCATTAAGGGTATAATAGTCTTTTTAGTTTGGACAGGACCAAAAGTGCAAGGAAACTAGCTCAAAAGAACCACCAATCCAAAAAAGTCGTGGTTTGGACTAAAACCCCAAAAAAATGCATACCACAGGGACCATTTTTGCATTTTTGTCTAAAATTAAATGACTTTTCAATTCCGAATCGAGTATTTAGAACCGATTAAGCTCTTATTGGGTAACCCGAACCAAATAAATCGAGAACCAAAACATAATATAGATACCTGAAAACCAAATCAAATTCCTTATTTGAACCTAATTCGGTTCGATTCCAAATTTTCATCCCTTGTGGTGAGTGGTCCTTTTATTTAAAAACTAAAATAAAAATAAAGGGGGCGGAGAAAAAGCGAAATACAAGGGCAATTTCTTCATTCAAGGGCATTTAACATATGCACATGCAATTTTTTTTAGAAACCATAACAAAAACCCATGTAAAAATCTAAAAAGCAGGACTAAAACTACATATGGATGTAAAGCATAGGGACCAAAACTGTAATTTATTTTCTGCTACTCGAATAATTGAATCACTAGCTGACCTGAATTATTGGAAGGGCAGGCAAAACGAGATCATGACGCACGTGATCGAAGAACCTCTCCAATCTCCGCTGGTACAACTCAGCATCTTCTCGATTCACAGTGTCACTCTCTCCTTGATACCACAGCAAACCTTTAATGGCGCCTCCGCCTGCTACCGCCGCCTCCGCTCGCCGGATCAGCTGGTTGTAAAGCTGCCCACCGCGTGCCCACTCCGTAATATTGGTTCCACCGACAGCACAAGGAACCAAGCCCACCGTTCCAATACTCGAATCCTGCCGTAACAACGAGTTAGCAAAAGCCATCCCCGGACCAACGCCGCATGCTCTGAAATAATCAATGTCACGGTGGAGAGGCTCGGTGGCCGGTTGCCAGTTGAGATCAGCGCTCAGGCGGAGAATTGCAGGATTCGGGGAAGATTGGGGAGGAACGTAACCGTCCCATTTGTCGTTTACTACGCCGCCTCGTCCTGCCATGTTGCTCTGACCGGCGAGGAGGAAAATGGCCTTGCCAGCATCGGCATTCACGAGGGTAATGGCGGAGGAGATCGACAGATATGCGTACACGAAAAGTGAAGGGAGCATGGTAGTTGAAGTGGGTGTGGGGTATCGTAAATTAGCATCTTTTAATCCGTCTAGAAAGCAAGGAATCAATTATTACAGAGTTTATTTATTATTATAAATAGCCATTTCACAACCTAATATATGGCTCCTACTTTGGAGGCTTTTAATGATATTAATTAACTAGGTTTTAAATGGTGAATTATGACCTAGACAAAATGTGTAATAATGTGATATGCTATTTCCTATGTTACCGACACATCTATGTACTTAAGTTGGGGTGTGGCCACGACATGGCATTGAAAATGCTTAGATGGACTCGATGAACACTGTCCTTCGATCTTAAGCCAATTCGGCGACCAACTTCCTAGCTCTTCTTTCTCTTTGACTTGTTAGACTAATCGTTCAATTACTACCATTTTGGATTTTACTTTTTTCTGTCCAAAACTCTATAAATACTAAACCTTAAACACAATCATGGGGCTTAGAGGAGGGCAAATTGGGCAGCTACACAGGGCCTAATTTTTTTCATTATATATTTTTATTTAAAAATATAAAATTATAATAAAGATAAGGGCCATTTTTTCTTGTTCGTCCTAGGCTTTTAAGAATATTTCCTTTTTTAGGATCGGCCCTTAACACAATTTTATACAACATCAGCACTTTCTTATTTCTTTCACTCTAAAAATATAGGGAAAATGACTTATGTGGGTAATTAACTATTGTTTTTATATTCATTTGGTCACTTTCTTTCTTTCTTTTTTTTTTTTTTTGGATTTGATTTACCATTCAACTTGTTGTTGGTGTTCACAGAAATCATTGAAACCGGCTATTGAAGGTTTCCGACAATTTCTTATCTCCGGTTGTCTTCTCCGGCGAGCCTCCGGTAAAAATGAGTTTTTCCGTCATACTTTTCTCAACTATATTTTATGTGTTTCATATGTGCATCCAAAAGTTATTAACATGGCATTGTAAGTGAAAAGTTCATATGTGTTTCTTATCTGCATCCAAAAGTTCATTGTACAAATGAAGAATACGACTGTTGATAAAAATGGTGGTGGGTTCATAGAGAATCAACTGCTTCCTTAAGCTTGTACAAAGAAATATCTCCTGGTCTAAACAAATCAAATTACTTTAGAAAAATTGAACGGAATTTGTACCTGTTAGAACCAACTGTGTGTCAATGGACGAAGGATTTTTCCCTGAAAGCTCGAGGGAAGCGAAAGACGACAAGGACGACGGTGGCTCCGGGTATGGAGGAAGAAGCTAGAGGAGTATATCTCCAACGGTGCTGCATGGGTCGATGGAGGGAGGAGCACTTCTCTGGTGGCCGACGGATGGGAAAGTGATAGGGAGGAAGAAGTTGTTGAACTGTTGGAGGCATTTTTTAGATTAGGGTAAAAGAGATATTTTTACATAAATAAATGAATCATTCCGCTTCCACACATATCTAATCTCCGACCAACTGGAGAAACTCATTTTTGTCGAAGGCTCGCCGAAGAAGACGACCGGAGAGTCGTCAGAGACAAGAAATTGTCGGAAACCTTCAATAGCCGGTTTCAATGGTTTCTGTGAACACCTACAACAAGTCCAATGGTAAATCAGATATATATATATATATATATATATATATATATATATATATATATATATATATATATATATAAAGTGACCGATTGAATACAAAAGCAATAGTTAATTACCCACATAAGTCATTTTCCTAAAAATATATTTACCTTCATCTTCATCTTCATCTTCATGAACTTTTAATTCACTGCTACAAATGACGATGGATGTTGTTCAAACGATAAAAGACGAGATTGAAGAACTACGCAAGAGGCACTACTAGAAAACAGACCTTTAATGACGCGCTTTTTACGACACGCACTGATTAATAATACGCAAAAGGGCGTGCCCTAAAAATAATGTCAGATCTTTAGAAATTTGAAGAATTTAGGATGTGCATTTTTGCGCGCCCTTAAATTAGTGTCTCACAAAAAAAAAAACACAGAGGGCGCTTATTATAAAATGCGCGTCATCTAAACATGGCGCTTTATAATTTTTTAAATGAAACGCGCGTTTTTAGTCGGGGGAAATGGCATCCCAAAAATTAAACCCCCCGCTTATTTGCTCCTCTCTCATTCTCCCTTGTTCCCCTCTACTGATGCCTCCACCTTCTTCCATCGATGCTAATATTTGAATTAGCTAGAAAGAAACCCTAGGGCCCTTCATCTTCACCTACATCCATGACCTCCAACACTTCTCCGTTCGTCCAACACAACTATGGGCTTTAATCTGCAAGAAAACCTCCAACTACATCCTCTACATGAAAAAAAAAACCCTAATTGGCAGCCACATGTTGACGTCAGGTACCCTTGAGATGAAAGCCTCATTTTGATGTAGAGATCCCCTTGGGCTCCTATGTTAGGACCGATTTCTCATATATTTAGTTCTTACATCCCCTCTAACCAAACCCTTAGCATCCCAAAATAACCTTAATCTTCCGTTCGTTCGTCTTAGTAGCTAGAGAGGGAGTTGTTCGAGTTTTTGTGTAGGGTTGTCGGATTTTTTGAGTCACCGTTGATTTTTTGTGTAGGGCTACGTTCTCACTCCACTTCCCCTCTACCTTACTCAACCTACTACGATTACTTAAGATTACAAGCCCTAGGTCTGATAAAGGTATCTTTTCCTTCTTCTCTCTTCTTAACGTTTTCGTTCTTATATCAGAAAGATGGATTCGACTGATAACTTGACCTCGCCAAAAAATCCCTAAATCATCACGAATCTGCTATTGCTTTCAGGCATTTGCTTGGAGTTTTGCTATTTGTAGCTGGCAACGCCACTTAAATCCATTGACATGGCCCGATATATTGCGTCAATTTGCTCTTGCTGCAGGATATGGACCAAAATTGAAAAAAAGAAATGTCGATCAACCACATCCCCATGAAGAAAAAGAGGTCCAAAATAGCTGGAAGATACGACTACAGTGTCACAACAACAACTTTTTGGTGAGGAACTTTTGTTCTAGGATTTCAAGTGAAAAACCTTTACTTATTACTCCATACTCTGATTGAGAATTCTTTCTTATATTGTCTTATGCTACACCTCCATTTTCCTTGCTTTGGAATCAGGTTGAGGCTTTGAAATGTGTACTATCACTTTTGGCCTTGGCTAGAATATGGAGAACTGAAGGTGTGACCGAAGATAACGGGTTTGTTCAATAAAATTTCTTCAAAAATAAATTTGTCCAATAGTTTCATTCCCCATGAAGTATGAAATTCTGTAGTGACAAAGAACATGGTTTGGCATGCGGAATTAAAGCTTGCACAATTGAACATGGTGATTTGGGTGTTTAAGAGATATATTGAATGTATATGGTGTTACACAAAAAGGATCTAGATCTAGACTACATAATTAACACACACTTACACACTCACTTCTACATCTCTCAAGCACACCTCTACAAGTGGACAAACCCACTATTTATAGAGGTGTTTACATGTCTCTCTCTCACTCTCTAACAAATGAGTCTAAAGGCTAAAGCACCACATGCAAGTGGGTTTTACAAAAGTCAAACATTTACAAAGTCATGAATGAAGAACTTTGCACCCCAACATTCTCCCCCTCAAAGTTAGGAATGAATGACCCACTTCAAATCTTCCAAAATCAAGCACTACGCGGTTCGAGCCTCAAAGGTGACACATATCGAAACGAACTTCAATCTTCAATTCTTCCATGACTCTTCAATTTGGGCTCTAGGATGTGAGACCATACAATCCGAGCAGCAACAAATGATTAAGAGTATTCCAAACTCCAAATAATCACCCAAAAGTTGCGCATAAAAACACACCCCAAAAATCTTTAATAATTCCAAACCCATTTCGAATACATCACTTCCGAACTTCCAATTGCATCATCTTGTAGGCTTTAAAACTTCAAGATCACTTCGGTCATCAAATCCGCGTAATATGAAAAATTCAAGTTCGAATTTCCATATAAAACTTCTCCCCCTTTTTATAATCGAAATTTGATTATAAAACTCCAAAGGAAAAAGAACGTGCTCTATTCGGAATTTTTCGTGTCAAAACTCCCCCTTAACATGTGACATAAACTTTGTGCTTCAATCCGGAAAATCCAAAAAATATTGAATTTTTAGCTTCGTTCACGTATCGCCTTTGACAAAATTTCTCAAAAATGGGTAGAAATTGTCAATTTCAAAATTCTGTAGTGACCCGATGCGGCAAAAACAACCAAATATGCGAAACACACCCCATTTGCGAAACTGGGTAGAATGTGTAAATTCGCACAAACTGTAGGGGCCTGAAATGCACAATCTTCAATTTTCAGTAAAAACAGTCCTTTTGCGAATTTGGGTGAAAAGTGTCAAACATGCGAAATTTGAGTTAATTTGCGAAGTGTAAAATATTAAAAGGTTCAGGGGCCGTTTTCGAAACTTCTTTCCTTTTGTTCTCCAAACATGCGAAGTGTAGGCTTTTTCTTTTCGTACGAAATCACTTGTCAAACAAACAAAACTTTAAGGGCCAGTTTCGTAAATTCGACTTCTTCTTCTTCAATTCATATGTTTCACAGTGACATGCTTCGCATATTTAGTCAAATTTGCACGCTAATCTTCGCAAATCACTTGCAAAAACGGATGCGAAAAAAAAACTTTCGCATGCTGCAACATGAATGCAAAATAGATTTTGACCTTACTTGCGAATTGGCCAAAGCACATTATGCGAACCCGATTTTGATATTCACTGCCTTTGCTTCAAAAAAATTCGCATTGATTTCATTCACTCATATGCGAAAATCCAAACCCAATCGTTTTATTATGCGAACTCAATTGAGACCCAAATCACGACTTTGTATGCGAACATTCTTGGCCTTCAAACCGGTTCATTTCTTTCATTTTCTGTATCTTCGTTCCACATCAAGATCATAAATGCGAACTATCATCCATTGATGCGAAAGTCGACTCCATAAATCCCACAACGAACTCCAATTTAGACATCGACACATCAAAACATAATTTCTTACCAAGTCGATCTTTCCCAGTTCGTTCCTAACTATCGATTCGCAACTCCAAATCATCAATCGACAACACCAAATTCGAAATTAGACTCAAATCAGGCTAGATTTTGATTCTTTCAACTCCAAAATAACTTGTAACTATTGATTTCAGCGAACAATCCACTGATTCATCTCATGAATTCCAACTTTTTCACAGTTTGACTTTTTAGAGTCAACAAACCATAAACACAAAATCGACAATTTTAATGGCGATTTTTAGATCAAAAAGTGATTTTATCACTGTTCTTCACCATATTTAAGTGTTCTTGGTCAAGTTCATCAAAATCAAAAACTCGATTTTACGATTTCTACACTTGAAACTGAATACAATTGATTTTGTAATACAACAAATCTCATATGAAATCGATTTAACAATTCCAAATTATCATCCAACACTAATCGATTAAAAGAAATGAGAAATCAAGAATAAGAACTCAAGAGTAATCGATTAAAGGAACTCATAGTACAACTGAATAAAGCATGCGTACAAGTCAATTTATGAACATCAGATTTTTAGAGTGAGAGAGTTTAACATCGATGATATTGAATGAGAAGATAACGTTGATAGAAGAAAGAATTGAATAAGAATCGGTAACATTACTTGATTCATGAATTTGGGCTAAGATGAAATATCCATATGTGTGAATTGGGCTTAAATTTTCTTGGATATTGAATTAAAATGAGTTTTGATCTCAAGGAAATAAACAATATCGAAATACTTGTGAATTGGGCTTAGAAAGAATTAAATGAACAGTGACCATTCCAAACATTTGAATATGAATCAAATAAAATGAGTTAAAATTGTTGATTTGATTCTTGAATTTAATCTGATAAACAATATCTGATTCAAATGAACAAATAAGAAATTGGATCGGACTTTGATCAAAAAAAAATTATTGGATCATATCAAATGGGTGTTTCAAAGAAAATTTGATCCAACGAGTCTGAATCAATAACACAACGCACGAATTCAATGAAAATAAGAGAAATCATAGAGAGAGACTCACCAAAATTGTTCAAATTGCGACCAATGTTGCCAAACCGATAATCGTTCTTCAAAAATCACATTGATCTTGAAGACCCGCTCTGATACCAATTGTAGTGACAAAGAACATGGTTTGGCATACGGAATTAAAGCTTGCACAATTGAACATGGTGATTTGGGTGTTTAAGAGATATATTGAATGTATATGGTGTTACACAAAAAGGATCTAGATCTAGACTACATAATTAACACACACTTACACACTCACTTCTACATCTCTCAAGCACACCTCTACAAGTGGACAAACCCACTATTTATAGAGGTGTTTACATGTCTCTCTCTCACTCTTTAACAAATGAGTCTAAAGGCTAAAGCACCACATGCAAGTGGGTTTTACAAAAGTCAAACATTTACAAAGTCATGAATGAAGAACTTTGCACCCCAACAAATTCCCTCTTTTCATCAGGTTGAGTACATCAGTTGATGAAGTTAGTGTTTACTCCATTCCTGCAGCACTTTACCTTGTAAAAAACTTGCTCTTGGTTGGTTTTTATCTTTTTATCTTTTTATCATTTTTCAATCTGACATTATTTAATTGAAATGAATTGAATTGAATTGAATTCTTTCTGATGCATATCTGTATTTTGTAGTACTATATCTTTGCATTTCTGGCTATATGTCTTTGGGATGGTTTTTGATTTTTTTTTTATGGATACGAGGTTGGTGGGATGCCTCACAGCAACAAAAATGCAATGTGAGTGAGTGTTTTAAGTTTTTATTTATTTATGTATTTCAAATGCTTAGTTATTTGTCCATTTCTGTGGATGATGATACTTTATAGGCTTTAATACTGGCTGCACTCTCTGATCCGGTGACCTTCCCATTTTGTTTGTATATTCTTTAACTGATCTTTGTTTTTTAAAAAAAATTATGGAGTGGTTATTTAAAACACTTAACGATGGTGAATATATAATTGTTATTGTGTATTTTAACTCTACTGAACCAGATGATTTATTATGAAGTAAATGGATTTACTGCATATCAAATATAGAAAATTTAAGTAACTTCCACTTTCCATTATATGAAAGATGAGGGAAATTTCTATGTGCAGACTTTTTGGTATCTTTTTGCTAAGGATCCATATGAATATTTTTTTTCTTTTTCTTTTTAGGGATTAAACGCAGGACTGAAGAACAAGGTCCTTGTAATTGGAACAACATCTTTAAATCTTGCTGAATTTGCTTTTGCTGCTGAAGAAAAAGATTTTGACCTCACAATTCCTCTCACCATTCCATGTGGAGCAACCGAGCCTCGCCCCTCTCTTCATGTATGTCACTTTTTACACTTTTCACGTCAATATTTCTTGAAAGATTGAAAATTTCAAAGAAACTTTTGTGGGTTTGTAAAATCTTGAGGTTTGTTTGTTATGCAGATACAACTTAGTTTAATGGAGTTGAGAGGCGATCAAGAACCATTAGAAGCAACACAAAGTCAAAGTCAAACATCAGAAACTTCATCAGGAGAGAAAGATGAGCTTTCTACACTCAAAGCAGGATTAAGAAAAGTCAAAATCTTTACAGAATACGTATCAACCAGGAGAGGAAAGAAAACCTCACGTGAAGATGATCAAGAAAGTAGAAGCAAAGAGGGTGATTACTCCTAACGTTTTGATTCAGAATCACTTGAAGGATCTGAAGAAGGCGAATCAAATGAAGTCAAAGAAGAAGAAGATGATGCTGCTGCTTTCAGAAAGTCATTCAGTTATGGCACATTAGCATATGCAAATTGTTCAGGAGGATATCTTTATGAAGATGGCGTTTATTACAGTAATCAAAACCATAAATCTGATCAAAACGATGATTCAGTTTCAACCACTTCTGTTTCTGAAGCTTATGTTGTTCAAAATCCCAAAAGAAGCATTCTCCCATAGAAGAAACAGAAACTTAACTTAAGATCACTAAAAACAAAAAGGGAGCCATTGTTGAAGAAAGTAGATGCTGATATGAACATCCGTTCCATATAAGTAATATCCTTTCATAAAAATCACAATCTGGTTACTTATTTGCTACAGCTTCAAATAACAAAAAAAAGGTACACAGCGCCAAAGGCGCATCTAATTCCATCTAGTTATTATTATTATTATCTAATTCAATGTATTGACAATATTGTCATTTTATTATATGTAATTAGTAAATCATAGGATAAAGGAAGCTACACTTTACATCTAAGATGCTTTTTGGCCATGTTTTCTAACAAGAAAAGAACACATTATTTGACTTAGTAAATCATTTGTTCTTGGAGTACTATTTATTTGTTTATAGTGAATACTGCAATTTACATCTATTCTACAGATTGTTACAAAAAAAGTGTTGTCTTCTGCTACATCCATTATTGGCTAGGTAAAGATGCAACTGAGGTTAGTTTTCATCACATAACATCTTTTATCTTCAAAAAACTGATTTCTTTTCACTTTTGGGTTTAATCACATTAGTTTCTTTACTTATCTTGTTTTCTTGGTTTACATAAAACAATAGAAATAGTAATTGAAAACATAAAGAAGTGGGAAGATACGGGATCCTAGAGCCGGGTCGTTATTGGTAGACGACCAACAAAAATTGCAACTTCTTTATCATAATATAAAAAAGTTAGTTATGTTTATAGATATAATTAAGCATATGAATGGAGAAATGAACTTACCAAATATAAATGTATCTAGGCTTCTATTTGGCATGTACTAGAGTTTCCAAATATAGGGTTTTTTTAATTTTTTTAATTTTTTCTTAGGTGCGAACTTTGGCTGTATATCTGATATTGCTCGCGTGTAATCTATATGAACGTTTTGGTACCTTTTGTGTTAATTTGAACAAAGCAGAGTATAATTTCTTGTAGATCTGAGACGTTGCTTTGTATTGAGTCAAAAGCTATACGACAGGGGTCTATCTAATTAAGACTTTGAGTTTTCCTTAATTTGATTTCGATCACATTTAGTTGTAGAAATATGTGTTTGATAATTAGATTACTCTGTGTTACTTAATAATCAAGGCTAGTAAAGAAGAATCCAAAACAGCTGTCAGATTCTTCTTTATTTATATTCTGATTTATTTATTTTAAGTTTTTGATTCATTGTCTTATTTTCTGCAGGCTATGCAAAGAGATTATAATTTGAGCTCGTACTCATTGAATTCTGTTTCAACACACTTTCTAAAAGAGCATGTATTCTTTTTACGTTCTAGTAAGGTATATATAACTAACTTTTTTTATATTATGAAACTATATCTTATATATATATATATATATATATATATATATATATATATATATATATATATATAACTAGTAGAAAGGAAAGGTTTTGGGAGGTGAATAATCTCATAACTTAAAATATAGCAGTTAATACTACAAAATATAACAAACTATAGTAGTTTTTGTAGACTTTTTGAAGCAATAGTAATAGGAAGATAAATTTTGAAGTAGTACATAGATATTGGAAAGCTAATCAATTTTCTTTTGTTTCTTTTGGTGTTAAATGGACCACTTACAAATGGAATAACAAATATTCAAAAGCGCATTTTAAGATTGATGTGCCTCATCTTCTCTGTTTATAATCATCACATTCTCTCTCATTATTATCTTCGAAATATGGTTGAATTCGTTGGAAAATTTAAATATATAATTTTTAACAAAATAGAAGGTCATTAAAACCCAAATAGAATTATAATAATTTTAATCCTTTTCTGTAATTACCATTGTGTCCTTGCCCTCTTCAAATTATAATCCAACTAGCATCCAAATTGAATGTCAAACATACTTCAGATATACTATTAAGGAAATCAACTAAATTGAAGAAAGAGAGGGTTAGAGGGGTAATTTGGTAATAATACTGGGTGTAATGACTTAGGCTTGGGTTTAGGGGAGGAGGAGGGGGGTCCAGAAAGAAAAAAAAGGAATGTAGATATTTTGTTATTATTGTAAGAGAGAGACCGAAACATGTTAGATACTACTGCAATAAAAAAGCAACCTCTTTTCCTCAGGGTTTTGGACAAAACCTTTGACTTGTCACAAATCAATAAAGAAAATATTATCAATTTACCATTTTACACTTGTTTTAACATACTTTAATTAATTAATTGTTGCCACACAAATCTTTTGGGTCATTTTGATTTATTTGATGTCTCCTGTCTTGCAGGTTCATGGTGGTCAGTAGTCCATGTAAGTTTCTTGATTTGTAACATCTTGTATTCAAGAAATAACAATGTACTCTCCATAAAAAATTATAAATTATATTATTTGAAAATTTTGCTAGATAGGTAGGTTTAAAAGTAGAATGTCCTAATAAGAATTAATTTTAAAAGTAGAATGAAAATGACAAGTGATTTTGTGTTGTGTTTACAGGGTTGTAGCTTTGGAGTTAGAAGAGGAAAAGAAAGCTCAAGTTGAAAGAGATAAGATGTTGCAAATGCAAGTGTTGCATTCTTCATTTCAATTGTTAGTATGAAACACAAAGTAGATTAGATGAATGCAAATTTATATATTGTAAGAAATAGAATTGTATGACATTAAATTTTATGCAATGGATTGTATTTTTTATATGGTATTTTATTTCTATTATGAGACATTAAATGCAAAGTTAATTTAAAAATTAATAAATATATAATTATATATATTTTTTTAAACATTTAAATTTACAATACGCAAAAATGTGTGTCATCTTCATTTATGACATGACCTTTCTTGACAGAGGTTTTAATGATACGCATTGCGTGTTATTAACACGAGCGTCGTAAGGTTACGACACGCGAATTTGTGTCGTCTTCCTTTATGACAGGGCCTTCCTTGATACGCATTGCGTGTCGTAATTGCGCGTCGTAATTGCGTCATAAATGTGCTTCGTCTCTCTTTATGACAGGGTCTTCCTTGACGCGCATTTGCGTTTACGACACGCAATGAGCGTCGTAAAAGGCTGTTTTTCTAGTAGTGAGGGATGCATGTTCGAATGAGAATATTTTTTATTTGAGAATGAGAACATTATATATATATATATATATATATATATATATATATATATATATATATATATATATATATATATATATATTGAATGAGTACACTTTTTATTTGAGAAAAATTGAGAACAAATTTAAGTTACGCATTTAAAAACACACTACATTAATTTATCACAACCATTTGAAGTTGTTACACCAAGACCACTGGAAAACTACCAACCGTCGTGATGCCGCCGGCCGTCAGACCGTTAGAGCGCGGTACCACCGTCGTAATGTTGTTTCTCAGCTCTTTACGAATCTGCTTACACGCCCTACCTTCACCTCCTCTGAACCTCCTCCCGTATTTAGTATAACCATTTGAAGTTGAAGGCCACCAGATCTGGTTCCCGATCTCCACAAGATAGATCACGAATCCAGAGAAATCTCCACCTGAATCAAATATTGTCGTGACAGAGGTAAAATCAGGGAAATATGACTTCGTGAGCCTCCATTTGGTTAGGCCGACATTCTCGGCTTGTCACACCGGTCAATCAATTATACAAGGCAAAACATCAATCGACGAGCGTGATTTGTTGATGGACTCCCGGTTCCTAGACGAGTTGTAGAATATCGTAGCCGATAGCGGTGAAGACGAGTTCGCAAAGACTAAACTATCCCTACCTAGTGTTTTCATCGACGACAGGTACATCGGAGGTGCGGAGTACATTGAAGGTGCGGAGGAGATCAACCAGTTGCATGAGACCGGTGAGCTAAGAAGTACATGGAGGGATTGAGTCTCTAGCTTCATGATTTTCTGCTTCTAAACATCGTGTTGTTGCTGCAACATGGATTGGAGTCTCAAGCTTTGTCAGAGAGGAAAGATTTGACGGAGGAGGGAGCCACTAGAAATGAAAGTGTCAGGAAGAGAAGGTTAGACAATTAGACTCTCTATTTTGACTTTTCAAGGACCCTCTATAGTTTTGTTGATAGTACAAATTTAAATGTTATCTCAAAATATAAAATGAGTTATATAAATTAAAAAGTGAAACTGATATAAAATGAGTTATATAAATTAAAAAGTGAAACAGTATATATGTACACTTTCTTTTCTTCTATAACAATTAAAATCTTCTTATCTTAATAAACAAAACTTTTTTTACACATGCCTCTTCCACATTCATTTTTCAGCCAAAAGTGATTTTACCTTTATACCCTCCACGATTTTACTTAATATTTTGGAAATCATTAATGTGTATAACTTATTTCCGAAATTTAAGGATCCTTACCATGTCATCTCTTCAGCAAAATTGCCCTTATTCACCATGAATCCCATAAAATAGCAAAATCTATAACAAATCGCAAAGGTAATCGCTCTAAATCGGGAAGCATATCTTCTCCAAATTTTAATTGATTTCCCCACCGTTTTTCTCTCTCACATCTCTTGCTACTCTGGAAGAAAATGTTGTGTATCTGGTAAATCGGCCTCCAACTCATACTAGGTTGGAGAATGTGGCAGTGCCAATACATGACACCGATAATATGGCCTGCCTCCAACACAATATGTATTCTTTTTAGTTCTTAGTGCATTAATCTATATGAGGTTGAACTTGGGTTTATGGTTTTTTTGCTATTCGAAAACTTCACTATGTGCAGATATCGATTTTTACTTTTAATCGGAACCCTATACATCTTTTAAGGAGATACATGTTTTTATTCGTTTGTTTCTTGAATTGTAAATTGGTATTAGTTATGCTCAATGTATTTCATGTTTCGTAATTTTGGGGTTTTAATCAAATTCTACTATATTTCATGTTTTGTTTCTGCATGACTATCTTGATGTTGATTTTAGGTTATTGTTGAACACTATTATAATATGTGTTTTGGATATGATTCCCTTAGTAGCTCAAGATTCAAGAACATCTAACACCATCTTGCAAATGCTCCTTCTTTCATTAATCGGCTTCATATCTTTAAGTTATTGTAAAATGGAACTTGTGGATCCATTGTTCTTGGAAATGAGCAACGAAAAGGAAGTTGCAACGATTTAAAAGTTTCCTCTTTACCTAAACGACTTTAACTGTTTAGCCAAAAAAAACATCATGGTTAACTTTGGCTTCTTTTTCCTTTCTTGCAGATCTACCAATGCTAAAAACTTGCTTGCTGGAGTATTTTTTAAATGGGTTGCAAGGTAGGAAGCTACAAAAGTTTAGGATAAAAATATTTTTATTTTCTAATTATTGGTGCTTATAAACAATGCCAAATTAGCATGTCCTTATGAAGTTATAGTTTTCATATCAATTTTGGCTCTTCGGGAAAAGATTATCCAACTATATGTAGGTAAGTTGTAATTTCTTGCTACATATGAAAGTAAGTTGCTATATCTTGCATTTGATTTGGGTTAAATGCAAGAAATAACAACTTATTTGTTCACTTTATGTGTGCCTTAACTAAGAAAGATAAAAATGTTGCTTCTTTTTTACTTAATAGGAACAAAACTTGATCCATGAAGTCACCTTTTGACTTAACAGAGAAGTGTTTTTTGCTTTTAACTTATTTTTTTTACTGAACAAGTATCCGACCCAAGTTTTTTCAGAATTAAAAACGATAAAATGTTTGTTTTTTTACTCAACAAAGACATGTTTTTACTTTAATTCATAAAACATGATAAAACAATGTTGTAATACAAAAAAGTAAAGGTATTATGTTATAATAGAAATAAGTGAAAGTAGTATTTCCTATTTTAGCATTGTTATTTGATAATGCATCTATTAATTTCTGCACTCACCCGTCCCTCCCCAACTCACACACAAACCACTTATTATTCAAGTTTCTAGGTTGAATCACATCTTATAAACCCAAAAGAAAAAAGAAAATAGAATGGCTAAATTCACACACCCTCGGAACAAATAAAATATGATACATTTTGTATGTTATAATACTTTGATATGCACAATTGTTGACTTATCTGTTTATGCTAACAATTATACAATTAAAGACGAAACATTAGCGTTGTCAAAATTCTTTAAAGGTGCATTTCTTTTTGATCATATATCATTAAGTGATTAAGCAATATGTGATTTACGTCAAATCTTTAATATTTTATGTTATTTAATAAAACATAATGATATGGTAAAATTAAAGGCATAATTGTGATGTTCCAACTTATTTTTATAGAAACTTTGCATTTCATGCTATTTTTCATAGATATTTTGTTTTGTTGCAGTTTGTAACCAAAAGATAATGAAAGTAGAATGATATTATTGGAAAAAATATTCAAAGTTGATGTCTTAAAATGAGTACATGGTCACATTTAAGTAAATAATGAAAGTGCACTCTCTAGATGATTGTAATACACTTTATATCCATTTTACTTATAAGTAGGGGTGAATATAATAACCAAAACCGGAATAACCAATAACACCGAACCATAATGATAGAACAATTCGTAAAACCGATTGTTTGGATATTCAAATTTATATATATATTAATAATTAATCAATATAAAAGTCCAAACAAAACTTATATTTTATTGATTTAATAAATTTTTATAAATCTTTAACTTTTCATTAAGATTTTTAATTATAAATATTGTTTTGTTTTTCTTACCCGTGGTTTCTACGGGTTGTAACCTAATACTAAAATAAAAAATTTGATGTGACCAATCTAATCTGATGAATAATTACATTTTCAATCTCCACTTCCAAGGTTTACAGCAAATAATTATTAATATCAGTTTTGTCTGTATGAAAATTTTAAAATCAAAGGTTTGATGTAACCACTTTTTTACTTATATTATTTATTATTATTATTATCTAAATAATTATATTTAGATATTTTATACGTTTAAGATATAAAATTAACAAATTTCTTTTTATATTTGCATACGAGTCTAGATGACTAGATGATACTATTTGTTTCATTTTTTAATTATTTATTTATATTTGGTTTACATAATTTAGACATATTAATATAAGGTAATTGTTTATTTATATTTGGTTTACATAATTTAGACATATTAATATAAGGGGATAATGACTTAAAAAGGTAATATATTTTTCGATTTTTACACATTTAATCACTGAGTTTTTTTTCGTCCATATTTACTCCTTAAACTTATTAAACTGTACACATTCAGTCTTTATGACCGGTTACTCTAAGTTAGCCGGAAAAAATGACTTAATGGGGTAATATATTTATCATTTCGTACACATTTAGTCCTTAATATTTTTGTACACATTTAGTCATTATTATTTTTTTGTTTCCAAATAAGTTATTTTTTTGTTTTTATACTCATTCGGTACTTATGAATGATTTCTTTTGAGTGCTCGGTGTGGGCACATCTTGTGCTTGTTGTGGCTGAGGTAGACGCCAAAAACGACGTTATAACGTGTGGAACACCGCCCCCCCCCCCCCCCTCTTCTTGTTTCTGCTCGTTATGGCACTTCTCATGCGCGTTACCACTTATTGAAACGGGGAAAATGTATATGTTGGTATGTGACCGTTTGCAACGGTCAACATTTAAAATAACTTTTTTTTTACCCTTGTTACTTTATATAAATACTCATTTTACTTGAATTTTTTTACATCTTTCTCTCATTCTCTCAATATTTTATACTTTCTTTTAATAAAAAAATGGAGCAAAACCCAAACACCCCCTCCATCATCAAACCCAAACACGCAACCAAACACAACCTCGCCTCTCGAATTTGCAGGTTATGAAAATTATTTCAACATTTTATCGTCTCAAGGATCACCACAAATCTCATATCAAGGCGCCCCTTTCAATCCCACTTCACCACTACTACAATTTCCCAACTCACCATACCTTCAAAAAATCTATTTGGTCAAAACCCAAATTTACAACAAAATCTTTTCCCTACTTTTGCTTCGACGCAGCAAACAACCAAGCAACCACCACCTACAACACAACCATCGGTTGATGTGGAATCGGGAGGTAGTAGGAGAGGGAAAGGAAAAGGAAAAACGAAAGGGAAATAGATAGCGGTTGAAACGGAAAATGTAGATGTTCCACAATAGTGGACATCGGAGGAAGAATATGCTTTGACGACGGCTTGGTGTACGACATTAAAAGACGAGCTCCGCGAAAATGAAATGAAGAAAGGAGCTTATTGGGGGGGGGGGGGGGGGTGTGCGACAAGTTTCACGCTATTTTGAAGAAAATTTTGTATCGCAACAATGACATGTTAAGCAGCAAATTAAGTCAAAAAACTAAGCAGTGCAACAAATTCAACGGTATTTACAACCGGCTTGAGGCGTAATAGCAAAGTGGAACCAACGACTTCAATTTGTTCAAATTTGTAAAAGAATAATATCGGGTCGAAATGGGACATGTTTTCGAGTTTGAAAAATCATGGGAGTTTTTGCGAGCAGATCCAAAGTGGAATAGAACACCTACATCGTCGGAGGTTCAATCCAAAAGGTCTCACAATTCGAGCTTGGTCGACGTTTCGGACGCACGGACTCACATCGACCTAAACTCCGACATTGATGAGAACCCGGATGATATCGAGGAGATATCCCTGCCACGACGACCGCCAATACGCGACAAAGTGAGGTGCGCTGCAAGGCATGAGGAGGAGGTTGAGGCGAAAACAAAAGACGCAGCGGAAATGAGAGCGAAATTCGACGAGAACAATTTATAAATAATAGAAAAAAATGACTTGAAACGTCGTCATTTGGAGTTCATAGAAAGGCAGGCATGGGAGAAGCATGAGCAAAAAAAGAGGGAACAAATGACACATCAGTTATCAATTCTTCGAACGAGCGGAGATGGTTTGGCGCTTGAGGATCTAGCGGTGCTACAAGCAATGAAGAAACAAATTAGGAAGAAATATTTTGGTTAATTAGCATTTTATGAGTAATTTGAATGATATTTTTGTTATGATTTTAGGATTAAAATTATGTTTTTTTAAGTGTTATCGTAATTTTAGATTTTAAATATTATGTCTTTTTTTGTTTTTAAATTTTTTGTTATATAAAAATATATTCATTTTAGTGATTAAAAAAACATAAAAAGGGAAAAAACGAAAAAGGAAAAAAAACCAAATTCGAAAAAAAAATCAAAAATAAAACATATTTATTCTCAAAAAGTTGGTGTTGCATCTTGTTGTCAATTTCTCCACTTGGTGTTTTAACACCATTTGCTTATGTGACATGTGAGGTGGCACAACTTGGTGTTGCATCTTGTTGCCCACACCCAATGTTCTTAGGTTTTTATTACGACATCTTATGTGGGACAATAATTGATGATGTGTTTGGGGTTATTGATGCTTATGTTCATCGCGATGTCGACTGATTGGTTGCGTAGGTCTTGTGGCTTGGCTTAGGTCTTGTGTTCTGAACGTCGTAACTTCTTCATACGATATCAGATTTTAACGAGTTTTTTATCCACGTGTTCGTTTTTTGAGTCTACTACAATTTTCGTTAAGATTACTCCCATTAAAATATAGTATATTTTTACTTACGATTTTATAAAATAAAAAAAAAATCCATACATGCATTTAAGAAAAACGTATGGATATAAAGATCGTAAATAAAAATATATTATTTTTATTAGGAGTAATCTAAAGGAAAGTTATAGTAGACAAAAATACGAACACATGGATATAAAGATCGTTAAAATCTGAGATCGTATGAAGAAGTTATAACGTTCAGAACACATGACCTAAGCAACCAAGTTGTCGAGATCGCGACGAACATAAGCATCAAAATGCCCACACACATCATTAATGATTGTCCCACGTAATATGTTATAAAAAAACTAAAGAAATCATCCATAGGTACTAAATTAGTACAAAAACAAAAAATAACTTATTTTGCAAAAAAAAAATATTAAGGACTAAATGTGTACAAGAATGTTAAGGACTAAATGTGTACAAAGTGAGAAATATATTACCCTAGTAAGTTATTTTTACCGGCTAACTTGGAGTAACCGGTCGTAAGGATTGAATGTGTACAGTTTAACAAGTTGAAGAGATAATGTAACATCCTGACTCCCATGTATGATATTTAATTATTTTCTCTTTTTGATAGGGCAACTCGACGAGTTGGAAGCACTAACTCGCTGAGTAGAGAATATTATGGCCGCAGGATTTTAGAGACTACTCGATGAGTCGGAGGACCCTGACTCGACAAGTAGGAGTTGAGTGAGAAAACCCTGATTTTCAGGGTTTGTGTCCTATTTAAAGGACCTTAAGCCCTCATTTCCGCAACCCTTATCACCCTAATACCCTTTGTGAAACACTAATCGAGCTATAACCTTGTGTGTGAGAAAGAGCGGATAATATTGTGAGTTTTAGTGCATTCTTAGAGGAAGGTTGAAGAGCAAAAGTCTTTGGACAAGAATGAGCTTTTGGATCTAGTGTTCATTCATTACTAGCTTCTGTTTGAAGGTAAAAAATCACCACCTTGCTCATTGTTTGGTTAGATCTTGTTTTTAGGGAATTTAGAGCCTTTTCCCATCCTTCTTGGAGTTCTAGAGTGTTATGAGCTTGTCATGGAGTTAAGACTCCAGATCTGGACATGTTGAGGTCTTATGAGCCCAAAGATCCAAGCTTTATCAAGCTTTGAGCAAGTCTCCTTGCATGAAACCCTTTATGGAGCTTGTTTTGGCATTTTGAGCCCTTGATGTCATGTATGAATGTAAAGCTTGCAACTTTACATAATAAGTGAGCCTTAGAAGGTTAGATCCATAGTATGAGACATCATTTCTGCCTAAAATCGTCTGAATGAGAAAATGTACTGAAGGCACTCGACAAGTTAGTAAGCTGACTCGGCGAGTTGGTTAGGGTTTTCCCCAATGAGTCTGGACGCGTTATAACTCGGCGAGTTAGTGAGACAATTCGACGAGTTGAGTTGGACTTCTACAATAATTCTGAGAAAACGAAGGAACTTGACGAGTCGCATAGATGCACTCGATGTGTTGGGTCTACATGGACTGTTAACTCGAGTGTTGACTTCTGTTGACTTTTAGGGTTTGGTTAAGACTTGGATTATGGAGTCCATGGAGGGGTAAAATGGTATTTTACCCATTCCAGGAGTTAGAGAGAGAGAGAGGGGGGGGTTAATTGGATTTATTTAGAGTTGTGGTTATAAGTGTTAATTAGAGATGATTATGACATATAGGCGGAGATTAGACCGTTCGAGGGGTACGAGGTTTACTTGCTTGCTTAAGAGGTGAGTCTTCTCACTATACTTACCATGAGTGGTAACTTTGTGTTACCGGAGGGTCTTGTATGCTATTATTGAGTATTGTGATATCCTGTATTATGTCTTTGTCATTTATGATGTGTATTATTTTGAGCTTTATTTAGTTAGGACCGGAGGGTCTTCAGTGAGATATAGCCATGAGAGGCTAATGAGATGTGTGTGGTATTTTGGGGAAACTCACTAAGTTTCGTGCTTACCGTGTTATGTGATATGTGTTTCAGGTACTTCTCAGGATCGCGGGAAGGCGCCGACTTGATTGTACACACGAGATGGAGCTCATGTTTTTGATGATCCTAGAAGTTATCAAACAATTTATGATTTTTTGTTTTTGACAATTTGACAATTGTGGTTTTGAAATGTGATTTTGAGAATTATGTGGTTTGAAAATGAAAAAATGTTTGAAAATTTACGATGTTACAGGTAAATGTGGACGGAAAAAAACTCAGTGACCAAATGTGTAGAAATCGAAAAATATATTATCCTTTTAAGTCATTATCCCTAATATAAGAGTAAATTAATCTTTTTAATTTATGATAATCTAAATATTTGATCCTTAATTATTATTTTTAACTTGGAGGTGCATATTTTATACTTTTGTTATCTTTTTCTTCTACTATACATAAAAATATTATTTTGTCTTTATTTTTTTAAAATTTAATTTGTCATTATATATTTATTTGTTATTTAATTAAATAATAAAATAAATCTCAACACCACATTTGTCCTCACCCCACCCAATCTTTTTATGCCTAGTATTTGTTCACATAAATCATAGATGATTAGATACATATAATCAACTATGATTAAATACACAAGAAAATTTTTAAATTAACATGTGAAAATGAATATTATTCATATAAATCATATGTGATTAAATACATATAATCATATGTGATTAAATATATAGAAAACGTTATTCAATTAAGAATAAGAAAATAGATCTTGTCCATATAAATCGTATATGATTAAATACATATAATCACATGTGATTATAATGTAACACCCAAAAATTTCAAACCAATTTAAACTTTTTATACATATCAAGTTCATCAAAAACATTACAACTTTGTTTTCAAAATATTAGTTATCAGAGTTTTTCCCAGAAACATAAATATAATAGGAGGAGCTATACAATCACGCCTTCACTTTGCCGCGATCCTCTGATGTACCTGAAACAATAAACTGAAACTGTAAGCCCGAAAGCTTAGTGAATTACCCCCAAAATACCGATACATATACAGTCCACATAGAAATATCAACATTAGCATATCATATCAATAAAACAGAACAACACATAACGAGTCCTCAGCTCTACAGAGTGGAATACCCCTGGGCCCACAGTGTGAGTCTGGAATGCCTACCGAGCCCTCAGCTCACATCTGGATTGGCACTAAGCCCTAAGTACGAGTCTGTAATGCTTTCCGGGCCCTCAGCTCATATCTGGAATGCTCCCGAGTCCTCAGTATGAGTCTGGAATGCCTACCGGGCCCTCAGCTCATATCTGGCATACTCCCGAGTCCTCAGCATGAGTCTGGTATGCCTACCGGGCCCTCAGCTCATATCTGGAATACTCTAGGGTTTGTTGGCTACCGCATGGAGCAGTACAACCTCAACCCAACCCACATAACATATAATCATAACTATTGGGCATGCAATAATCATATTACATTACAGGTAGTCCTAAAAGTCTACCTAACTGGCATAACCACTAGCATGCAACACTAACTCATACTCAACATTTAACACTACTAGGATAACATATCCAATGGGCCGACCTTGGTGCCTTAGACCCCTTAGTATAGTGAGGATAACTCACCTCGCAGATGTCAGCTCGGTAAATAATCAAAGCTCTCCGCTCACTTGTCAAAGACTCCACCACCTATTATCATAATATGACATGCTCATAAGTCCTTCACCTTATAAGGTGCTCCATAAACCACTAGTCAACCCCTGGTCATAGTCAAAGTCCCCAATCAAGGTCAACTGTCCATGTTGACCTTAACTCGCCGAGTACACTTGGGTACTCGCCGAGTTCTCTGAAGCACATCCCAACTCGCCGATTCATCGGAGTGACTCGTTGAGTTCCTTCAAATCTTCGATCAATCCTTAAGGCCACTCATCGAGTTACCTTCTTGAACTCGATGGACATACACGCAAACATGTCCTAGTTAAAACACATCCGACTCGCCGAGTCTCATGGCAATCTTCATCGGACTCACCGAGTTGTTCTTCCAACTCGTCGAGTTCGCGACCATCTTCAAGTGACTCGTTGAGTCAACTGTGCGATTCGCCGAGTTCATTTAGTCATTTTATCATGCAGACGAATTTTAAGCCATGGCAAGGCCCCAAATCGCAGATCCAACCTCCTTAGGCCTGCTTATCACGTAATGTTGCAAACTTTACGTGCATGGAAGGCCCCAATGTCTCAAAAAGCCCAAATTATGCTTGAAATGGGGTTTTACACATAGGGAGGGGCTCAAACTTGCCAAAACTAATAACTTTATGGTCCCTTAATCCTCAGAGAGTTAAGATCTGAAGTTTCAACTTCAGATCTTGGCTTATACCCTAGAAAATGACTTTATAAACCAACCAAGAACCCTAATCCCTAACCAAGGAGGTCTAGAACGAAATAGAAAGAGGATAATAGCTGGATACCTTCCCAAGAGATGACAAATGGAGTAGATCCGGAGTTCCCCCAAGCTCCTTGCTTCAACCACTTGCTTCCTAAGCTCTTTTCACCAAAATCCCTTCCAAGGCTTCAAACACACAATGCAAACACACACACACACACATATTAGGGTTTGATAAGAGACTGAAAAGAGGCTTGTGTTCCCTTAAATAGGGTGCACACCCCCGAGGTTTAGGGTTTTAGCTGCCAGCTCCTACTCGCCAAGTCCTAATATGGACTCGTCGAGTAGGCCACTTAACCCGGGATCCTTCCCGCTGCTACTCGACGAGTAGATCCACCGACTCGCCGAGTGGGGCTTAACCCTAAAACTCGCATTTAGACAATACTTGAGAATTTGGGGTGTTACAATTCTCCACCAATTGAACTAGACTTCGCCCTTGAAGTCCGCTGGAATAAACAATGTCGGGTAATGCTCGCGCATCTCCGCCTCCGGTTCCCATGTCCACTCGGATCCCTTTCGATGTTCCCACTGTACCTTCACTAAAGGTATTTCCTTGTTCCGCAGAATCTTCTTCTTCCTTTCCAAGATGGCCACAGGCCTCTCCACATAGTTCAGGCGCTCATCGACCTGAATGTCTTCCAACGATACCACTGCCTCCTGGTCCATAATGCATTTTCGCAATTGCGAAACATGAAATGTGCTGTGGATCCGGCTAAGCTCCTCCGGAAGCTCTAGTCTATAAGCCACCCTGCCAACCCTGGAAATAATCCTGAACGGTCCAATGCAACGGGGACCCAATTTTCCCCTCTTCCTGAAGCGGATCACGCCCTTCCAGGGTGAGACCTTCAGGAGAACCATGTCACCCACCTGAAATTCTAGCTCAGATCGGCGTCGGTCGGCATAACTTTTCTGCCGACTCTGAGCTGTTTGCAGTCGTTGCCTGACCTGCTGAATCTTTTCTGTAGTCTGCAAGACCACCTCTGTCCGACCCATCACCCTGTGACCCACCTCGCCCCAACAAACCGGGGTGCGACACCTCCACCCGTACAACAGCTTGAATGGCGGGGCACCAAGACTAGAATGATAGCTGTTGTTGTAAGCGAACTCTGCAGGCGGTAGGTGAGAATCCCAACTCCCACCGAAGTCGATGACACATGCCCTCAGCATGTCCTCGAGGGTCTGAATAGTACGCTCTCTCTGGCCGTCTATCTGCGGGTGGAAGGCTGTGCTGAAATGCAATCGTGTGCCCAGCTCCTCGTGAAACTTTTGTCAAAAGCGGGAGGTAAACCTGACATCCCGATCAGAGACAATGGAAACGGGAATCCCATGGCAAGACACGATCTCGCGAACATACACCTCGGCCAGCTTCTCGGCCGATGAACTCTCCCTTATGGCCAAGAAATGGGCACTCTTGGTCAATCGATCCACGATGACCCAAATAAAATCAAACCCCTTCGCCGTCTTTGGCAGCTTTGTGATAAAGTCAATCGTGATCTGCTCCTATTTCCATATGGGAATCTCCAAGGGCTGCAGCTTGCCATGCGGCCGCTGATGCTCGGCCTTGACCATCCTATAGTTCAAGCACCTCTCGACGTACCAAACAATTTCGCGCTTCATACACGGCCACCAATAGTTCAAACTCAAATCCCGGTACATCTTGGTGGACCCCGGGTGAATAGAGAAGTGAGACTTATAGGCCTCCTTCATAACCATCTTCCTAACCCCTCCAGACATCGGGACACAAACCCGACCGCATCGGGTTAGTAATCCCCGACTGTCCTGCACGAACCTGGTGTTCTCACCCTTGATCCTCTCCAGCTTTAAATTTTCTGGTCGCATGCCCTCTATCTGGGCATCTCTGATCAAATTCATAAGCGGGGAATCCACTGCTATCCTCATACATGTCGCGGGGGTGGAAGACCCAGCTGACTTGCAGCTAAAAGCATCCGCAACCACATTCACTTTACCAGGGTGGTAAAGGATCTCGCAATTGTAGTCCTTGACTACGTGCAGCCACCTGCGCTGCCTCATATTTAGGTTCGGCTGGTCCATGATATGTCTCAAGCTCTTGTGATCCGTATAAATGGTACAACGGACCCCATAGAGGTAATGTCTCCATATCTTGAGGGCGAACACCACCGCCCCCAGCTCCAGGTCGTGCGTAGGGTATCTCGTCTCATGCGGCTTCAGCTGCCGCGATGCGTAGGCTATCACTCGTCCTCTCTGCACGAGGACCGCCCCTAGACCTGTGATGGGTGCATCACAGAATACCACAAAATCTTCAAACCCCTCCGGGAGTGTCAAGACCGGTGCTTCACACAAATGCTGACGGAGGGTCTCAAACGCCCTTTGCTGCTCGGGGATCCACCGGAAATCCACCCCTTTACTCGTCAGACGAGTGAGGGGTACTGCAATCTTGGAGAAATCCCGGATGAATCTCCGGTAGTATCCTGCTAATCCCAGAAAGCTCCTAACATATGAGGGAGACTTCGGAACCTCCCACTGCATAACCGCCTCGATTTTGGCCGGATCGACCAAAATCCCCTCCTAGTTAACAAGATGCCCGAGGAACTGGACCTCTCATAACCAAAACTCACACTTCAAGGACTTGGCATACAGTCGTTCCCGCCTCTGGACTCCCAGCAGCTCTCGCAGATGCTCCTCATGTTGCTCTCGGGTCTTGGAATACACCAAGATATCATGTATAAACACTATGACCGAGCGGTCAAGCATCGGTTTGCAGACCCGATTCATCAGATCCATAAATACTGTCGGCGCGTTGGTGAGCCCAAACGGCTTCACCACGAACTCGTAATGTCCATAACGAGTTCGGAACGAGGTCTTCTCCACGTCGTCCTCTCTGACCCTGACCTGGTGATACCCAGATCTCAAATCTATCTTGGAAAACCAAGATGCGCCCTGCAACTGATTGAAGAGATCGTCTATCCTCGGGGGTGGGTAACGGTTCTTTACTGTTAGCTTGTTCAACTCTCGGTAATCAAATGCACATCCTGTGCGAACCGTCCTTCTTCTGGACAAAGAGAATCGGCGCTCCCCATGGAGAACTGCTAGGCCGGATGAACTGTTTGCCCAACAGTTCCTGCAGCTATGAAGACAGCTCCTACATCTCTGGTGGCGCTAACTGGTACGATGACTTAGCGATAGGGGCCGCACCTGGCACCAGGTCGATCCTAAACTCGACCTGCCTCTCCGGAGGTATCCCTGGTAACTCTTCCAGAAACACATCTGCAAATTCCCTGACCACTGGTACATCGAAAACCAATTTCTTGTCCTCGACTCGCGTATCTACCACGTACGCTAGGTAACTCGTACACCCATGCTGAATGTACCGTCGAGCCCTGGCAGCTGAGCAAAAACCTAAGCCTACTCTGTGCCCTCCCCATATATAATCAGTTCTCCTCCACTTGGGGTTCGAACTACCACTCGTTGGCCCTCGCAATCAATCATAGCACCAAACTTACTGAGCCAATCCATGCCCACAATCACGCACACCTCCCCCATGGGAATCGGGATTAAGTCTATCGGGAAAGACACCCCAAAAATCTCCAAGTCACATCCTCGATAAACTGAAGAAGCAGAAACCCCGTGTTCGTTGGCTATAGATAATCGTAACGGACACTCCAACTCACCTACAGGCATACTGAACTCCCTACTAAATGACCGAGACATGAAGGACCGACTCGCCCCCGAGTCAAATAAGACCAAAGCGGGCAAAGAGTTCACCAAAAACGTACCTAATCACGGGAACATTAGATAAGCATATAACAGATAAATAAAACAAGATGAGGGTAGAAACATACTTGCAACCACATCTGGTGCTGCTCTGGCCTCCTCAGCCGTAAGCTGGAAAGCACGGCCCTGAGCCTTCGGAGGCTCTGTCCTGACTGGTCTCCCATCTGTGATCCTCAAGTTAGCTGGTGCTACAGCCTGCACCGGCTTGGCAGCAAGTAGTGGACAGTTGGCCTTCATGTGGCCGACCTGGTTGCAGTGATAACATAGCCTCATACCCTGGACTGGGGCAGCCCGACAACAATCCTTTGCGTAATGCCCCTCCTTGCCACACTTGTGGCACCCACTACCAGCCCGACATACACCAGAATGTCCCTTTCCACACTTCCCAGAAGTGCGGCCCTATTGACCCCCGGTCCTAGCATCGACGGTATTGGGCTACTTCGGCGCCGGCTGTGACAATACCAGGGCCGGCCGCTGCTCCTTTAGCTGCAGCTCAATCTCCAACTCCTGCATTCTGGTGGCCTCCTGCAACTCCATAAAAGTATCACATCGCTGGGTAGCTACAAACTGCCGGCTATCAGTCTTTAGCATACTCAGATAACGGGTCATCTGAGATTGCTCGGAAGCAAACTCTGGCCAGAACATCGCCCGCTCAGTGAACATACGGGTGATCTCCGTCACCGACTCTCCATCCTCTCTCAAACTCAGAAACTCATGTGCCAATTGTTCCCGCTCGACTCTCGGAATGTAACGAGCGCGGAACGTATCCATGAACTGCTCCCTTGTAACAGCAGCTCTCTGATCATCAGTGTAAGCCCTAGTCGCAAGTCTCCACCAGTCCTTGGCTCTGGACCTAAGTAGGTTCAGAGCACACCTGAAATTTTGGCCAGTAGGACACGAGCAGGTGAAGAAACACCCCTCCACATCTGAAATCTATCTCATAGCCTTGATGGGATCCTATGTCCCATCAAAAGTAGGGGGCTTCGTGTTGTCAAAGTCCCGGTACTGAAAACCTCTACCAACTCCTCCCCCTGCCGTAGATACAGTTGATGCAGCTGCTGCGGCGGCTGTTTCTGCGAGGTCAGCGTAGCGCTCATCAAAATACTCCACCATGGCGGTCTTAATCGACCCGAACATCTCCGACAACTCGGCCCAGAACAACGTAGCAACCTCGTCGTGCAGGATCGCTCGGATCCTATCATCCATCTAATCTGGCCTCATCTGGCTGATCGTCTCGGGTGCTGTCAGCTCCTCTTGTCCGCCCTCTCCTGATCCTGATCCTAATCCCGAACCGGATCCAATCACAAAGCGCCTGGTTACCACTATTCTGAAACATAACGCAAGGCATCAGATAACTCATACAAATAAATGGGGACCAACCCCCGACAAAACCCTAGGGTTTGTGACTTCCTTGTTACGCGTATGGGTCCTGTGCTTTCAGTAGTACGGTCCCATACTACCTTCCACACCTACCCATATTTGTCCCAAGTATCATCACAAAGCCCTAACGACACACATAATCACATAGAGCACTCAAACTTCACCCCTAGAAGAAAGCTAAGTGCCTCGAAGTCGGCGGACACCTCCCAAACAACCTATCCATCCGCAAAACTTCCACCAACCCTGCAACACTAGTGTATGCTAGCCATACATAACGCTGGACCCTATAGACATTCGAATATTCAATCCTACCCTAAGCTCCCAATCAAACAAGAACAGAACATAAGGCCAAATCAAACATTCTCAGGCTATAAGATCTTAGTTATGTATAACCGTGATCCCCACACTAGATAACTACAGTAATGATGTCAATTTCACATAAGAGAAACCCTAGGCTAGCAGGCATCATGTAATTAGGAAATTTTACCATGCAATTCCTGAAGATCCCTAGCCTAGTACTAGCATGCTGTTCTATCATATCACATAGTCAAATAACTATATGGTATTTTGGGGTCTACTTACTGGCTCCGGCTGATCGTACACTACGCATCCTCACTTAATTATTTTGAAAACCATTTGAAAATCTTACCTTGATTTGAGACTGGATTCACACGAATTTTCCTCCAATTCACTCTAACCAAGGCTCTGATACCAACTTGTAACACCTAAAAATTTCAAACCAATTTAAACTTTTCATACATATCAAGTTCATCAAAAACATTAAAACTTTGTTTTCAAAATATTATTTATCAGAGTTTTCCCTAGAAACATAAATATAGTAGGAGAAGCTGTACGATCACGCCTTCGCCTTGCCGCGATCCTCTGATATACCTGAAACAATAAATTGAAACTGTAAGCCCGAAAGCTTAGTGAGTTACCCCCAAAATACCGATACATATACAGTCCTCATAGCAATATCAACATTAGCATATCACATCAATAAAACAAAACAGCACAAAACGGGTCATCAACTATACAGACTAAAATACCCATGGGCCCATAGTGTGAGTCTGGAATGCCTGCCGAGCCCTCAGTTCACATCTGGATTGCCACCAAGCCCTCAGTACGAGTCTGGAATGCCTTCCGGGCCCCTCAACTCGTATCTGGAATGCTCCAGAGTCCTCAGTATGAGTCTGGAATGCCTATCGGGCCCTCAGCTCATATTTGGCATACTCCCGAGTCCTTAGTATGAGTCTGGTATGCCTACCGAGCCCTCAACTCATATCTGGAATACTCTAGGGTTTGTTGGCTACCGCATGGAGCAGTACAAACTCTGTTGGATAAGGTGTCTAAGTCCATAACTATTTCTGGTATGTACTTGACCCGACCCGGCATGGTCCATTTGGGTTGCATGGCACCATGCAAATTGGATAGACTAAATGAGAGAAATAAGTTCTAATATATTAATAATATTATTTGATTAGTCTGATCAATAATTAATTTAGAATTAATTAAGTGGTCAAAAGAGAACTAATTAAATATATGGGTTGATTATGTAAATCATCCATATCTTGTATAGTGGGCTAAGAGGCTCCATGGATTATCAAGTTGGGTTCTACCCATAGGATGCTCCATGGATGCTCCATGGGAGTTACAAACCCATGGGTCATGGAAATGAAGAGTCATGACACATTAGGGTTTACATGGTGTAACCCTAGATGTGTCAACACTATATAAGAAGCATATTCTCCACCAAAAACGGCTACACTAAGAAACTAGAGGGCTTGGCCGATTTTAAGAAGTGTGTATTATCTCAAGAGTCTTTCCAAGAGCATTTGGTGTTGTGTGAAGCATTTGAGGCATCACACTTGGGGTGCTAGGCTCACAAGGTTTCAAGGAACACAAGCAACAACAAGGTAAGTTATTCTATCTTTTATTCAAGTTAAAATTGTTCCCCATGTATGCTAGATAGGAATATAACCTTGGAATTCAACTTAGCATGATAATTAGACAAACATAGATTCAAGGTTATTAGGGTTGCATGTACACTTAGGAAGTGTTAGAATGCTCAAAACCCATCAGTGGTATCAGAGCCTAGGCTTGTTTGTTTGTTATTTGTGCTTAAAAGTTGAAGAAAGTCGAAAATCATGCTGTCTGACTGATGGACTCGGCGAGTCCATGGGGAGGACTCGTCGAGTTCACTTGTATCTTCAACCTACTCGGCGAGTAGGTTTATGCACTCGGCGAGTAGGGTCGACAGAGTGCAGAATTTCGACTTCAGTTGCTGGAAATGGATTAGAAACATTACCCTAAATTGTTTTGGTACTTGAAAAACTTGTTTTAGAAGGTGTAATGTCTTTTCTAACTCATTTACAACAACTAGTTATCAAAATTACAAAGATTAAATGTGATTTTGATTCTTGAAGGTGTTCATATTCATATTCTTGTTCTTATGACGTTTAGATGATCATAGGAATTATTTGTAACCTATGTGGTAGATTAATTTCATGATCATAATGTGTTTTAATGGAGTCCATAACTTGTCCTCAAGTTATGGAAAACCAAAAGTCTCTTGGATTTAAGAACCATTAAAAGAACACTAGAGTTAGGAAAAATGAAAAGTCCTCATTTTATTACTCTATTAAACTCATAAGTTACAAGAAATGAAAAGTTTTGAAAGTTTACAAAACTTGCCCTCAAGTTTTGGAACAAGTAAAGTTAAGTTAAAACTTTAGTTCCAACCCCTAGAATTTTAAAAGTTAAAATTCAACCCTTATACTTATATTATTATAATTTAATAATTATATATATATGTATAAGAACAAAGTCGTCTTACCGCTAGTACGCCTCATTCACGAAGCCGGTCTATAAGGTGGGTATAAGGTTGTTGCCTATAAAATGGTGACTTAATGGGTGTCCACTCTCACCCACCGCTTGCTTGATCGGTGGAGGGTCGTTAGCCGAACGGGTAAGACAAGGACTTACAAATTCTCATTCAAAGTATGATGAATATTATAAAGTAACTAAATGATTTATTAAATTCCCAATCTTAGTTACTCTAGGAAAAATGTGAATAAGGTGCTATTCCATGAAATTACACTTTACACTTTGATTAAGTCGTTGGTGGAGCGTGTGTGGTTAACCGGCACACTAACTTGGACTTAACAAGGTAGGTAAAGGGTGACTTAGGGTTTATTATAGTATCGATGGAGCGTGTGTGGTTAACCGGCACATCGATTGAGTGATAAACTTTAAGGGTACCAAATGATTTGCATGGTTACTTCACACCTCGTTTTGTGATCCTCGGTATCCCAGTCACAAAACTTGGAGGGCACACTCGAGATTGAAACATGCCTTTGAAAAGTTCATTGAATCTCAAAGAATCTAGGAATTTCTAAGAACCATTCAAAAACCTAATACTAAAATATTGCGGTTTTCATGGTGGAAATTGGTGAATCGTCATTCACCTACCTTTCAAATATGATATAGCTTAGATTACGGCATACCTCTTCTAAGTTATATTATATTGTGATTGGATCCTAGCCTTAATATTACATTTGGGTGTTTTATTAAGGACTCTCTTATATCTAAACTAATCTTGTTCTCTTTTCTTCAGATGTCTTTCAACAATGCTTCTGGCTCTAATCCTAATGGCTCCTTTACTCTTATGAACTTGTGTGGGAAAGTCACCTTTGATGGATCCAACTTCAATGAGTGGATCAGAAACATCAGGATGATTACCCGCTATGAGGACAAAGAATATGTCCTTGATAAGGAGCTTAAGGAGATTGATGAGACCACTGCAACTCCTCAGGAGATCGCTGACTTTCGGGCACATGAAAGGGATGCTACGAAAGTGGCTTGCATCATGATGGCCACGATGACAGCGGAACTCCAAAAGTCTTATGAGGATTTCTACCCTTATGAAATGCACCAAGATTTGATGGAAAGATACCATCAAAGTGCAAGGCAAGAGAGGTATGAAATCATCTGCTCCATGATAACAACCATGATGAAGGACGGGGAATCCGTCACGAGCCACATGCAGAAAATGCAAAGGTTTATGGATTGTTTGCTGAAGCTTAATGTGAACTTCCCGGAGGATCTTGCAATAGATATCATTTTGCACTCCTTACCATCGTGCTATGATCAATTCCGCATGACATATCACATGAACAAGGAAGAAGTCACCCTCAGCAAACTTCAGGGACTTCTCAAGACCGCAGAATCAGGTCTTAAGGGGAAGTCGGTTGCTATCACTCCTACTCCAAACTCAACTCCGGTTTTGGCAATCGGGAAAAGTCGAGGGAGGAAGAGAAAGAGATCTTCGAAGGGTACCAAGGCTCGGACCCTTGATGGCTCTTCCTCGAGTGGAACCAAGAAAGGTTTCATTACTCCTTCTTCTAACCCAAAAGAGGCTGAATGCTTCTATTGCCATGAAAAGGCTCATTGGAAGCGGAACTGCCCAAAGTACCAGCAGGATGTGAAGGATGGGAAAGTCAAACCCAACCATGCAGGTATTTACACTATCATTTCTAATAACTCACCCCATTATAATTCTTGGGTCCTTGATACCGGGTGTGGTATTCATATTTGTTGTAACTTGCAGGGACTAAGAAGAAGTGAGGATGTGGAGCAAGGACGAATAAACTTGATCATGGGGAATAGGAAAGCTTCACCTGTTACCAAGATTGGAGTTTATACTTTATCGCTAAGTAGTGGGTTTAGTTTAGATTTGAATAAATGTTGTTACTCGCCAGGAATGGCAAGAAATATTATTTCCTTTCATGCTTTGTACAAACAAGGGTTTACCTTTTCATTTAATAATGAAGTTGGTTCTATTGATGCTTTCTTTAATAATGTTCTTTATTTTAAAGCATTACCTTGTGATGGTGTGTATGAAGCTGTGTCTGTTGTAGATAACTTAGGAAATAATGTTTTGTGTATTGATTCTACTACTAATAATAACTTGGATAAAGCATCATTATGGCATTGTCGTCTTGGACATATAAGCAAGAAGTGCATAGGCCAACTCCAAAAGGATGGAGTCTTGGAGTCGTTTCACCTAAAGTCAGATGATAGTTGCGAATCATGCTTACTTGGAAAAATGACAAAGTCACCCTTCACAGGTTCGTGTGAGAGGGGTGAAGGTTTGTTGGACCTTATACACACGGATGTGTGTGGACCATTCAAACTTGCCACAAGGGATGCTAATCGTTATTATTTGACTTTTACTGATGATTACAGTAGATATGGATATGTCTACTTGATCAAGCATAAGTCATAGACTTTCGAAAGGTTTAAGGAATTTAAACAGGAAGTCGAGAATCAATTGGGCAGGAACATTAAGATGCTTCGATCTGATCGTGGTGGTGAGTATCTTAGTTCAGAGTTCCTCGACTATCTAAGGGAATGTTGGATAGTCTCACAATTGACACCTCCCAGGACACCACAATTGAATGGTGTGGCTGAGAGGCGTAATCGAACCTTGTTAGATATGGTTCGTTCCATGATGAGTCGAGCTACGCTACCAATCTCATTCTGGGGGTATGCCTTAGAGACTGCCGCCCATATTCTTAATCTAGTCCCTACAAAGAAAGTTGCCAAAACTCCTCACGAGATGTGGACTGGTAAAGTACCCAAACTCGACCACATCAAGATTTGGGGTTGCGAGGCTTTCGTGAGACGCGAGACTCATGATAAGCTCGAACCTCGAAGCGAGAGGTGTATTTTCATCGGTTACCCACAGCGATCCTTTGGTTACCTCTTCTGCAGACCCAGTGACAATGTGGTCTTTGTAGCAAGAAGAGGAGTCTTTCGAGAAAGAGAGTTTATAAGCCAAGGAGACAGTGGGAGGCAAATTGATCTTGAAGAAATTCAAGAATCAAGTGGTGAAGGAACTTCAAACTCTAGCCCTCAACTTGAGGAGGAAACTCCTGTTGAGCCAATTGACAAACCCATACCTCTGAGGCGTTCCACGAGAGTTAGGAGTGCACCTGAGCATTACTATGGATTTCATATTACTGCAGAAGGTGAGACACTTATTAGTGATGGGACACTAGTAAGTCAAGATGACCCTAACAGCTACGCGGAAGCCATGGCAGGCCCTGAGTCAGCTAGATGGAAAGAGGCTATGGATAGCAAGATACAATCCATGTATGACAATCAAGTTTGGAACTTGGTTGAAAATGTACCAGGTCGTAAGACAGTAGGGTGCAAATGGGTCTTCAAGAAGAAGACCGACATGGATGGTAAAGTACACACTTATAAGGCTAGACTGGTTGCAAAGGGCTTCTCTCAAATTCCTGGAGTGGATTATGATGAGACCTTTTCTCCGGTAGCCAAGATTAAGTCTATTCGGGTTCTGTTAGCCATAGCTGCATTTCATGACTATGAAATATGGCAAATGGATGTCAAAACCGTGTTCCTTAATGGAAAGTTGGCTGAAGATGTTTACATGAGTCAGCCATAGGGTTTTGTCAGCACCGAGTACCCTAATAGAGTGTGTAAGCTTGAGAAATCCATCTATGGATTAAAGCAAGCACCTCGCAGATGGAATCTTTGCTTTGATGAGAAGGTCAAGGAATTTGGCTTTACTAGGAGTGAAGATGAATCTTGTGTGTATGTCAAGGCTAGTGGGAGTATAGTTAGCTTTTTGGTATTGTATGTGGATGACATACTACTCATAGGAAACGACATTCCAACCCTGCAGGAAGTAAAGTCCTGGCTTGGGAAGTGTTTCGCTATGAAGGACCTTGGTGAAGCTGCCTATATTTTAGGGATAAGGATCTGAGAGATCGGAGTAAAAGACTAATTGGACTTAGTCAGAGTACCTACTTGGATAAGGTGCTGAAGAGATTCAGCATGCAGGATTCCAAGAAAGGAGAGTTACCCATCCAGAGTCACACCAGATTGAGTAAGACACAAAGCCCTAGCACTGAGGCTGAGATAGCAGAAATGAGTCGAACACCTTATGCTTCGGCTGTAGGATCGATCATGTATGCTATGACGTGTACTCGACCCGATGTAGCTTTTGCCTTGAGCATGGTTAGCAGGTATTAGGCGAACCCTGGCAAGGCACACTGGATTGCGGTAAAGAATATCCTCAAGTACCTACGGAGGACTAAGGACTGGGTTCTTACCCTTGGTGGGAGTGATGACTTGAGAGTTGTAGGGTATAGTGATGCCAGCTTCCAGACTGATAGGGATAATTTTCGCTCTCAGTCGGGCTGGGTCTTTACCCTGAATGGAGGAGCAATCTCTTGGAAGAGTTCCAAGCAAGAAACAATGGCTGATTCAACTTGTGAATCAGAGTATATTGCAGCTAGCGAGGCGGCAAAGGAGGCAATGTGGCTGAAGAACTTCATTGGAGACCTTGGAGTTGTACCAGCTATTAAAGAGCCAATGGAAATTTTCTGTGATAGTGAAAGTGCTGTTGCCTTAGCCAAGGAACCAAGGGATCACGGGAGATCCAGACACATCGACAGAAAATACCATTTCATCAGACATCGGATCGAAGGAGGACTCCTCGTGGCAAAGAGGGTATCTTCAGATGAGAATCCGGAAGATCCCCTCACAAAGGGACTGACTCGGGTTAAGCATCTTCAGCATGCTCGGAGCATAGGGCTGAAGGATGATATTAGATTTAGTAGTTAGATAACCTCGAAATTTGTAAAGTGTAATTGACATTTGATGATGAATAAAAAATGTTTTATTTATGAGTAAGGTGTTGCTATCTCTTGTCGATCGTTTACTATATTTCTTTTGCATGTTTTGACTTCCAGAATAATTTTGTTTGGTATAACATATTATTCAAACCTCCACAGTCAGTCATATGTTGGAAGTAGGTATGAATCAAGACTGTCATGTTTGGTTGTAGAGGTCTTGGACAAGGCTACAGCAATCATGAGTGCTCATAAGCTCTGAGCATTGGATTCAACCCACGCTCACTGGAATCACTTCATGGAATTCTATCTCGAGTGATCGTGAGACGGTAATATCGTATAAGTCTTCAAACCTAGAGATATGATTTGTTACTTACAAGTTGGTTATGCATTGATTGTACGAGAAAACGCATTGGTAACTCGATGTCATAAATCGTGCTCTTGTGTGTAATTCAATGAGTGGTAGAACAAACATATGAGTCGAAGTTTATCTGTTCCTTCTTGGATTAGAAGCTGATATCTGGGCCCCTCGATGATTTTGTTTTGACCTATGTACCGGGCCCGGTCAGAACTAAGTTGATGTGTTCAATTAAGTTCTTTGTCAAACAAATCGGAAATCAGGAAACAAATGCTGGACAATAAGCAAGACAATGTTCCATGTATTTGTCCGGCTGATATCTAGAACGGAGGATTATATGATCACTTATCTTAAATGGCGTACCATCATCTTCTCAGTTCCGAGAAACCTTGAAAAGAGCTACGATTGCCGATCGGTTCTTGAAGTCATACTTGCAGTAATAGTTATTAGACTTATCCAAGTGGGAGACTGTTGGATAAGGTGTCTAAGTCCATAACTATTTCTGGTATGTACTTGACCCGACCCGGCATGGTCCATTTGGGTTGCATGGCACCATGCAAATTGGATAGACTAAATGAGAGAAATAACACTTGGAGATTATTAATATATTATAAGTTCTAATATATTAATAATATTATTTGATTAGTCTGATCAATAATTAATTTAGAATTAATTAAGTGGTCAAAAGAGAACTAATTAAATATATGGGTTGATTATGTAAATCATCCATATCTTGTATAGTGGGCTAAGAGGCTCCATGGATTATCAAGTTGGGTTCTACCCATAGGATGCTCCATGGATGCTCCATGGGAGTTACAAACCCATGGGTCATGGAAATGAAGAGTCATGACACATTAGGGTTTACATGGTGTAACCCTAGATGTGTCAACACTATATAAGAAGCATATTCTCCACCAAAAACGGCTACACTAAGAAACTAGAGGGCTTGGCCGATTTTAAGAAGTGTGTATTATCTCAAGAGTCTTTCCAAGAGCATTTGGTGTTGTGTGAAGCATTTGAGGCATCACACTTGGGGTGCTAGGCTCACAAGGTTTCAAGGAACACAAGCAACAACAAGGTAAGTTATTCTATCTTTTATTCAAGTTAAAATTGTTCCCCATGTATGCTAGATAGGAATATAACCTTGGAATTCAACTTAGCATGGAAAAATTCGTGTGTTTAATTTTCCTTAGCCTTAGTGCTAAACAATGAACAAAAACAATAAAACAATGTTGCATACTCATCGGGAGTGTGTAAAATCCTAAAACATGACTTAACGGGGTTCACGGAACTTGCGTTGCGGAGCCAAACACTCACAATTGTCACACATGAAACCTCTCTCAATCGTTTTCACTCTATCTCTCTCTATTGTGAAATATCTCCCAAATATCTCTTTTTATGAGAAATCTCTCCAAGAATGTGAAATCTCTCCCAAATCTCTCCAAGTATGTGAAATCTCTCCCAAATATCTCTTTGTATGTGAAATCTCTCCAAGAATGTTAAATCTCTCCTAAATCTCTCTCAAAAGTTCCTTAAACTTTTTGTAGTATCTCGGGCCATCCCGACCCTTAACCGGGTCGAAAACCGCTTAAAACGGGGCAAAAATGGACAAAAAGGGCTTAAGGACCCGAAACCCCTCTTAAGGACCCGAAATCCCTCTTAGGGCCGAAAGTCCTCTTAGGGACCGAACCCTTCTGAGCCGAACCCGAAGGCTGCTGAACCGAACCCGAAGGGTCCTCTCGGGCCTGAACCTCGCACAAGACCCGAACCCGAGCCTCGGTCCATTTCGCTCCATGATGCCTTCGGTCTATTTCGCTTCTGACTGCTTCGGACCGAGCCTGATCTTCTTGCTGTATCGCTTCGCTTCGCCTCGCGCCTAGCCTCAGCAGGACCGAACCTCCGACCCAATCCGAGAGGCCTCGTTGGAAGATCAATTCTTTCCGGTTTTCGACTACGACTTCATTTTAACTTCGTTTTTCATAATTTTAACGCGGGATTTTCATCCAAAACTTTATTTTAACATATAAGACCCCTTAATTAATGATTAATCATGTTTTTAAGGATAAAACATTATCTAAGAAGAGTGGGTGAAGTACAAAGGTGGAGTGTTGACTTTCCTTTATTCTATGAAACATGCAACCCCCATACCCACTCCATGCCTAACCCACACTCCTCCCCACCATACCTTGTCACTTCCTTGTACTTTTTACCTCTCTCACAAGCCATCCCCATGTTTTTAGGGCTGGTCACTCAACCTCTCTCCTCATTTTATTTCAATTGCTCTCATTTCACCAAAGATCCAACTCCACTTTTCTCTCAAACTTTTCTCTCTAATTCGAGATCCCAGGGCTGATCATCAAGTGTTCTCCCACTCTTGGTAAGTATAATCCATCCTTCTTGTGATTAGTACACTTCATTCTAATCCAATCATCGATTCCTTACACAAACATCATCACGTTCATGTTAGATCTTTGAATCTCCAAGTGATCTTTCAAGTGTTCTTGAGTTAAACACTTCCATTCTTCAACAATCATCTACTGAAATCACTCAAGGTGAGTTCATATCCCTACATTTTCATGTTTTCTCAAGTTTTTAGGGGGGGGGGGGGGGGGGGGGGGAATACAAGTTAAAACACCAACAACATAACTAAACTTTTCTAACAGCTTTCATCAGAAAAGTTGGACTCCATTCAAGGACTGTTTTGGACAACTTAAACATTTTTGTTTTCAAAACTATTTTAGGTGTAAGTAGTTCCAGTTCTTAGCTTTACAATGACTACTTTCACATCTCCATAAGATTTTTCTACAATTTATGGTGATTTTGACAAAACTGCCTATCATTTCGAACATCAATCCGGACCAGTCTGTGATTATGGACTTGTTCACACAGGTTAGAGTTCATTAAAACTCATAATAAAAATTATGAATAAACTAGACTCATTTTCCAAACTCTCAGAATTTACGGATTCTGATTTGGACCTTTGATGATTTTTCTATAAATTTTCTAAGAACAGTGAATGAAAATACTAATAACAGAAAAATGCTATCAATTTCATTTCACCTTGTAACATGTTAAGCAAGGTGTATATCTTTATGTGATTATATGTTTTGAAAATAAATGAAATTTTGACTAAGTATATAGTCATACATCAGTTAACAAATGGAATTTGCTAGATAGAGCATAGAAATAACGATTTGTTATAATCATAGCACATCTATTACATACAAACATTTGAATGAACTATAAGTATAGTTTATGTACATTACCACTTTTGCTCTTGTTTTGATAAACTATAATAGGTATAGTTTATGATTCATCACATAACACACCCATACAAAAAGGGTACATTCATACAAAAAGGTTTTACACTCACGCACACCACACGTAAACTTGTTAACTTAAATTGTGAGACATTCTCTTTCCGTACGTCCGAGTGCGGGACTTAAATTATAGCTATATCCAGAGTCTCTTGTAGGGAGAACGTGATAGTTGTGTATAGATCTATATTGGGTTAGACACCCCACACCTGAGCTGCATGCAACAGCTAGACCGGCGGGTCTGTGGTGACAAATGTCATATCAGTTTCGCGACGCCTGAGAAACGTCGTGGCAGGTTCATTTAGTCATAGTATGGTTATAGCGGCTCACTTAGGAAGTTAACAACTCATAAAGTTTACGGGAATTTTTCTTTATAATCAAAAAGGGTTTTATGCCAATTTAAAACCATGGTTATATTATTAAGTATGGAAAATACTTGTTCATTCTTGGTTTTGGGATTTAGGACTACATACACATATTAAAGAAAATATTGGATTTTCTGGATACACATTCAAACTCTTTTACAAGGGAAAATTGTTTACTTCTCTAAATCTCTTATGAACTCACCAACCTTTGTGTTGACACTTTTTCAAACAACTTGTATTCTCAGGAAATCACTAAACAGGAAATCAAGTGGATTTTGAGGATGGGACGTTAAGGCGTCAAACATTTCATATTTTGTCAACATATTGTAATTGATTTTGAAACATGTAATTCATACAATGATGTAACTTTTTCAATTATATATATGTTGGTTGTGTTTGCTTAAATCACTATTGCATTTGTTGTTATGATACTATACATGAAGTCCTCCACCTCCGGACGTTTCTGCCATCCTTGGTTTGGGGGTGTGACACCAATCAAGGTCAACAATCCATGTTGACCTTAACTCGCCGAGTACACTTGGGTACTCGCCGAGTTCTCTGAAGCACATCCTGTTGGATAAGGTGTCTAAGTCCATAACTTATTTGGTATATACTTGACCCGACCCGGCATGGTCCATTTGGGTTGCATTTCATCCGAACTATTTATGGATAATTTTATGAGAGTTATACACATATGTTTATTAATATATTATAAGTTATAATATATTAATATGAAGCTATGTTATTTAATTAGTATTAGTCTTAAATTAATTATGAATTAATTTAGAGATTAAAAGGAAGACTAATTAGATTATGGGCCATTGGTTTTATATGGTGTGGGCTAACACTCATTTGTTAATGGGCTAGGCTTATATGGAAGTCCATGGATGATCCATGGAGCTTTTAACCCATGGATCCCTGGAAAGGAAAGGTCATGAGTTATTAGGGTTTCACCCAAACCATGCACACTATATAAGCATGCTTATGGAGCATGAAATGACAACTAGTGGAACTAGTGTGTGTGTGCTTGTGTGTGGCCGAAAATACAAGTGTGTATACTCTCTCAAAGTTTTCCAAGAGTTTGTGGTGTTTTGTGATTCCATTTGAGGCATTCACACTATTGGTGCTTGGCCCTCAAACTCCTTAAGAACCAAACTCATCAAAAAGGTATGTAATCTCTTCTAACTCTTTTATGTTGAAATGTTCCCCATGCCATGTTAGATAGGTTATGAACCTTGGAAAATTATTATTTTGCATGTATTTAGACAAACATAGATCCAAGGTTTATTAGGGTTGCATGCACACTTAGGAAGTGTTAGATTGCTCAAAACCCAACAGTGGTATCAGAGCCTAGGCTTGCTTGTTTGATACTTGATGCAAAATAGGGAAAAAGGTTGAAATTGTTGCTGTCTGGCTGATGGACTCATGGGGGGACTCGCCAAGTTCAAGGCAAAATTCATCCTACTCGGCGAGTAGGTTCGTGCACTCGGCGAGTAGAATGATCAGAATGCAGAATTTCGACTTTTACTGCTGGAAATGGACTAGAAATATTACCCTAAACTGTCTTGGTGTTTTAAAACTTGTTTTAGTTGGTGTAATGGTTGTTCTAATCCATTTACAATAGCATATATCAAAATTCCATGATTTTTATGTGTTCATATAATTCTTGAAATTTTGATGATCATGTTCATGTTCTTATGAATTTAGAAGATGATAGGAATTATTTGCTGAATTGTTTGGAATTAATTCTTGATCATTTATGTGTTTTAATAGAGTCCATAATTTGTCCTCAAGTTATGGATATCCAAAGGTCACTTTTCTTTAACACACATTAAAAACACATAAGTTACATAAAATGATGAGTCTTCATTTTATGAACCTTTAATTCATAAGTTATGAAATGAAAAGTTTTGGATGGTTACAAAAGATGAAGAGTCTTGCCCTTATGGAGGTTCAAAATTCACTTCATTAATAAATATATAAATAAAGTGTAACCTTAATTAATTCCATAAGTTATAAAATAAAGAAAAGTAATTCTTTTATTAGTTTAAAGTCTTCCATAACTTGTCCTCAAGTTATGGAACTTGAAGAGTTTTTGGATTAAAACTACTTTAAACACATAAATCATGGAATTAATTAGTTTTGAATAGTTTCAAAACTTGCCCTCAAGTTTTGGAATTTGGAAAAGTTTCACACACTTTAATAAACTTTAATTCCAACACTTAGAATTTTAAAAGTTAAAATTCAACACTTATACTATTTATAACATTAATGGTTAATTATATATATGTATAAGAACAAGTCGTTTTACCGTTAGTAGGCCTCATTCACGAAGCCGGTCTATAAGGTGGGTATAAGGTTGTTGCCTATAAAATGGCGACTTAATGGGTGTCCACTCTCACCCACCGCTTGCTTGATCGGTGGAGGGTCGTTAGCCGAACGGGTTGGACAATGACTTTAAATTCTCATTAAAAGTATAATGATTATTATAAAGTAACTAAATATTTTTTATTTAATTCCCAATCTTAGTTACTTTAGGAAAAATATGAATTTGGTGCTAGCCCATGGAATTCACATTTTGTACCTTACCAAGTCGTTGGTGGAGCGTGTGTGGTTAACCGGCACATTAACTTGGACTAGTAAGGATCACAAAGGGTGACTTAATGTTTGTCATAGATCAATGGAGCGTGTGTGGTTAACCGGCACATTGATTAGGTGATAATATTAAGGGTACCAAGTGAATTGGTATGGTTATTCACACCTTGTTTTGTGATCCTCGGCATCCCAGTCACAAAATTTGAGAGGGCACACTCGAGATTGAAACATGCCATTGAAAAGTTCAATGAATCTCAAAAGATCTAGGAATTTCAAATCCAATTAAAACCTAATAAATTATTTCGTTTTTCATGGTGGAAATTGGTGAATCGTCATTCGCCTACCTTCAAATATTTTATAGCTTGGATTACGGCATCCCTCTTCCAAATTATAAAATATTGTGTTGGGTCCTAGCCTTAATATTTCATATTGGGTGTTATATTAAGGACTTTGAATCAACTAACTTGATTTTCTCCCATTATAGATGTCTGGTTCAGACAACTATGATCTTCCCAAATCTCTTGAAGATGGTGTCCCTCAACATCATGCTTCACTTCCTCCACCTCCTCCAATTATTCTCCCTCACCCACAAGTTCTTGAAAAGTTTAAAGTCACTCAATCTCTATTGGCAAGCATAGTCTATGTGTGCTCACATCTTGGAGATAAAGTCACATATTGACAAGCCGGGAGAGTTGGGTGTCAAAGTCTCGTGAAGGTTGGATGTTCAATCACTTTCTTAGTAACATAGTGAGTCTCTTTGGGACTACTATGAGACAGACTATGACATGACCCTTAATGATGTTATCTATTTGCTTGGTGTTGTGGAATCAGCAATGATTTGGAACACCAATAAAGCAAATTTGATTAAAAGAACAACTTCCCAAGTCTTAAATGGACATTGACAATGGTAGCATTGGATATCTAGAAAAGGATTTCTCTTCCGAATGGAAAGGGATCGGCCATAGTCAACTCGGTTGACCAAATGGTAAAGAGAAAGGCTAAGTCTGAGATAGTCTCATGTGCCATTACCAAAGGGTCCATGTGTTTTGTTGCCAAAGGAAGGGGCATTGGTTGCGAAGCTGCCCTATTTACCTGAAAGATCATAAGATTGATCAAGTCAAAAAGTTTGACTCTACTTCGGGTAAAGTCCACTGTCTAACTCTATTAAGTTCTTATTTGGAGATTCTTATTACATAATGTGAATGGGTCACTTGCTGATGTTTTTAAGAATCAAAGAAAAGATAGGAAGCTTAAAGTAAGTATATGTTGATTCTGATTGCAAAGGTGGGTTTCGATCGCATGGTTCGGTAATCAGAATTTTGAGCTGTTGCTTAAGAGTTATAATATATTGCTTATGAATAGATAACAACAAGGTTTTCATGTGGATTGTAAGGATAAGTTTTTCCGCAAAGTTTTAAAATAAAAAAAAACGGGTTTTAATTTTATTTATTTTAAAAATATCCTTACAATGGCATCTGTGAAAATTGTTGCTTATATGTTTCCAGTAATAGCAATATTGGAAAGTGGATTTGATTCCTTCATTTGTGGTAGTGTCTAAATTTACCGAATGAAGAAAGTTTTTCATCACCTAAGTTTCAATTGGACAGAAACTTGGAATCATACAAGTTGTATTGTATGATGAATGAGAGTTTTCATCTTTGAAAATTAAGACTAATTCTTTGATCACATGTATATGTGAGTCAATTGAAGGACTAAGGAATTAGGTACACTGGGTGTGCGCTGGTCAAGGTCCACCACAAAGATTGATTTGTCATGATCTACTAAAGATTAGTAAATATGATTATACTTATGAGGTTAAGTATAATTCTGTAACATTGGAAAGGTTACAATGTATGACAAAACAAATGAGAAGAATCAAATTAGGCAGAAAGATAAAAGTTTCTCAAATCTGAAAGGATGGGAGAGTACTTTAGTATCATATTTCATGATCATCTTAATGATTATGAAACCATATCACAAATTGATACTCTGAGGACGTCTTAGTGCATTGTTATGGCTAAGAAGAGAGGTCATGAATTGTTGGATTGGTTAAAATCAAGAAGATGAGTCATACTTCGTTCCAAAACAATTCTTAGAGTTATACTCCAAGATTGTAACTTTGAGTGACATAAAGGAAGATTTAAAACACTTATCAAATGTAAGAGTAAAATGTTTTCTACTCTTGTACATTTGAGATTGGTAAGTTGTGATGTCTTGGATGAGACAAAGACCAACTAAGACCAATTGTGTGAAGTGTTAGTCTTGATAAGAATCCGCACTATCCATTGAATATTTGTTTTGTCAAGGAATGGTTCTTGACTGGGGAAACTTATATGTCAAGGGGACAGTGAGTTATCAGAGTTCAACTTGGAAGCATTGGTGGGCCTTGTGCTACCAAGGTGACAAGAAACTAAGATTGAACAAGTTTAATCCATGTAAGGCTGAATTTGTCACTAATCTTATCTTGTGATTATGGTTTTAACAGATTCACATGGATAGGAACTCATACACTATAAAATCTAAGTGTCATAAGGTTTCTCTCCGATTCATGAAAATGATGGTGAGGAAACGCTTTCACTAAGTAGATTTTACGTAGATATCAATTGTGTTATTTGCATTTTCAAAAGTCGTTAGTGGAGCGCGTGTGGTTAACCGACACACTAACATGGACTTGTGAGAAATGGCAAATGCCTAAGCGATTGAGACTATGATTACGGCATCCCTTTTCATAGTCCTGAAAATTGTTTAGACACACATGTGAGCTATCTAAGAAAAGGTGTATGAATCTAAATTTCAGAAGTCCAGGAAATTTCTAGAAATATGTCAGAGCTAGTGGGAGCATAAGTGTTATGCTGATAATCATCATGTTAGTGGGAGCATGATTATTACGTTTAGTGTTGCAAATTAGCAATGTTAATTATAGAAAACAAAGTTTTAATTCGTGAAGTTGCAGGGGTTGAAAAGTTGTTTTGCTATAATTAAGGGAGAGGAAATTATACTTCATTTCAATTCTAAAGCTTAGATTGAGATTTTAATCATCTTTAGTCAAGAATATATATATGAATTTTATGTTGGAATGGTTCAACTTGAAGAAATTCTATATATATTGCGTTTTCAAAATTCGATTATGATTACGGCATCCCTCTTCATAGTTAAAATTTGAAAATATGGCAAATTAAAAAATATTGTAGCAAAAGACTTGTCTAGTATCATGTCTTTATGTCAAACATCATGAATCGTGTCCCATATGCTTCAGATATAGGATCGATTGCATGTGCTATAATATTCATCTTTTCTAAATTTTCCAAATGCTTAAGGCATTGAGAGGGGAAAAGTCTAGAACTGGATATGACTAAAGTGATTAAGCAATTGTCGAGGACGATCTGAGGTTCGCCAAAGATTGGTTGCTCAGGGAAAGTTGGAAGTATGATGTAAGTTGTCGGAAAGGACCATATTGACATATTCTGAAAAGAAGTAACTCTTGTTCGGAAGTGATAGTCAAAATGGGACTATGGAAATGTCTCCATAGGTGGAAGTTTTACAATCTATGTAAGATTAGAAAACCTTAATGCAAGAAGGATGTTCAAAGCAATGTACTTTGAATATGAGACTTCCGTTCCATAGAAGTTGACCTTCTTTGGAATACTCTGTAATGACTGGTGACAAGGTTTTGGTGACTTTGTGCATAATCATTACAAGAGGAACATTGCATAAAAGTTTAAAATCTAACAGATCTTTGGTAAATGATAGGAATCGGGGGTTCTCACATTTACAATAAGGATTTGGGATTGTGAAACGAGTATCAATGGAATCATGTTCAATTGATCTACATCACAATGTAAGGATCATAGACAAACATAGTGTGCATACTTGGAGTATGGCATAACTATTGTTTAGAAAAACAAAGTGTACATGCTAGGAGCATGGGACGACTGTTGTTTTTATTCAAGTCTTAAGTTGATTGTTTGAAACATTATACAATGAATAATGTGTAATCAATATGGTGATAAATAAAAGGTGGTTCTATTTATATTCAAAAGGGTTCTGAGACCATATTGGATTCAATTATTATTGTGTTTCACTTTGCATGTTTTGACTTCCAAAATAGCTAGGATATTCTTTCTGAATGACTAAGTTATTTAAACACTCCACAGTCGTTCATATGTTGGAAGTAGGTATGAATCAAGACTGTCATGAATCGAGTTTGTAGATGGCTAATTGGGTTTAGTCATAGCAATGGTTGCTACAACATTCATGAGTGCTCATAAGTTATGAGTATTGGAATAAACCCACGCTCACTTGTATCACTTCATGGAATTTATCTCGAGTGATCGTGAGACGGTAATATCATATAAATCTTCAAACCTAGAGATATGAGTTGTTACCTATGAGTTGGTTGTGCATTGATTGCACGTAAACGCATCAGTAACTTGATGTGATAAAACGTGCCTTTGTGTACAATTCAACAAGTAGTAGAACAAGCATATGAGTCGAAGTTTATCTGTTCCTTCTAGAAATAGAAGCGATATCTGGGCCCCTCGATGATTTTGTTGTGACTAATGTACCGGCCGGTCAGAACTAAATTGATGTGTTCGATTAGGTTCTTTGTCAAACAAATCAGAAATCGGGAAACAAACTGCTGGACAATAAGTACGACGTTGTTCCATGTATTTTTCCGGCTGATATCATGAGAACAGAGGAGTATATGATCACTTATCTAAAATGGCGCTTCATAGTTCAACGGAGTTTTCGAGAGCTACGATTGCTGGTTGGTTCCTGAAGTAACATACGCAAATATAGTTATTAGACTTATCCAAGTGGGAGTCTGTTGGATAAGTTGTCTAAGTCCATAACTTATTTGGTATATACTTGACCCGACCCGGCATGGTCCATTTGGGTTGCATTTCATCCGAACTATTTATGGATAATTTTATGAGAGTTATACACATATGTTTATTAATATATTATAAGTTATAATATATTAATATGAAGCTATGTTATTTAATTAGTATTAGTCTTAAATTAATTATGAATTAATTTAGAGATTAAATGGAAGACTAATTAGATTATGGGCCATTGGTTTTATATGGTGTGGGCTAACACTCATTTGTTAATGGGCTAGGCTTATATGGAAGTCCATGGATGATCCATGGAGCTTTTAACCCATGGATCCTTGGAAAGGAAAGGTCATGGGTTATTAGGGTTTCACCCTAACCATGCACACTATATAAGCATGCTTATGGAGCATGAAATGGCAACTAGTGGAACTAGTGTGTGTGTGCTTGTGTGTGGCCGAAAATACAAGTGTGTATACTCTCTCAAAGTTTTCCAAGAGTTTGTGGTGTTTTGTGATTCCATTTGAGGCATTCACACTATTGGTGCTTGGCCCTCAAACTCCTTAAGAACCAAACTCATCAAAAAGGTATGCAATCTCTTCTAACTCTTTTATGTTGAAATGTTCCCCATGCCATGTTAGATAGGTTATGAACCTTGGAAAATTATTATTTTGCATGTATTTAGACAAACATAGATCCAAGGTTTATTAGGGTTGCATGCACACTTAGGAAGTGTTAGATTGCTCAAAACCCAACACATCCCAACTTGCCGATTCATCGGAGTGACTCGTTGAGTTCCTTCAAATCTTCGATCAATCCTTAAGGCCACTCGTCGAGTTACCTTCTTGAACTCGATGGACATACACGAAAACATGTCCTAGTTAAAACTCATCCGACTCGCCGAGTCTCATGGCAATCTTCATCGGACTTGCCGAGTTGTTCTTCCAACTCGTCGAGTTCACGACCATCTTCAAGTGACTCGTCAAGTCAACTGTGCGACTCACCGAGTTCATTTATTCATTTTATCATGCAGACGAATTTTAAGCCATGGCAAGGCCGCAAATCGCAAATCCAACCTCCTTAGGCCTGCTTATCACGTAAAGTTGCAAACTTTACGTGTATGCAAGGCCCCAATGTCTCAAAAAGCCCAAAATATGCTTGAAATGGGGTTTTACACATAGGGAGGGGCTCAAACTTGCCAAAACTAATAACTTTATGGTTCCTTAATCCTCAAAGAGTTTAGATCTGAAGTTACAACTTTAGATCTTGGCTTATACCCTAGAAAATAAATTTATAAACCAACCAAGAACCCTAATCTCCAACCAAGGAGGTCTAGAACGAAATAGAAAGAGGATAATAGCCAGATACCTCCCAAGAGATGACAAATGGAGTAGATCCGGATTTCCGCCAAGCTCCTTGCTTCAACCACTTGTTCCTAAGCTCTTTTCACCAAAATCCATTCCAAGGCTTCAAACACACAATGCACACACACACACACACGTATTAGGGTTTGATAAGAGACTGAAAAGAGGTTGAAAGGAGCTTGTGTTCCCTTAAATAGGGTGCACAACCCCGGGGTTTAGGGTTTTAGCTTCCAGATCCTACTTGCCGAGTAGATCCACCGACTCGCCGAGTAGGGCTTAACCCTAGAACTCGCATTTAGACAATACCTGAGAATTTGGGGCATTACATATAAACACTAGAACAACGAATTAATCTTGAACACAAAAATGAATCTTATCCATATAAATTATATGTGATTAAATGTATATAGTCACATGTGTTTAAATACACAAGAAATAATTATTGAATTGAGAACACAAAAATTAATATAGTATACATAAATCATATGTAACTGAATATATATAATCACATATGATTATAGGTATCTAATCCCACACAATTTATGTGGATAAAGTTGATTTTCACGTTCTCGATTTAATGGTTGTTATTATTTTGTTCAATTACATGTGATTATATATATATATATATATATATATATATATATATATATATATATATATCCAATCACATATGATTTAGATAGATAATAATTGTTATTAGTCAGCTTCAATCATATGTGATTAAATACATCTAATCACATGTGATTATATGTATCTAATCATATATGATTTATATGGACAACAAAGAATATTGTCTATATAAATCATATGTGATTATATACAAGAGAACAACCATTGAATCAAAAACGCAAAAAAAAAAAAAAAATCTTTGCACATAATAATCATATTTTTTTAATAACATATAATCAAATATGATTAAATACATGAGAAAAATTATTGAATGGAAAACATGAAAATTAATCTTGTTTATATAAATCATATATGATTAGATACATATAGTCACATGTGATTATTTGTATTTAATCACATATGATGTATATGTTTAAATACATATAATCACACATGATTTATGCTATTATATGTATTTAATCACATATAGTGTTGGTGGTTGTAGGTAGTAGGTGGTGGTCATACGATCAAGATGGTGCGTGATGTCTGGTGGTGGTGGTGTATTTAGGGAAAAATGGTAATAAGTGGTGGGTGATAGTTGTTTTGTGGTGGTTATGGGTAGTTATAAGTAGTATGGTGGTAATGGTGGTGGGGGATGACATGTGGGGTGGTAGGATGTAATGGTGTTGGTGGATGGGTTATGATGTCTGGTGGTGGCGAGTAGTGGTGACTATGGTGATGTTTGGTGGTCGTGGTGATGGATGGTGTTGGTGGTTTGTAGTGGTAAGTGGTAGGTGGTGATGGTGGTGGTGGTTAGTGGTAGTTGACGATAAGGGTGATGGTGGCGAGTACTAGTGGTTGGCAATTGTAAATAGTGGTGGGTGGGTGGTAGTGACGTGTGATGACGTTTAGTGGTAGTAGTGGTTGGTGGTGGGTGGTGATGGTGGTAATGGTAGTGATGGTGATGGTGGTGGGTGGTGGGTGGGGTGGCAGTGGCGGTGGTAGTGGTTAGTGGTAGGGATGGTGGTGGCAGGTGGTAGTGATGGTGGTGTTTGGTGGGTGGGGGCGGTGGTGGAGGTGGAGGTGGTGGTTGTAGGTGATGGTTAGTGGCAGTGGCAGGTGGTGGGTATATGTGATGGTGGTGGTTGGTGGCGGTGGAAGGTGGTTGGTATGGGTGGTAGTGATGGGTGGTAGTAGGTGGTGGGTGGTGATGGTAGTGGCAGGTGGTTGATTGGTGGAGGTGGCGGTAACGAATGGTGGTGATTAGTGGTGGTAGTGGCAGGTGGTAGGTGTAGGTGGCGGTGATAGGTGGTGGTGGTAAGTAGTGATTGTAGTGGCGAGTTATGGCTTTGGTGGTTGATAGGTGGAGGTGGTGGTGACAGATGGCGGTGATGGGTGGTAGTTATGAGTGATGGAGATCAGTAGGGTGGTTGTGATAGGTAGTGGAGGTGGGTGGTGATGGTGGGTTGTAGTGTTGGTTGGGTAGTGGTAGGTGGTCATGATGGTGGTGGGTGGTGGTTTTGGTGGGTGATGAGTGGGGGTAGTGGTAGTGGGTGGTGGTGGAGCTGGGTACTGGTGATGAGTGGTGGTGGTTGGTAGTGATGGGTGGTGGTGGTGGTGGGTAGTGATGGTGGGTGGTGTTGGTTGGGCGATGAGTGGTGTTGGTTAGTGGGTTTTTTAATTGTTTGCAACTATTTTTTGGTTTTTATGAATATTATTTTGTAATTTTAGTTAACAAATTGTGTGGTCCAAATTTGTTCTCAAATGTTCTTGATTGAACGCTCCCATATATATATATATATATATATATATATATATATATATATATATATATATATATATATACACACACACACACACACACACACACACACACTCACTGGCCTTTTACCCACGCCAAACGACGGGTGCAAATAGTTTGTTTTGGCAAATAGTTTACCGCGACTATTAGTTTCCTTTAGGTGCGAGGTAGTTGCGTGCGGCTTTTTGATGGACTATTTTGTATCGGATAGTTCATTTTAACGGGTAGTTTCTAGCTAAGTGTTCAGATCATTTTATGTTGGAGAATGTGGTGCTTAGTAAGTTTATCTATATTTTGACTTATCTTAGCTTAATATATTTAAACTTATTTTTAGCTTCATACCCAATAATTACTTTTGACTACTTAAGTAAAAAAAAATTATATAACTCGTAATAGAGGTCAAATAATATATAAATGCAAAACATAAGTATTGGTCTATATGGTTTGCAAACAATATCATGTTGATGAAAACTATTCATCTCGTCTTTATGGTTTCATTTTGTGGCATGATTGGTCTTTCAAACATTAAATTTTTTTAAATGACCAATATGTCCTTAGATTAAATCTATAAAATATGATATATCTCTAATGACCATTTCTATAGTACCCCTCATCTATTATAACTATTTTTACTGATGTGAAAATAATTCTCCTCAAGCAAAGTATAATAGATATTTTATTGTAAACTAAAAAAAATGAAAGATTAAACAATCCAAAAATTGCACATTTTCTTACTTGTTTGCTGAAAATCATAGTTTTTGAAAAATAAATAGATTTTGTCTAGAAGTTATTGTGGATTCATTTTGCAAAGAAGACATCACCCTTAAGCACGAAAAACCAAGTTGTAAAGAAGAGTATCGTATGGGGAAACCAACATCCTACAAAATGACTCAGATGACGCATTAGGAAAGTTTTTCATAAAGAAAGCATTTGTCAAAAAGTCAAAATAAAAAGACTCAGAATCTCATTTCTAGATGACTCAAAAAATAATAAAAAACAAAGGTTAAGAATTTTTACCTTTCTCTCAAGTTAGTCTGATGATGATGTCATATGGCTTTGTATCTTCTTAATGGTTCTCTATATAGACCCTGAGAAACCCAAAATATGTTAAAAACAATGTCAATACGAAGTAATAAAAACCACAATCAAAGCTAACCAGTTATAAAAAATAGAAAATTAAGTTATATTACTCACATCTAAAAATCCTAATAGAATTTTAGAAACATATGGATAAGCCACCTATCTCGTCCTTCTCAGGGTTGTAGAGATAACATGATCCCTGCAACCGGCTTCAATGATCTCTCTGATAACGTCATTATATAATCATTCACTTAAATTATTTTCATATTCTTTAACAATGTCATAATTTAGAAAGAGAAAAAAAAAGTAAAAAAAACACTACTTATCACACTCAGAACAATCTGTAAAGTGGATCATCACAAAAAGAGTTGTCTTAGAACTCGTAAACATCTTGCTGGTGTTAATCAAGCCCTACTAAAAAAGAGAACAAATAAAAATCTCTAAGAAGATATAGGGAAAAAAGGGAGAAAGAAAGAGATCATTGATGTAAAGAGGGATAAAAACAAAGACCTTAAGATCTTCAGTCACTTTTTAAGGCTGCTCACAATGTCTACAGCTCAAAAACTATCTAAAAGCTTGAATTTATTTTTATGGAAGCAGGTCTCGAGATGAGCTCCAGATCTCATGGCATATACAAAAAAATCACCTGGGCTGCAAAACACCATGGTTAAATATTACCCCTACGCCAAATAACGAAAAACAACAATTTCTAGGGTTAAAATCTTACCGGATTTGTTTCTATGTGTGTTCATCGATCTGGTGACAATGGTATTAGAGCATTAGGTGGTGCAAAATGATATCAGATAAGTCCACTAATTTTGTTGGTGTACTGGACGACTGAAATTATTTTAAAGAAAAAGGGGGAGAAATGTATTGAATAGAGAAGGGTTTTATGCTCTACAATAGAAGGGAGGGTACCACAGAGAATATGGATTGATTACCAGTGGGGGTTAGGGATAATGACGATGGAGGTGGAAGGTGATGGGAGGATCAAGGTTTCACAAATAAAGAACAGGGTAAGTGATGGTTGTAGATAGAAAGAGGCAGAACGACTGTGGTGTTGGTCGGAATTCCAGTTATAGAGAAGAGAAAAGAGAAATTGTTGTTATGCATTGCTGGTTTGTTATAGAGAAGAAGGGATTACCAGTTCTTGGTAGGTTTTGGTGTGGTGGTGAAGGGTATTGATTTTTGAGTGATGGTAGTTCTGTGGTCGTTTGGAGAGAGATAAATGATTGTAGGAGAATGAAAGGATGGTGCAAGGCATAAATTTTTTCTTGGCTGACGATGGTGTTTGGGGTAAAAGGGCGAAAATTTGGTGGTTGGTGTGCTTCTCAGTGATGCAGTTTTCAGGCGGTGGTGGTTGATGGAGGTTTGAGATGGCGTGAGTAGTTGTGATGGTGAAGATTTCAAATGAACCGGTTATATATATATATATATATATATATATATATATATATATATATATATATATATATATATATATATATATATATATATATATATATATATATATATATATATATATATATATATATATATATATATATATATATATATATATATATATATATATAGGAGAAGATTGGTCCAGGATAAAGGAGATAGGGCGAGATTAAGGGGAGTTTGGTATTGAGGTATTCAAGTATCAATTGATTAAATCACGGATGGATAGGAACTCAACTCAATATCTTGACTTTTTCATCTCTCAGGACAAATAAGATTCATAGGCATAAATTGGTAGTAACTAAAAGGATTGTACTTCTTAAAATTCAGCAAAACGTGTTAAATGCTTATTAAGGTATATATATATATATATATATATATATATATATATATATATATATATATATATATATATATATATATATATATATATATATATATATATAGGGTCTGGTGAAGACTCTTTTTTCGGCAAGGGCTCGTAAGAAAAATGGAACAAAAATTTGGATTATTAAATTTGAATCATGGATCGTAAAAAGTGAATCATGGATCATAAAAACGATCCATGCTTCAATTTTAATGATCCAAAAAATAATTTCCAATTTTTTCTTTCAGATATAGTACTATTCCCGATTTTATGATTTATATTTTTTTCAATTTTTTTAAGGTGTCCTCATGAGTGCTTATCGAAGAAGGAGTCATCACCCGATCCTTTATATATATATATATATATATATATATATATATATATATATATGTATATATATATATATATATATATATATATATGTATATATATATATATATATATATATATATATATATATACACACACACACACACACACAACACATACACACATACACACATACACAAAGAAACCGTGAAACTTCCCACAAACGTCTCTTGCATGATTATTTTAATGAGTAAATGATTTTTAAATGGTACTTTTTGTACAGTGTTTCAGTATGCATAAACATTTGTTTAAGCGTATAGTCAACGACGTCGCACAAAATGTGTCTTTATTTCCAAACACAACTAGATGCAAGAGGTACAATTGTGTTTTACTCCCTTATCAAAATTCATGTCCACACTTCGCATGATAGCATATGCTACTTCCGCTGATGCACTAGATGAGAATCTTAGGATGTTGATACGTACCGAACGAGAAAGCGTTCACAAATTTTGCAAGTATGTCATCAAGTTGTATAGTCCACGATATTTGTGTAAACCTAGTTATAACGACATCCAACAATTATATGGTCATCATGCAAATGCGCATACTTTCCTGAAATGTTTGGAAGATTGGATTGCCTCCATTGAGAATGGGGAAATTTCTCGAGTGCACATCAAGGTCAATACACTTGTGGTGATCATGGATGTCCAATGATCATACTAGAGGTTGTGCCTCACACGATTTATAGATATGAAATGCCTTCTTCGTACAACGACGCGGTAAGGTATGGACCATGGTGTGTGACACATCATTTAATAACGATGTGGTCAAGTCTTCACCGTGGCGTGGTGGCGGTGGAGACTCAAAACCCTAGGTCTCAAATCTTGGGCCCTATTTAAATGCTCTTGGCAGCCTCAGCTCCCTGAAAACATCTCTTTCCCTAACAGTAATTCACTTGGTGTTTTAGAGAGCTTATTTGGTGTTTTGGTGCACTCTTAAAGAAGGTGGTGTCATTTCGAGCAACATGAAGGGGTTTTCCAGCTTAGCTTTTCTATGTAATTCATCTTCTGGACTCTTGAGATGTATAAAGTGTCAACCTTTGTGTTTATTCTCTTTGGACCTAAGTCATAATGACTTTATGATCATTTTGTCCCAAAACCATTGTGTTCTTGGAGGTTGGTGAATTCCTGAACCTCTAGGTGCATTATTAAGCTTCTGGACCTTTATTATAAAAAAAGTTGTTCCATGGGCCTTTTTTGAGTCCGTGCACTTGGAATGACCATTTTAGACTTAGGGTTGTATATCTTGGCTTGTTGAGATGTATTAATGGATAGAGTTGGAAACTTTATCCTTTAAAACCCTTAGATGAATCAGATCTGAGCTTTTGCGCTCTAGAGTCTAAGGGTTAACAACTTAATTAATTAAGTTGTTTTAAACGTACACCACAGTGCTGCGAGTGGTAGGTCACGACGCGGTGGCGGGATATGGTCACGGTTGATTTTTCATTTGGTTGCCATAGTGCATAGGGTTGGCCAGGATGCAATGGTCTAACTCTTGACTTTTGCTGACTTTGACTTTTTGAAGAAAAAGTGGTTGTATGGGCATACCTTGATTCTATGCACTTGGAATGACCATTTTAGACTTAGGGTTGTAAATATTGGCATGTTAAGATGTCTTAAGGGATAGAATTGGAAACTTTATCCATTAAAACCCTTAGAGGAATCAAATTCGAGATTTTATGCTCTAGATTTTAACAACTTAATTAATTAAGTTTTTTGGACGCTCACCACAGTGTTGCGAGTGGTAGGTCGTGATGAGGTGGTGGGATATGGTCGCGATTGTCTTGTCATTTGGTTTCCACGATGCAACCATAGGGTTGGCCACGAGGAGGTGGTTTGCTGTTGACCTTTGTTGACTTTGACTTTTTAACCAGTTTGACCTTTGGTCAAATTCAGGGTTTTGAGTCGTAGACTGGAGATTGGCCTCTGACAGGTTAAGAAGTTCGTATAGCTGTTTGGGGAGTCGCTAAGTGTTGATCTTTCAGCTTGTGTTTTAGGTGTATTTTATCACCGTATTACTTATGTTAAATGTTCTATGCCATGATTGTATTCTTAGCTAGACTAGAGGATCTTGCTTGTTGCTTGCATGTTTACATGCTTTGTTGAGTCAATACAGAATCAGGGTCGATATGGACCCATTGGGTAGATACATACCTAATGTTGATATATCCGTCATCACAATGGCCTGCTTGGTAGGAGAAAGGGATTTGGATGCTATGCCCCATGAGTCCTTCGCGCCCCGGTGAAGAAGATTCAGCATGAATCTAACCTCCAAGTTATCCGGACAAGAACACGTATAAAAATGGTCCTCCATATCCGAGATCCATCTCATAGAAACAATTAGGTCTTTAACATCATCAAACTCTGGGGGGTTTTGTGTTACTGAACTTAAAATAGGATATCGACCCACCTCCTAATAGTCTGACACAGTGACAACAGTAGTGGTTATGGCGGCAACAACAACAACATAACGCTAATTGAATTCGACAATCAGTTCGGTCTTGATAGACCCAGACAACTAGGGGTATCGTCTCGTTAATTGCCGAAGATGCCTCAACAACAATCAACTTGTAGATCTCTGCATCAATCATACTCACCTGGCCACTATTGCACGAATGTGACATCCTAAAATTTAGTTCTAAAACTATAGACAGTCAATTCACCTTAAATCTCTTTGTAACCTAACTTAATAAGCTTTAATGTTTATATTGGAATATAAACAATGTCATTATAATTAAAATAATATATGAGATGATATCTTACTTCCAATGGTGGAAAATCTTAAACGAATCATAAAGCATAAATTTTAACCCTAGGTAATATGTCAAAAAACTAAATCTTCGTGTTAAGTAGTTGTGAGCGAAGCATAGACTTTAGTCTTGTAGCACATACTCACCTAAGTCCGTAAATATAAGGAACGTCCAAAATGGAGATCGTATGCAAAAGATATGACCGTTATAAGAAACCAAATTAGTATAATACTGATTTACTTTAAACTACATAAACTGTTTTGATCCGTTGAGGTACTTACGCACCTTATATGGAAATCCCAATAATGTTTTTGGACTCAAAATACGGTCTATTATTTGATTCCATACTTGAAATATTTTTAGCAGAAATATTTATAAAAGTCAAAAATCGGACGAATCGGATCAACTAAATGCAAATCTTTAAACACGATTACCCGGAGTTCTGCAACTCAACAAATTGATCCGTTCGGAATTTTGGAATTAGTGCATTCAGCTTTATCATTCGACACTTTAAAAAAAGACTAGACGTCGGGATCTTGGCATGAAAATCTAGAAAGGTGTTGAGGCATTGACGGGAAACATGACATCACCCAACATTGCCACCTTGCATGAGAGTTAAAAATCAGCCATGACATCTTCTCCTTCCCTTGCCCATGTACACCATCACCCCTCCTCTTTCACCTTACATTTTAAAGTGCACATTTGATCAAAGTACTAAGCATGGGTCTTTTATGTGTTTGACTATCCAAGGAGGTGAGGCTTGCATGAGCTTGTAAGAGACTATAAATTGAGATCCTTGCCTCTAATCTCATCACTAATTTCATCATTCAAAACTCTCAATTTCTCCATCTCTCCTTTGCCCCCCCCCCCAAAATATCTATCTAAAAACCCCTACCAGAGGTGACCATTGACCACCGAGAACCACCACAAACCACCCGCGTTTGCACACTATTTTATCAACCAACCACCATCTAAACACCCCTGTTACCTACCCTTTTCCCCCTCCTCTACCTGATGCCTTCCGTCATTGTTTCGCCGAAACAAAAAACG